>NC_082667.1:45790639-46096120 GCF_025265405.1 Mesoplodon densirostris | reverse complement strand
GCCAAAATCCAGATCCTGGTAGTTACACATCTACCTGAAATTGACTTATCAAGGTATACTTCACAACAAAATGAAATGCTTCCTAACTAACAGGAATACTTGTAATAACTGAGGTAAATTTTAAAGTCTGCATCTTATTATAAACTAATGTGCCATCATTGTCCTATCACAGGTGAAGCCGAACATCCATTTGGGTTAAGAAAAGGATGGGTCAGGTACATCTGGGAAGGTCTGGGTAGGCTCTGCAAAGGACATGACATTTCATTCAAGGCAGAAGTGATAACAAGAATCAAGGGATGGAAGGATAAAATAAATGCTATGGTCTAGGAGAAGGAAGTTTGATTGGACCAGACATCTGTGATTTGGGAGCAGTGGAAGATGGAGCTACAAAATATTTGAATTTTCAAATCAGGAAAGTCTGGAATGTGACTGAACTGCTGGTGTATTAGTTTCCTATTGCTATTGTAACAAGTCACCATAAACTTAGTGGCTTAAAACAGCACAACTTTATTATCTTACAATTCTGTATCCCAGAGGTCTGATATGATCTCACCAGCCTAAAATCAAGGTGCCAGTAGAGCTACTGCATTCCTTTTTAGAGGCTCCAGTGGTGGACCCAGTTCCGATTATCCAGGTTGTTGGCAGAATTAATGACGACCCTCCATCCCTTTTCCTCTTTGTTTCTTCCTGGCTGTCAGCTGAGGGCCTCTTCGGTTTCTAGAGGTTGCCCAGGCTCATGTCCTCTTACTCTGTCTTCAAAGCCAGCAATAACAGGTAGACGCCTGCTCACATTACCTCTCTCCCCACAGCCATGACAGGTTCTCTGCTTTTAATGGCTCACGTGTTAGGTTGGACCCATCTGGATGATCCAGGATACTCTCTCCATCTCGAGGTCCTAAACTTTAATCATATCTGCAAAGTCTTTTTTGCCATGTAAGGTAACATATTCACAGGTTCTAGGGATCAGCCTGTGGATATCTTTGGGTGATCATTATTCTGATGACCACAGTTGGTGAATGAAGTATTTCAGTTGATGCAATAGCAGATAAATCAGTTGATATTCTATACAACTTATCTGAAAATGTGGTGTCTCATTAATATCCAAGCTTAAATTGTCCTTTGTGCTCATAGAAGAGTGCTTGCTGTGAGACTCTATGGGAAATTGAAAGAATCTTCTTTCACTTGTCTCAGGTTCTTTTCTTATAATTATCCTTTCTATGGGACAAATATAATGGATGGGGTGAATAGGGAAATGATCCACTCTTGGCACATAAACTTGCTATTGGAACATGGATTTGGAGAGAACTGAGTATTCATCCAGTAGGAAGCCAATTGTTCCCTTGGTCTTTTGACTTAGTCCATGGTAGTAACCACATGTAAAGCCATGATAAGTGAAATATTTTCTTCCTAGAAACAAAATTTTATAATTGAACTTCTGTTCACAAAAATTAATTTTATGCCATGAAAATACCAAAATTAATCCAAAAATAGGGAATTAAAACACCTTTTTTTAAACAAACATTTCTTAATTATGTAAAACTCAAACAGTAGATACAGAAAATTATAGGGTAATATTTTTTCTGTGTGTATTTTATACACCTGTTAAACTGGCTGAGATTTCTCAGTCTATTGAAGTTTGCACTAAAGAGTCCGTCTATTTTTCATGAAAAATTTTCCTGTTAGCAAGCAGGGGGAATTTTATTCCATTGCTCTGAAGACGCTCAGATTTCTTCAAAATTAGAATTGTCAGTTCTCAAATTTTTCATGGTTTATTCAGTGCATATGAATGTTTCCATAAAGTCTTGGATGGAATGTCAGGGAGAAGCATAGTTTCCTTGGTGGTCTCCTTTTCTTCAATAACCTCCTGTTCTTCCATTTCAACAGTATCCCTGTAGACCTCTACTGGTCTACTGAGGTTATAAATCAACTCAGAACAGTGGCCTTGTCAACATCATGCACAGTCATCAGAGAGTAACAAATAATATTTTGGTCATTATGCTAGAGGCATTATTTATTGTAAACCATGGCTTCAAGTTGATCCATTCCAAGGTATTAAAGTTAATGTGGAGAATACAGAAGGTGGAATGAAGTAGAAGTTTTAAAATATCACTTTACAAATAATGGTTTACAACTATTTTCAAAGATTATCAGAGAAGAGAAATAACAAAACTGTTTCATAGAATAAACACCTAACCTATGGAATAAAAATAGGGATGCAGGTGTTAGAATTTAGTCTTTTTCTACCTAGAAAATACTCTATACATTCTAGTTGTAATAGATATTTATATTTCTTTTTTTACATTAATCTTTTAAGCAAACCTAAATAATTCTGGTGATTAGGATAGCCTCAGCATAGTTGTTCAGCAGCTATGTCTTCATATTTTTCTGTCTATACCTTCCATATGTTTCCTGCAGGGAAATAGTCAATCTGATAATAAAGCACAGAACATTCCAACATTTAGTTAAGTGTTCCTCAAAGCTTTTAAACTAATGGCTTTCTAAAAGTCATCATAATTTTGTAAAAAGCATAATGTACTTAAATACAAAGTTAAAACAATTAAAGGGATATATTGTGATATATGTGAAAGAAACAGTGCTATAAATTCACCAAATTTATTTCATTTTATTACTGGACATACATGGAGATTAAATATCCTAACTCTTAGAAGTAAATTTGGAGTCATAAACTGCATTCAGGCCATTAGAACTGAATGGAAGTGATGTGCTCCACTTCTATGACTGACATGCAAAAACCATCTGGATGATTCTCCACATACTCCTCCTGTCCTATTTGAACTCTGTGTTAAAGATGGAGGTGAGATGACATGAAAAGATTCTGGGTCTGTGAATGTCTGCCTGGATACAACTCTCACTAACTCACACTGGACTATAATATGAGCAAAAGATGAATCTTTATTATTTTAAACCACTAAGATTTGAAGGTTGTTTATTGCAGCAACTAGACATACTTATCCTAATACAACATTTTATATAGATTTTTAGTATGCGAAAGGAAGAACAAACACCAAAGGTTTTAAATAAATTTATTATTGAAAAATATTTTTTCATCAAATCTAGAAATAATTGAAATAATTTGAATTTAACATTAGAATGCCTTGTTTGCACTAAAGCATAGCTTGAGGACAACTGCTTAGAAACAAAACAAGGATTGAATTATGTCACAAAATCTAGTTCATCAAGGTTTATCTATACTTGATTGAGGCAAGTTTTAAGCTATATTTCAGTCCAGCAGGTAAATATTTCACTTGACAGAGAAAGTATACAATCCACTTTCAGGTGAAGAGTATGAAGAAAAATAAGGGTCAAGGATACACTTATGAGGAATAAAAACAGGGAGTAACACTTCCCCTGTAAGATATCAGGATTTCTATGAAGCTATATTAATTGAGAAAATGTGGTATTGGTACAGGAATAAATTTATTAACCATATATGATAGAGAGGTCAGACACATACACATGTATATGAACTCTGGCATATGGTTGAGGTTGCATATTAGCTTAATGAGGAAAAGAAGAAATGTTAAATAACTAGAAATGGAATGAACTGCCCATCCATATGAAAAAAGTTATTAGCTCTCTACTTCATATAATTTATAAAAACAAAAACCCTAGATCAAAGGCCAGCAAACAATGGTCCATGGGCCAAGTCCAAACTGCTGACTATTTTTATAAATAAAGTTTTTTTGGAACACAGCCATACACATTAATTCATGGATTGCTTATAACTTCTTTCATGCTACACCATCTGAGTTGAACAGTTTCAACAGAAATCATGTGACCCGCAAAGCCAAAATACTAACTATCTGGCTCAAGTTTTTTGACCCCTGCCCTAGATGAGTTAATAAATATAATATACTTTAAAACTCTTAGTACAATATATAAGTAAATATCTTTTAGATCTCTTCGGGGGAAATATTTTTAAGCAAAATAATAAGATTATTGATTACAAAATTAAAAATTATAATCCTGTCTGTATTAAAATAAAGAACTATGGTTCATAAATAAACACCTCAAAAAACAAGAAAGGACAAGTTATAAATGGCGATATTTGCATTATACACCACTGACAAAGAATTAGTATCAGTATCAATGATTCATAAAGAATATATAAATTTTAAATATATATATATTTTTCAATACGAAAATGCATAAAGAATCCCAGAAACATGAGCAGACATTTTCACAGGTGAGGCAACACATTAAGCAAACATAGGAAGATACATTTAACATGTCATTATTCAGGTAAATGCTAGTCAAAATTACACTGAAATATATTTTATGCCTGATTCAAAAATTTTAAACTCTAACACTGCCAAATGTTAGAAAAACTGTAGAGCCAAAGAAGATATTGTTGGTGAGAACATAGATTAATGCAACAATATTATTAAAATATTTGGCATTATCTCCTAATGCTAAATATTTATATAACCAACTCTATTCCCGGCTATATTTCCAAGAGAAAACTTTACACATGTCAGTACTGCCCTTAGACCTGGGAAAGAGGAGGCTCTTGCCCTGGACCTTAACTCTAACCTCCTTGTTTAGAGTAACTTCCTCAAATTTTTCTAAGTTCCCCTCCAATGGCTGGGGTTAGTCTTGGTCTACAGTGACATCCAGGTGGGCACCCTGATCCCAGACCAGAACCTGTGGTCCTTAGTCATTGTTTATCCCCTTTGGGACACTCTCTGACCCTCTACTCTGTTGTGGGGTTGACCAAATGCTCTGAGGAACTTTGGACTCATGCCTGTATCATCCTCCTAGAGCTCAGTGGCAGGGTCCTGGTTTCAGGAGGGCAACCTGACAAGTGGATTACTCCTACAGGTCTATTTCATCCACAGGATCACATGAGATTAGGTAGCTAGAAAGGTTCTGGCGTGCTTATTTGGGGTGATTCAAATTATTTATAGACAGAGGTCTCACAAAAAAATATTTCTCCAAAGCCCTGCAAATCCTAAGGGCATCTCTAGTCTCGTTGTTTAAAGTTAACAAATTAAAATAAATGTTTAATTCTAGAAATACATATAGAACTAATAAAGTACATAATAGTATTTACAAAGGAAGAAAGAGAACAATGGGTTAACAGGAAATGGAATAGAGAGAAGGGAACCAAAAAGTTACATGTAGGTCCACTGTCAAGGTCATAGATTTTACTCTCAGTGATGGATTTGCAGGTGTTTATTAAATTGTCAAACCAACCAAATAAATGAAATCAGGTAATTCAGAAGCCAATGGTGACAGTATACAATAAAATAAAGAATATGATTAATACAATTATGTGTACCTGAGTCCAAAAAATAAAAAGTAAAATGGATCAGTGAAGCAGAATAAAGTTAAGCAACAGACTTAGGTGTAAGAAGAATATAACAAATGATAGAAATGTCATTTCGAATCATTGGGAGGGAATGAGCTACTTAACAAATAGTATTTAGCACAATTGACTATTATATATTACCTTGCAATATGCAACCAAATGAATTTTAAATATTTTTAAAAGCAAATATTAAAATAGTAAAATAAGTATTTTTAAACTAAGTATAAAAAAAATAAAAACTTAAGGAGGTTAATATGTTCCAGGAAGGCCCTCTAAACAAGACAAAAAAAAAAAATCAACTACAAAGAAAATAACTGACAGATGTCATGTCACTGGTAAAATTTTAAAACATCTATATAAGAATACCATAAATAATGTTTCAAGACAAGGGGCACTTTGGAAGAAAATACACATACCTTACGTAATAAAGCATTAATTTAAAGGATATATGAAGACTCTCTTAAAAAGCGTATGAATGATCTAATAGAAAAACAGGACAAGGGAGTTGAGGAAGATGGCGGAAGAGTACGACGTGGAGATCACCCTCCTCCCCACAGATACATCAGAAATACATCTACACGTGGAACTGCTCCTATAGAACACCCACTGAATGCTGGCAGAAGACCTCAAACCTCCCAAAAGGCAAGAATCTCCCCACGTACCTGAGTAGGGCAAAAGAAAAAAGAATAAACAGAGACAAAGAATACTGCACCAGTGGGAGGGAGCAGTGAAGGAGGAAAGGTGTCCACACACTAGAAGCCCCTTCGCGGGAGGAGACTGAGGGTGGTGGAGGGGGAAATCTTCGGAGCCACGGAGGAGAGCGCAGCAACAGGGGTGCGGAGGACAAAGCGGAGAGATTCCCGCACAGAGGATCGGTGCCGACCGGCACTCACCAGGCCGAAAGGCTTGACTGCTCACCCGCCGGGGTGGGGGCTAGGAGCTCAGGCTCGGGCTTCGGTCAGATCCCAGGGAGAGGACTGGGGTTGGTGGCGTGAACACAACCTGCAGGGGGTTAGTGCACCACAGCTAGCTGGGAGGGAGTCCGGGAAAAAGTCTGGACCTGCCGAAGAGGCAAGAGACTTTTTCTTCCCTCTCTGTTTCCTGGTGTGCGAGGACAGGGGATTAAGAGCGCTGCTTAAAGGAGCTCCAGACACAGGCGTGAGCCACAGCTATCAGCACGGACCCCAGAGACGGGCATGAGATGCTAAGGCTGCTGCCGCCGCCGCCACCAAAAAGTCTGTGTGCAAGCACAGGTCACTATCCACACCTCCCCTCCCTGGAGCCTGTGCAGCCTGCCACTGCCAGGGTCCCGTGATGCAGGGACAACTTCCCCGGGAGAACGCAGGGTGCGCCTCAGGCTGCTGCAACGTAACGCCGGCCTCTGCCGCTGCAGGCTCGCCCCATACCCCTCCCTCCCTCTGGCCTGAGTGAACCAGAGCCCCCAAATCAGCTGCTCCTTTAACCCCAGCCTGTCTGAGCGAACAACAGACACCCTCAGGCAACCTACACACAGAAGCGGGGCCAAATCCATAGCAGAACCCCGGGAGCTGTGCGAACAAAGAAGAGAAAGGGAAATCTCTCCCAGCAGCCTCAGGAGCAGCGGATTAAATCTCCACAATCAACTTGGTGTACCCTGCATCTGTGGAATACCTGAATAGACAATGAATCATCCCAAATTGAGGAGGTGGACTTTGAGAGCAAAATATATTATTTTTTCCCCTTTTCCTCTTTTTGAGAGTGTGTATGTATATGCTTCTGTGTGAGATTTTGTCTGTATAGCTTTCCATTCACCATTTGTCCTAGGGTTCTATCCATCTGTTTTTTGTTTTTTTGTTTTCTTTTCACTTTTTAAAAAAATTTTTCCTAATAATTATTTTTTATTTTAATAACTTTATATTATTTTATCATGCTTTATTTTAGTTTATTTTAACCTCTTTCTTTCTTTCTACTTTTTCTCCCTTTTATTCTGAGCCGTGTGGATGAAAGGCTCTTTGTGCTCCAGCCAGGAGTCAGTGCTGTGCCTCTGGGGTGGGAGAGCCAACTTTAGTACACTGATCCACAAGAGACCTCCCAGCTCCACATAGTATCAAATGGCGAAAATCTCTCAGAGATCTCCATCTCAACACAAAGACCCAGCTTCACTCAACGACCAGCAGGCTACAGTGCTGTACACCCTATGCCAAACAACTAGCAAGACAGGAACAAAACCCCCCCCCCCCATTAGCAGAAAGGCTGCCTGAAATCATAATAAGGTCACAGACACTCCAAAACACACCACCGGATGTGGTCCTGCCCACCAGAAAGACAAGATCCAGCCTCATCCACCAGAACACAGGCACTAGTCCCCTCCACCAGGAAGCCTACACAACCCACTGAAACAACCTTAGCCACTGGGGACAGACACCAAAAACAACGGGAACTACGAACCTGCAGCATGTGAAAAGGAGACTCCAAACACAGTAAGTTAAGCAAAATGAGAAGACAGAGAAACACATAGCAGATGAAGGAGCAAAGCAAAAACCCACCAGACCTAACAAATGAAGAGGAAATAGGCAGTCTACCTGAAAAAGAATTCAGAGTAATGATAGTAAAGATGATCCAAAAATCTTGGAAAAAGAATGGAGAAAATACAAGAAACGTTTAACAAGGACCTAGAAGATCTCACATGCCATGGAGCATAAAGATCAGATCAGAAATAAATGAAAAAGAAATAAAGGAAAAAATAATAAAGATCAGTAAAAGTAAAAGCTAGTTGTTTGAGAAGATAAATAAAACTGATAAACCATTAGCCAGATTCATCAAGAAAAAAAGGAAGAAGACTCAAATCAATAGAATTAGAAATGAAAAAGGAGAAGTAACAACTGACACTGCAGAAATACAAAGGATCATGAGAGATTACCAATAAAATGGACAATAAAATGGACAACCTGGAAGAAATGGACAAATTCATAGAAAGGTATAACCTTCCAAGACTGAACCAGGAAGAAATAGAAAATATGAACAGACCAATCACAAGTAATGAAATTGAAACTGTGATTAAAAATCTTCCAACAAACAAAAGCCCAGGACCAGATGGCTTCACAGGCAAATTCTATCAAACATTTAGAGAGGAGCTAACACCCATCCTTCTCAAACTCTTCCAAAATATAGCAGAGGGAGGAACACTCCCAAACTCATTCTACGAGGCCACCATCACCCTGACGCCAAAACCAGACAAAGATGTCACAAAGAAAGAAAACTACAGGCCAATATCACTGATGAACATAGATGCAAAAATCCTCAATAAAATACTAGCAAACAGAATCCAACAGCACATTAAGAGGATCATACACCATGACCAAGTGGGGTTTATTCCAGGAATGCAAGGATTCTTCAATATACGCAAATCAATCAACATGATACACCATATTAACAAATTGAAGGAGAAAAACCATATGATCATCTCAATAGATGCAGAGAAAGCTTTCAACAAAATTCAACACCCATTTATGATAAAAACCCTGCAGAAAGTAGGCATAGAAGGAACTTTCCTCAACATAATAAAGGCCATATATGACAAACCCACAGCCAACATTGTCCTCAATGGTGAAAAACTGAAACCATTTCCACTAAGATCAGGAACAAGACAAGGCTGCCCACTCTCACCACTCTTATTCAACATAGTTTTGGAAGTTTTAGCCACAGCAATCAGAGAAGAAAAAGAAATAAAAGGAATCCAAATCGGAAAAGAAGAAGCAAAGCTGTCACTGTTTGCAGATGACATGATACTATAAACAGAGAATCCTAAAGTTGCTACCAGAAAACTACCAGAGCTAATCAATGAATTTGGTAAAGTAGCAGGATACAAAATTAATGCATAGAAATCTCTGGCATTCCTATACACTAATGATGAAAATCTGAAAGTGAAATTAAGAAAACACTCCCATTTACCATTGCAACAAAAAGAATAAAATATCCAGGAATAAACCTAAGGAGACAAAAGACCTGTATGCAGAAAATTATAAGACACTGATGAAAGAAATTAAAGATGATACAAATAGATGTAGAGGTATACCATGTTCTTGGACTGGAAGAATCAACATTGTGAAAATGACTCTGCTTCCTAAAGCAATCTACAGATTCAATGCAATCCCTATCAAACTACCACTGGCATTTTTCACAGAACTAGAACAAAAAATTTCACAATTTGTATGGAAACACAAAGGACCCCGAATAGCCAAAGCAATCTTGAGAACAAAAATGGAGCTGGAGGAATCAGTCTCCCTGACTTCACACTATACTACAAAGCTACAGTAATCAGGACAGTATGGTACTGGCACAAAAACAGAAATATAGATCAATGGAACAGGATAGAAAGCCCAGAGATAAACCCACACACATATGGTCACCTTATCTTTGATAAAGAAGGCAAGAATATACAGTGGAGAAAAGACAGCCTCTTCAATAAGTGGTGCTGGGAAAACTGGACAGGGACATGTAAAAGTATGAGATTAGAACATTCCCCAACACCATACACAAAAATAAGTTCAAAATTGATTAAAGACCTAAATGTAAGGCCAGACACTATGAAACTCTTACAGGAAAACATAGGCAGAACACTCTATGACATAAATCACAGCAAGATCCTTTTTGACCCACCTCCTAGAGAAATGGAAATAAAGACAAAAATAAACAAATGGGACCTAATGAAACTTCAAAGCTTTTGCACAGCAAAGGAAACCATAAACAAGACCAAAAGACAACCCTCAGAATGGGAGAAAATATTTGCAAATGAAGCAACTGACAAAGGATTAATCTCCAAAATTTATAAGCAGCTCATGCAGCTCAATAACAAAAAAACAAACAACCCAATCCAAAAATGGGCAGAAGACCTAAATAGACATTTCTCCAAAGAACATATACAGACTGCCAACAAACACATGAAAGAATGCTCAACATCATTAATCATTAGAGAAATGCCAATCAAAACTACAATGAGATATCATCTCACACTGGTCAGAATGGCCATCATCAAAAAACCTAGAAACAGGGCTTCCCTGGTGGTGCAGTGGTTGAAAGTCTGCTTGCCGATGCAGGGGACACGGGTTCTTGCCCCGGTCCGGGAAGATCCCACATGCCACGGTCTGGAGCCTATGTTCCGCAACAGGAGAGGCCGCAACAGTGAGAGGCCCGCGTACCGCAAGAAGAAAAAAAAAAATCTAGAGACAATAAATGCTGGAGAGGGTGTGGAGAAAAGGGAACACTCTTGCACTTCTGGTGGGAATGTAAATTGATACAGCCACTATGGAGAACAGTATGGAGGTTCCTTAAAAAACTACAAATAGAACTACCATATGACCCAGCAATCCCACTACTGGGCATATACCCTGAGAAAACCATAATTCAAAAAGAGTCATGTACCAAAATGTTCATTGCAGCTCTATGTATAATAGCCAGGAGATGGAAACAACCTAAGTGTCCATCATCGGATGAATGGATAAAGAGGATGTGGCACATATACACAATGGAATGTTACTCAGCCATAAAAAGAAATGAAATTGAGTTATTTGTAGTGAGGTGGATGGGCCTAGAGTCTGTCATACAGAGTGAAGTAAGTCAGAAAGAGAAAAACAAATACTGTATGCTAACACATATATATGGAATCTAAGAAAAAAAAAAAGGTCATGCAGAACCTAGGGGTAACACGGGAATAAAGACACAGACCTAGTAGAGAATGGACGTGAGGATATGGGGAGGGGGAAGGGCAAGCTGTGACAAAGTGAGAGAGTGGCGTGAACATATATACACTACCAAACGTAAAATAGATAGCTAGTGGGAAGCAGCCGCATAGCACAGGGAGATCAGCTCGGTGCTTTGTGACCACCTAGAGGGGTGGGATAGGGAGGGTGGGAGGGAGGGAGACGCAAGAGGGAGGAGATATGGGAACATATGTATATGTATAACTGATTCACTTTGTTATAAAGCAGAAACTAACACACCATCGTAAAGCAATTATACTCCAATAAAGGTGTTTAAAAAAAAGAAAAATAGGACAAAAGCATGTACAATTAAATCACAGAAGAAAAATTATAAATGGCCAAAACATATATGAAAAGATCATCAACCACCTAGTTAACATATAATGCAGTTTAAAAGTAATTTTTTAAATATTTTGTCAAAAGATAAAATTTATGATAGCTGGGGTTTGTTGTATTTTGGTTGGTAGAGTCTATGGAAGGGCAATTTGTTAGTATCTATCATAATTTCAACTGTATGTACCCTTAAGTAGCCTGACAATTATACTTCTAGGTATCTATCAGCATCAGCAAGATATCTTTTGGTTGTCATGAACAGAAAAGCTAACTTAAAATGGCTTAGTCAGAAAATCGGAATTTATTGGCTCACATAACTGTGAAGTCCCAGGGCTAGTTCTTGCTGGCAGTAGAAACATCTTGTTTGAAGGAATGGCATTAGGTCAACAGGACTTACGTCTCCCGCTGCTTCTTGGCTCTGCTTCCTTTATTTTGGATCCATTCCCAGACAGGTTCATTCATGGTAGAGGCCAAAAAGTTGCAGCAGTTTCAACACTGTATTGTATCAGACTTGCAGTCAGTAGAAAATAATGTTTCTCTTCTTTCCAAATTAAGTGAAAGATTTACATCTATCAAGTGCCCATCACTAAAGCAAACTACAGGTCTGTGGTGTGGGATATTCTGACTGACACAGGTCTGGGCCACACTTGGTTGACTGGGATAGGGTCCTTTCTGAACCACATGGAAGAGCAGTGGAGGAGAGTCCAACAAAAGTCATTTAGTCACTTGGATTTCATTATTTAAAAAAATAGATAATGGATGCTAGATGCCTAAAAGTTTCACTATACTATATTAAAGAAAGATATCATAAAGATATCATAAAGATAGAAAGACAGCATTGTAGTAGTGATAACATAGAAAAATATTTATTCATCAATAAAGCAGTAGTTAAATGAATTACATGACTTCAACCAAATAAATCTAATTGTATGGACTTAGAAATAGCACTGAGACATATCACTAAGTAAAGAGGGCATATTACAAAACAACAAAAACAGTGTGACCCGTTTATGTAAAAATAAATTATAACTTGTAAAGTTAAATGTACATGCAATGTACATGAAGGTTATAAAAGAACATATATCAAACTGTTAACAGTGATTACTTTTAGAGAAGAGAGCAGGGAATTTGAGGGGGTGAGATAAAGTGAGACATTTCCTTTTCATTGTACATAATTCTGTATTGTATATAATTTAAAAAGAAAATGTATAATAGTTTTCATAAAATATTAAAATGGATTCAACCTTTTAAAATAGAACATGGAGTTATCTGCCAAGTGACTGATTTACTTGATTGTTAGGCTAAGCTGATTAAAAACTAATGCTAGGGAAATAATAACAATGAAACCAAAATTCCAGCTTACTTGATAGAAAATAACATCTGAACCTTGTATCTTCTGAGAAAGTCAAATGTGAAAGATAGGAATTTGGGTTTTTCTGTTTGTTTTTATCTTAAAAGTCAGAGCTGTTTATATAACCAGCCAGAGCTTTTTGAAGAAAGGAGCTGTATGTTTTAAAGTAAGAATTCCACTTTGAATATTATATATGTTTTATAGCTATGAAGCTCTTATCTTGATCAATGAATAAACTTATCTGTTAGGTACATATTTTAACCTAAGGCTCACTTTAATACAGTAATTCATTTATTATGCATTCCTTCTGCATGAATCATTGAGCTTCTCCAGTGTTATTGCATGTACACCTTCAGTGTCTTGAACGTGGCCGGATATATAGATGATGTTTAACGTTAGTGGGTGGATAGAGAAGAGTGAGGAAAGAATAAATAGCAGAGGAGTGGTGAGCATCGTCTTCCAAAGTTATAGAGGTCTGGGTTCTAATACCGGTTCTGCAAGAGTAGAAGCTGTGTGACTTTAAGTAGGTTATTTAATTTCTCTAATTCTTATTTCCTCATCCATAAAACAGAACAATAATCTTGCCTTTAGAAGGGGGAAAGAAGGATAAAAGAAAATACCATACTTAAAGTATTGAGAACCCCAAAATGCTCAGTATGTGTTACATGCCCAGTATATGTTATATGCCCAAATAGTTTGGTTTCCTTTCTTCCTTCTGCATTCTTTTTGTAAGACAACCACAGATCAATGTGTCTCACTCTTCACAGCAAGCATGAAGTGGGAGTGAGCTGAAAGGCGAGACTACAGCCATGGTGGTGTATGTACAACCTAAATTCCCAGGGGGAAAAAGTGTCCTAACTTTCTGGCACAGAACTGGGTCAGAATTTGCAGAAATACATGAAAACCTGAAAGTAAACTGTGAGACATAAGACACAACTCTATTTGTTGCATGATAGTGTAAGGGCCACAGTGCTCTAAATAAAAATCTGGAGAGTGAAAGTTAGATTTTGGGCCCCCTCAACAGTCATAATTCACTGCTTGATAGAACAACCCTCTGGTGGCTATGTTTGTAATCCTTTGGCAGAGGACAGTGGTAGGTACTAAGACATATGACTCCTGCATCATTTAGTGACCAATGCAATTACTCACTGAAAATCTGCACTTTCAAAATTGTTTATTTCTTCTCCTACTCATATCTCTGG
The DNA here is from genome assembly GCF_025265405.1 of Mesoplodon densirostris. Lineage (NCBI taxonomy): Eukaryota > Metazoa > Chordata > Mammalia > Artiodactyla > Ziphiidae > Mesoplodon > Mesoplodon densirostris. Next base: position 46,082,164 of record NC_082667.1, on the reverse strand, counting down.
TCATTTAGCTCATGCATTCATCCAAAGTCTTATTCACATATTTTTATTTTAAGTCAATGAGAGAAAGTGGTGAAAATAACTCATTTTGCAGTCAGAAGTCCTTGGTTGGAATTCCAGTTCTATGACTGTCTCTTGCTGTGACCTTGGGCAATTTTCTCTCCCTGAGCCTTGGTCTTGGGTTTTACAATGGGAATAATAAATATTTAACAAGTTTGCCAAAAAAATCAAATAAGTGATGCATGTGAACATACTTAGAAGTGTGGCTAGCATGTAGCTGGATCTTAAAAACTATGAAATAAAATTTAGAAAAATTAAAATAATCAACATGTTATTTTCAACTTTTTGTACTGGCTGGAAAATGCTTATTAAATATAAATTTGTATTTACACATATGAGTTTTAAAGATTTTTTTTGGCAGGGATTATGCCTGCTTTTGCTGCTATTTGATTCTTTTCCTGGAATACCCTGAAGTACCTAATCAGTATTAACTAATTACAGAGAATGTTTCAACAACTGTTAGTTATTTCATTTTCTCTCTCAGTTCATTTTCTGTCTCAGAACAACAGTAAAATCCTCCTCTGCATTTGTATAGCTCAAGGTCCTTTCTAATTAGGTTCCACCTTCCTTATCTATTGGGTTGGCCAAAAAGTTTGCTCAGGTTTTTGTAAGATCGTATGGAAAACCCGAATGAACTTTTTGGCCAACCCAATACATTGTTTCCCACTATTCCCTACCTCAGAATTTACACAAGTGTTCATGGGAACTCCAGTGCAATAGGATATCATTATATGTTCCTTAAAAGAAAGAGGATTCATGGTCAAATTAACTAGGGAAATTTTATGTAGATTTCTCTATTGCTAAGTTAGGCAAAGCCTTGAATATGATGAAATACAATGAGAATCTCCAAGAAAGTAATATTATATTCAGTATTTCCCAAACTATTTTGACAATGGAATCTCTTGCTCATGAAGTCCCTCACAGATAGTTAACGTGGAGATTTTGGAAACCATGCTCTGCCTGGAAAGCAATGCCAGGACCTTCCTCCTACTTGTGTTGGTCCCCTCATCGTTTCCCTCTTGGGCCTGGTGAGGACCACACTGCTATTCTACTAGACTGATGTAATTCTCCTTCCATTGGATCTATTCAGATACTCCCCTCGTGGACAATTTGTTGTAACACCTCTTATAGGAGACCCTGCCCAGTAAGTCTAATTGCTGATTTTCTTGATTATGTAAAACATGTAGGGTTTAATAGTACATTTGAGTCACCTTATTACATTATGGCATTTACATTATTTGAGCACTTACTCTAGGAATGAAAATAGTATGAAGTTAAAGAGATTCATCAAAAATAAACATAATTTTGTAGTATCTACCTCAAGCTTGAGAAAATGAATTGATTTCTTGTAAAGCATTTAACACAGTGATTGGCCCATAGAATTCACTCAATACATGTAAATTATTACTATTATTACTAGTAGGAGTAGTAGCAGTGGCAGCAGCATTTTACTTCATGCTTCTCATATGTCATTTCATTTAACCTTGCAACAACCTTGTCAGAAGGTCTCACAATATTCTTACTTCACATTTTCTTAGAACATCACAGTCTTCAGGCATTATATGAATGATCTTATTTAATTCTGACAGCATATTTAGGGGGTGAGAATTTTTAACCTTTTCTTTAATCATATAAAGAAATTCAGTCTCAAAGGAGCTAAATGATTTGTCCAAAGCCATGCAGCTAGTGAACGTCAGGCTAGGATCTAATGTCAGTTATTTGGAATCCTAATCTAAGTTCTTTCCTCCACACCAACTGCTAAGAGAATAATGGAATGCTTACAAATATTGAAAGAAACAAGAAAGGTAAAGTGTGAAAAAAAATTTATTAGTCGAAGAAAACTTAGATGGGGGCAAGAGAAAATAGAGTTTAGGTAACATCACAGATGTGTAGTTCTCAGTGTGGTCAATCATCACCAACATAAACTCCCAGAGAAGACTGAGCAGCAGATCCTCCATCCAATTTATGTATTTGTAGAATCCGTTTTTCTACCTCATAATCTAATTGAGTAAATATGACTATTCTCCTGTCATCTGCCCTTTGCAAAGTGTTTGAGTAAATGATAGTCATTTATTTTGACCATGTGTGATAGAGGAGGCACAGATGTGCTCCTATAAGAAAGTCACCAGAAAGGAAAACAGGCACAAGGAAGGGTAGAAGGAGAAGTAGAAGAAGGGAAGAAATGGGGTGTGGAAGGCTGAATAATGGACCCCCCTCCAAATCTCCATGTCCTCATTCCCAGCACTTGTAAATATGTTACCTTACATAAATATGTTACCTTACATCTTGAGATGTGGCAATTATGCTGGATTATCCAGGTGAGCCCAATCACAAGGGTCCTTATAAGAAGGAAGCAGGTGAATCAGAGTCAGAGAGAGAAGATATAAAGAAAGAAGCAAAGGTCAGAGAGGAGAGAAGATGCTATGCAGCTGGCTTTGAAGATGGAGGAAGGGGCCACAAGCCAAGGAATGCAGACAACTCTAAAATCTGGAGAAGGCAAGGAAACAGATTCTCCCCTAGAACTTCCTAAGGGAACACAGGTCTGCTGACACCTTGATTTTAGACCAGTGAAACTGATTTTGGACTTCTAAATTCAAAACTGTAAGATAATAAATATGTGTTGTCTTGAGTCACTAAATTTGTGGTAATTTGCTAGAGCAGCAATAGGAAACTAATACATAGAGGAGGTCAAGAAAAGAGGAAATGAAGGGAAGGGAAGGAAGAGGAAGACAGACAAGAGAAGGAAGGAGAAAAAGCCAAAACTAAGAAACTGTGAGAGTCAGCAGACTCGGAAAGCCAATCAGGGTAAATATAACAAAGGAGGATTTGTATTTCCTAGAATTTCTCCCAGAAGAGTATTACACATGGTTGAAAGAATTGAGGGGCGGGGCATTGGGTGGCAAAGGTTAGATCCCAGGGAGCACGTTGGAGCAACAACAGATGGCTTCTCATCTTTCTTCTTAGTCTTGTAAAGAAGGAAACAGAGGTAAACTTACATTTATTACGTACCTACAATGGGTTAGTTGCTAGCGTTTGCAATAGAAAAAATATTATTCTCAATTTTAGAGAAGAGAAATCTGAGGCACAGAAGGCATGAATAAAAAATGGAGCCAGGATTCAAAGCCTGGTTGGTCTCCTTCCAGAATGAGGAATTAAACTACCTGAAAAGGAGAAAATTAAGAAAAAGAACAAGGATATCCAAAGCAGGAAGGGAGTCGGGGCGGGGGGAGAGGCTGAGAGCTACTGAACATTGCCAGAATATTGAGAAAAGAGTTAAACAAGAAACAAGTATCAGGATTTCTGAGTCCTTGAGTGTACATTAGCTTTAATTTGGGGCAAGCCCTCTGGCAAGCACTGATGCTACTCCATGGGCAATATTTCCAACTGAGTCACTTCCAATACCATTGCTTTCTATGGATTTCTTGACAAGTTTCTCTTTATAAACATGTTTATCAGGTAAAAAAATAATAAGCCAACCCTACTTAGGCACTATTTTTACATTTCTATCATAACTGAAATGAGCTGGATTCTATTATTGATTTTAGCTGCTTTCTAAAGCATCTTGGCACTTCCCTTATGATATATACTCGTGGAGAAAACTCCCTTCAGTAAACCTTTTTTTTAAATTTTTCCTCTCTCTCTTCATTCTATCTCAATAAGCGTGTACTGAACGCCAACCATGTGCCAGATAATGGGCAAGGTGCTGGAGTAAGATGTGACCTCTACACTAATAGAAGAAACAGGCACTTCTGCAATCTTCTGAAAAAAATGTCTGAAGGTCAATGACTGAAATACCCAGTATGGAACAGGGGTACAGGGATGAATATTCAACTGAAAATGGGGAGTCAGGGGAGTTTCTAGAGTGAGCTGAATTGTGCTGAGGGGACTTAGTTAAGCCAGGAACCATGTCTTCCAGAATCCCTCTCCCTGTATAGTTCTAGCTTAGAGTTGGTCAAAAAGAAACCTGGACAAGATCTGGAAGGCAGAGGTGAATCAGTGGTCACTGCCCTTGTTAAGGTACTAGAGGTCACTTATGGTGACAGGTAGATGCAGAAATGACTGGATGGAGCCAATCTATCCTTGTTCTTCTCTGGTTTGCATCCAGCTCATTCTCCTGAATGCTGGTTGTGAAAACCAAAGGCCCCCTACCAATATGCTTGGCAGCAGGCCAGCAGAAACGGTTGCTACACAGAGACAACAGTATTCTATAGACCCTCCCACAAGTTCCTACTTTATGATTCTACCTTGCTGTGTGGCCAAGTTTGGCTCCTCCAATTTCCCTGCAAGCTCCGACTTGCCCATCTGTGACACCTTCCCTGATACTCTGACTACCCCCCCACACCAGATCTTCACTGCCCTAGCTTTTCCCCCAATTATGTAAGATCTAATTTCTATCATAAATTCTTTATTCCGTAATACTCATAGTGGTGCTGTTTCCTTAATCCTGATTGGGATACATAACAATAGAAAAAGATCAACAGACAACATCTTTAACAAAACTGGGTATATTTTATTCTCCAGTATCCAACACACAAGGAGATGAGGATAAAACCCCTACATCAATAAGCCTGTGAGGGATCACCAATTGTGTAGGAAGCAGTAAAAGAAAGAGTAAGATGACTCTTGGTGGTTGTAAGAACAGGGAAATCCAGAAATCACCTAGACACCCCTAAGAGGGAAGGCTCTCACTCTGGAAGAAGCTCCACAACCAGATATGAGAAATATACAAAATCTTTAGAAGAGGCTTCGAAAGCCCTAGGCTGGGGAGGATGGTCAGAGGGTGCTGTGGTGGCCTAAGCACTAGAGGGTCTCAGCAATACCTTACAAACCAACCAATCCAGAAGACAGACCACCTACCCTTAGGAAAAACTTCTGGGAATAGATTCCTAATTGAGCAGGGAAGGAATGCTGGAGGTAAAGAAACTTAAAGTTCTACTGGAGATGGGATGAGACAATAAATATCTTGCAAACTACTGTGAAAATTACTATACGGATGAGCCATATTTCTCTCAAAAATATTCATTTTGAGAAATTTCAAACCTGTAGAAAAAGTGAAAGACTAATATACTGAACATTCCAATATCTACAACTGAGGTTGACAAATTGTTAGCATTTTGCTACATTTGTTCCTCTTTCACACACCTATGGGCGCACACATACTTTGTTTGCTCAAACTATTTGAAAATAAGTTTCGCACTATCTAAACACTATTTCAACAGTATTTCTTAAAAATAATTACATTATCCTATATAAGCATACTGCCTTTATTTTTATTTATTTATTTATTTATTTATTTATTTATTTATTTATGGCTGTGCTGGGTCTTCGTTTCTGTGCGTGGGCTTTCTCTAGTTGCGGCGACTGGGGGCCACTCTTCATCGTGGTGCATGGGCCTCTCTCACTGTCATGGCCTCTCTTGTTGTGGAGCACAAGCTCCAGACACACAGGCTCAGTAGCTGTGGCTCACGGGCCTAGTTGCTCCGTGCATGTGGGATCTTCCCAGACCAGGGCTTGAACCCATGTCCCCTGCATTGGTAGGCAGACTCTCAACCACTGCACCACCAGGGAAGCCCCATACTGCCTTTATAACACTCAAGAACTTTGACATGGATATTTTTGTGGCCCATATTTAAATGTCCCCATTGTTCCAATCCCTTACTCTCTAAAGTGCAGTCTGTAGACTGGGCAGAAAGAGCATTACCTGGGAGCTTACTAGAAATGCAGAACCCCAGATTCTACTCATCTAACAAGATCCCAGTGCTTTATTGTGTTTTTTTCCTTTCAAATCTAGGATCCAACTGAGAGAATCACACATAGAATTTAGGTGTCTTGTCTTATCCCTTTAGTATCCTTTAATCTGAAGTTCCTGACTTTTTTAATTCTCACTAATGACATTGACATTTTTGAAGAATCCAGTCTGACTGTCCTATAGAATGCCTCACAAAGGATTTGTCTAATCATTTTCTTACTATTAAAATTCATGAGTCCTCTATTTATCCAAGGATACCCCAAGCCTTTACCCAATACTTATTCACAAACCGTACTTCCCTCTATCTTCTCATAACCATGTATAATAGGGGTTGACATTTAAATATACACTTTTATATATTATCTTATTTGCTCTATGTAACTCTATAAATAGCCAGTATTATTAGCCCTACTTTAAAAGAAGAGGAAAGAGCAGCATGGTGATGTCTGACAACCACCTAGAGTCACCATCACTAAGTGGTCTGAGTAACCATTACAGCACAGAGCTTTCCCCAGTGTATTATTTGAAAACCCCCAAAAGTTCAAACTGTAAATGGAGATGGAATCAGGAATCTGGTGATCACTAAAATGACAATACATTTCAGTTACAAAGTGACATTTACCCTATCTTTACCCACTAAAAGGACAATTCAAAACAACTGTCAATAAATAAATGACAGTAACTAATTGCTTAAATAATAGAAATTAACCAATATCAGCTTTTCCTTGAATGTAAACTTTGGTGAAGAACTAGACACATTAGATGCTTTAGAACCTGGCCTAGGCAGATTTGTGTGTGTGTGTGTGTGTGTGTGTGTGTGTGTGTGTGTGTGTTTCTGGGGCCTCGCCTATGTAGAACCTTGGTGCAGTAGGCCCTGTGGCACCTGAGGTAGCCCACAAGTAGTGAGCATGAAACAGTTAAACACAAATCTGCTTTGTGACCTTGTATGTGAACTGAATCTTTCTCCCTGCTTCTTTTTTTCTTTCTTTCTTTTTTTATTGAAGTATGGTTGGTTTACAATGTTAGTCTCAGGTGTACAACATAGTCAATACTTTTATAGATTATACTCCATTTAAAGTTACTATAAAATAGTGGTTATATTCCCAGTATCTCATTTTATACTTAGTAGTTTGTACCTTTTAGTTCCCTTCCCTTGTATTGCCCCTCCCCCATCCCTCTCCTCTCTTGTGACTACTAGTTTCTCTGTATCTATGAGTCTGTTTCTGTTCTGTTATATTCATTCACTTGTTTTATTTTTTAGATTCCATGTATAAGTGAAAACATACAGCATATGTCTTTCTCTGTCTGACTTAGTTCACTAAGCATAATACCCTCCAGGTCCATCCATGTTGTAGTTAATGGCAAGATTTCATTCTTTTTTATGGCTGAGTAATAATTCATTTATATATACACCACATCTTCTTTATCCATTCATCTGTTGATAGACATTTACATTGTTTCCATATCTTGGCTATTGTAAATAATGCTGCTATGAACACTGGGGTACATATATCTTTTTAAATTAGTGTTTTCATTTTCTTTGGATATATAACCAGAAGTAGAATAGCTGGATCATATAGTAATTCTATTTTTAATTTTTTGAGAAACCTCCATACTGTTTTCCATAGTAGCTGCACCAATTTACATTCCCACCAACAGTGAGCTAGTGTTCCCTTTTCTCCACATCCTCACCAACATTTATTATTTGTTGTCTTTTTGGCAATAGCCATTTTGACAAGTGTGAGGTGATATCTCACTGCGTTTCTGATTTTCATTTCCCTGATGATTAGTGATATTGAGCATCTTTTCATGTGCCTTTTGGTCATCTGTATGTCTTCTTTGGAAAAAAAATGTCTATCAGGTTTTCTGCCCATTTTTTAAATAAGGTTTTTTTTTAATTGAGTTGTATGAGCTCTTTATATATTTTGGATACTAACCCCTTATCAGATAAATCATTTGAAAATATCTTCTCCCCTTCAGTAGATTGTCTTTTAGTTTCGTTGGTTTTCCTTGATGTGCAAAGCTTTTAAGTTTAATTAGGTCCCATTTGTTTATTTTTGCTTTTGTTTCCCTTGCCTGAAGAGACAGATCCAAAAAATATTGCCAAGATTTATGTCAAAGAGTATTCTGCCTATGTTTTCTTCTAGGAGTTTTATGGTTTCCAGTCTTACATTTAGGGCTTTCTTACTGCTTTAGTTTCTAAATCAATGGGGATAATATCTCTTAGGGTAATTTTTGGTATTAAATGGGCACCACAGTGGCCAAACAGTGGTATGTATTGTTATTTTTAAAGACTAAAATTTTGTCTCCATGAGGCAATTTTATTCTCAGTCTTTGGAGCTTGGGAAACAGTAGATATGAGACAGAAAATATATGCCATAAAAAAAAAGGGCTTCATGGCAACGCGGAAGAGTCCTCCACGCAACACTTGGTCTAAAAATCAGTCATAGCTTCACTAAAAACCACACCTCATTAGTATAGTCACAGAGGGTATTCATAAGGCTTTTCTGGAAATTGTTTGTAGGCAGAAGACATTGGTGGAGCTTGCCGACATTCAGGAAGAATTAGACCTTATGGATGCCCCAAAATTGCACAAATGTGGGCAATAGCTATTAAGAGAAATGATAATAACCAGAGAATTAAAAACATAATTGATATATTATGAGGTTGAAAAAGGCATCCTCTGTGTTTTATGACCATGAATGGTTCATAATTAGCCATTGCTTCCCCTGTGTCAGCGACTGCTCTGAGTGCTTTAAATGTACTAGCTCACTGAATTACCAAGGAACATTAAGAGGTAGGTAACACTTCTATTAGAGGAAGGTATTACTTCTATTTCACAGATAAAGAGACTGAGACCCAGAGCTCAGCTCACTGAGCCAGTGAATGGTGGAGAAAAGTTTCACACCCAAGTTAGATCACTGTACCCTGGACCTTACCCACGTCACTCTGCAGTATTTCACACTTTAAGGACAAGACACTCCAGAGTTATGAACAAAGATGTTGAAACCATCTGCAGTGGGTATATCAAGACTGATATATGGAAATGACAGGCATGACATGGAGTATCTTGAATTATAGGACATTATGGAAGAAAGAATATGACAACAGAAATTAAAGAGTGATCCAGATCAGGGAGAGGGAGAAAGAAAAGAGAGAGAGAAGAAAGGATAAGTCAGAGGGTAGGCACACAATTAGGCCATATACTCCTAGCAGAGAGCTTCTCTGCTACTGAGTAGCCCCTACTGAGGATGGATGGTAGTCACAGGGACACTATTGTGGTGCTCTGCCCATATCCCCTTTATTGGCTGGTGTATCACCCCAGCTGCTTCAAGTGCTGCCTCCTCAGGAGAATTGCCCCCTATTAGGTAAGAAAGATCCCCATCCCAGTCCCACCTTCTTCAGATCCATATATTGTGGCCAATGACGGACTTCCCTGGTGGGGGGGTTGTAGCAAGGGCTGCCTCCACTGCCCCAAGATGAGACCAAGACTGTCAGACTGTTCATGCTTCAGAGCTTCCTACTGAGAACAGACTGAAGTGAGTTTGCAGCCGAGACCTCATTCTTGATTCACTTTTCCTACTGCCCTATCCTATTCTTACTCTTATCAACATCCAGGAAAGTAAAACCATAAAGCTAACAACTTAAAATATCACTATTATAAAAACTTACATTTTTGTGGCAAACATTTAATGTTCTCTGCTGCCTGATCATTTGCTTTCATCAAGATCAGCTACGGGCTTCCCTGGTGGCGCAGTGGTTGAGAGTCCGCCTGCTGATGCAGGAGACACGGGTTCGTGCCCCAGTCCGGGAAGATCCCACATGCCGCGGAGCGGCTGGGCCCGTGAGCCATGGCCGTTGAGCCTGCGCATCCGGAGCCTGTGCTCCACAACAGGAGAGGCCACAACAGTGAGAGGCCGGCGTAATGCAAAAAAAAAAAAAAAAAAAAAAAGATCAGCTACTATTTTTTTTTCATTTATTTTTTGAATTTTATTTATTTTTCTTATATAGCAGGTCCTTATTAGTCATCAATTTTATACACATCAGTGTATACATGTCAATCCCAATCGCCCAATTCATCACACCACCACAATCATCCCCCGCCGCTTTCCCCCCTTGGTGTCCATACATTTGTTCTCTACATCTGTATCTCAATTTCTGCCCTGCAAACCAGTTCATCTGTACCATTTTTCTAGGTTCCAGATATATGCGTTAATATACGATATTTGTTTTTATCTTTCTGACTCACTCTGTATGACAGTCTCTAGAACCATCCACGTCTCTACAAATGACCCAATTTAGTTCCTTTTTATGGCTGAGTAATATTGCATTGTATATATGTACCACATCTTCTTTATCCATTCATCTGTCGATGGGCATTTATGTTGCTTCCATGACCTGGCTACTGTAAACAGTGCTGCAATGAACATTGGGGTGCATGTGTCTCTTTGAATTATGGTTTTCTCTGGGTATATGCCCAGTAGTGGGATTACTGGATCATATGGCAAGTCTATTTTTAGTTTTTTAAGGGACCTCCATACTGTTCTCCATAGTGGCTGTATCAATTTACATTCCCACCAACAGTGCAAGAGGGTTCCCTTTTCTCCACACCCTCTCCAGCATTTGTTTGTAGATTTTCTGATGATGCCCATTCTAACCGGTGTGAGGTGATACCTCATTGTAGTTTTGATTTGCATTTCTCTAATAATTAGTGATGTTGAGCAGCTTTTCATGTGCTTTTTGACCATCTGTATGTCTTTGGAAAAATGTCTATTTAGGTCTTCTGCCCATTTTTGGATTGGGTTGTTTGTTTTTTTAATATTGATCAGCTACTATTTTTTAGATTATTTATTATGTTCCAGGAACAGGGATAAGCACTTATCACCTGTTATCTCATTTAATCTTCCTTATAATCATGTGGTGAATATTATTATCCTAAACTTAAATATTAGAAAACTGGGATTCTGAGAAATTAAATGACCACTCACAGTCACTTGGCAAGTATAGCTTTAGGGCCTGAATGTGAACCCTGAGCAGTGCCCTGCTCACTCTACTACACAGCTTCTATGAACAGGTCTGCATTAACAGAAGTATCAACTCTCCTTGAAAAATGCAATAATTTTATAGTAATAGGATGTATCACAGCGGAAATGTTATAGTGCTATCATTCTAAGGTATATATCAGGTAATTTATTTCTTGTTGTTTTCATTGATTTCTGTGAAGTTCAAGTATTTGTGAAGGATTTACAGAAAAAAACATTGGGGTACATTCAAGGTTATCTTTAATAACACCATCACTGTTCATTTGTATTCTTTTATGCCTTCTTGAGTAAGAGACAGCCCATAACGTACAACCTCCCTATCTGTGCAACACAGCCCAACCAATTGGCTGTGTTCCTGTGCATACCTATCTCTTTGATATATATCAGTGAGGGAGATGTGCAGAATACTTCTAGCACTAAATTCACAAAAGCATGTACCTGTTACCAAATCAAAGGCAACCAGATTAAGCTAATACTGGAAAAACATTAGTACCATAAAATATGTGATGAAAGTCAGAAAATTCTATTACCACTTTAACAATAAAATTAATTATGTTTGTGCTTAGCCTGAAGTGATATTAAATTGTTCATCTTAATAATACCTGTGGAATAGTAGTCTGGAAAAAAAATCAGACCTTTCTAAAAGTAATCACTTTAGATTAGCCATGATACTCTTTAGGCTTTTAAAGTAAATACTTATTTGGGACCGATTTTATTATTCACATACTCTCAATAAATATTTTGCATGAATTCCTCACCAAAAAAAAAAAGATTTTTGTGGGGCTATTTACTGTACATTCTCACTAAAGCTTTTATAGTTCTGCAAAAAAATCTGTATATGCCCAGTATGTCAGATATATGAACATCACCTACCATGAGTCACCGTGAAAATGGCTCAGAAATACTGCTATACAGGGGTGTATAAAACAGATGTGTACCAAAGCTGAAATAGGTCTTCTTTTTATGATGCAGCTAGTCGTGCTCACTTTTATTCTTAATTCAATTTTTTTAAAAACAACTACTGTCAAATTAAAATAAAAATCAATGCAGGGCCTACACACCTATTGTCACCAGAGCTCCATCACTTTTCTTTACTATAGCCACTGGCTCCTCTGGTTTTGGGGGCTCTACATGTTTCTTTATTCTTGTTTTTCTTTTGGTGATCTTGAGCTAAGTTAGAATTCTATTTGTATTTTCTAATAACATTCAACATTACAAAAGATGTCCATGTAAATTGCAGCAGGAAAAATGACAATCAGGCAAAGATACAACACAATTGCTATTGTACTCTGCCCAAGCCAGTTCTTAGTCTCAAATTCTGAAGCTGGGGTTTGGAAAGGAAAGTAAGGGGTTGAAAGTGACAGCCTCATAATCATGTGGAATTTTTCCCAGTCTGCTGTTTGTGTGTGGAACAACTATCATCGTCTTTATGTTTGTGCTTTTTGTTCAGACCAAATAAAAACTATGGTTTTTCATTTCCAATGCAATCGTTCAATCCTGTATTTTATGCAACTTAATTGTTTTTTTTTTACCATTCATAGCATTATGTTGTGTTTTACTACATTATTCAAAATGTTAAAATGATTTCATAACTATATTTTATGTACAAACAATCCCATTTGTTCCAAACTTTAATCTGGATCCAAACACTGGCTTTAATATGTAATATGTAAAAACTGAACCAAACAATTTTGAGAAAATCATTTTGATGTTTAGTTGATTTTCACCTGAGGGCCCAAATATGATTCAAGTTTGTTGTTAGTCTGTTTGTCAAAGCATGTCATTGTGTATTCTGACTACTTCCAGGACAAGCTGTGAAATGTCTAGATTCCAGAGAAGCAGACTGAGATCTATTCTCAACAGTTCCTCCCCACCTTCTGCCACCAGCTTGGCTTAGGTAAGATGTCAGTCTTCATGTGAAAAAAAGACTACATCTACAAAACAAATCCCCAAATATATGATATGTACTAGAATTTTGAACCTGATCCAGAAGTTTGTGGTCTACACATGCACACACACGCACACACATACACACACATATACATTTTAAATCTTTTTTAGTGTCTTCCAATGAAAAGCATAAATTATCCACAAGAAATGCTGCACATTTTAAAATATACTTTCATAGAAATACACATACAGAAAAATGGGCAAACCATAAGTATCTAGCTCAATCCATCTTCTTCCAGTCTCTCCCCACCTCCCTTGCTGAATGGTCTCCACTTCGCTAGCAGTGTGGACTTCCTAAAGCAGTTTCATTCTCACCGTTGATATCCTCGGTGAGGATCTCACTCCATTTCACTATCTGGGTCACTATAAGAGCCATCCAGTCAGGGACTCCTCCTGCTACATAATCCTATACTGCCAGATCCCTACTTGTCCTATCCTCTTCTTGAGTGCATGACTAATCTCTGTTGTAATAGTTCCATAGCGTGGTGTCTACTCTGTTTCAGATACTTGGCATGCATTATTTATTCTTATAACATGATGCAAATAAGTGTTATATTCCAATTTTGCATATAAGGAAACAGCCTTAAGCCTGAGAAAATGTAAATAAATCCCCAACGATCCCATAGCTGGCATGAGTTGGAGGAATCAGGACTCATTTTTCCTGACTTTAAAACCTGGGGTTTACTCAATATACTCTTTTTTAATTGTTCTTGCACCCCTAGTGCTTAACAGGTGCTCAGAGTATTTCATTTGAATTAAATGATCTCAGTGTCTTACTTGTGAACACCCAGCTTATGCAGCTCAGAAAACAGCAGAGGGCAGTGCAAGAGCTTCACAACATTTCATAAAGTAGACAATAAGATGCTATAAAACTCCAAAATGAAGAAGAAATATTCCATGCTTTCTGGAAAAATTTATCCCAAGGCAATGTTGAGGATGCCGAAGAACGTTTTCATCAAGGATACTTTCAGTTTTAGAAAAGCAATTCCCATTGCTGACAGTGAGACTGTGCTAAAAATTGCAATTCCCACTCCCGGGTTTCATCTCCTCTTTATTTTATGTAATACCACATATGGGTAAGCAAATCACAGCAGTTAAATCGAGCTGCAAGCCACTTAACATCTGCAAAAACAGTGGGTTCACCAGGTGAGCTGTTCGCTCGACCCACCTCTTTACTCCATCCTGTGAAGAGAGAAAAATGTGACTTTGGCTCAAAGATGAAATTGTTTCCCTGCCTCATTATACAATTTTCATGAAATCTGGTATCTCCACATTATTGCAATGGAAAATATCCTATTCTAGCTGGCTTCTTTACTTTGCAGAACAATTATTGAATCTTTCTTTTGCCTCTGTGGGAAATTTGTATTGCCTAGGAATTTAAATTCTGGTAGAGAAGCTGGAGTGGGGTGAGGGGGAGGCAGGTCATATTAAAAAGCTAAGCAGAACCTTGGTTATTTTCGGTTTGCTTTTTGACTATGAAAAGATAATGGTTTTCATATTAAGGATATCATAGGAGAGACCTTCAAGATGGTGGAAGAGTAAGACGTGGAGACCTTCCTCCCCAAAAATACATCAGAAATACATCTACACGTGGAACAACTCCTACAGAACACCTACTGAACTCTGGCAGAAGACCTCAGACCTCCCAAAAGGCAAGAAACTCCCCACGTACCTGGGTAGGGCAAAAGATAAAAGGAAAAAACAGAGACAAAAGGATAGGGATGGGACCTGCACCAGTGGGAGGGAGCTGTGAAGGAGGAAAAGTTTCCACACACTAGGAAGCCCCTTCTCTGGCGGAGACGGAGGGTGGGTGGGGGGAAGCTTCGGAGCCCCGGAGGAGAGCGCAGCAACAGGGGTGCAGAGGGCAAATCGGAGAGATTCCCGCACAGAGGATCGGTGCCGACCAGCACTCACCAGCCAGAGAGGCTTGCCTGCTCACCCGCTGGGGCGGGCGGGGGCTGGGAGCTGAGACTCGGGCTTCAGTTGGATCGCAGGGAGAGGACTGGGGCTGGCGGCGTGAACACAGCCTGAAGGGGGCTAGTGTGCCACAGCTAGCCGAGAGGGAGTCCGGGAAAAAGTCTGGACCTGCCTAAGAGGCAAGAGACCATTGTTTCAGGGTGTGTGAGGAGAGGGGATTCAGAGCACCGCCTAAACGAGCTCCAAAGACGGGCGCGAGCCGCGGCTATCAGCATGGACCCCAGAGACGGGCGTGAGACGCTAAGGCTGCTGCTGCAGCCACCAAGAAGCCTGTGTGCAAGCACAGGTCACTATCCACACATCCCCTCCTGGGAGCCTGTGCAGCCCGCCACTGCCAGGGTCCCGTGATCCAGGGACAGCTTCCCTGGGAGAACACAGGGCACGCCTCAGCCTGTTGCAACGTCACGCTGGCCTCTGCCACCACAGGCTTGCCCTGCATTCCGTACCCCTCCCTCCCCCCAGCCTGAGTGAGCCAGAGCCCCTTAATCAGCTGCTTCTTTAACCCCGTCCTGTCTGAGCGAAGAACAGATGGCCTAAGGTGACCTACACGCAGAGGCAGGGTCAAACCACTGAACCCCAGGAGCTGTGCAAACAAAGAAAGGGAAATTTCTCCCAGCAGCCTCAGGAGCAGAAGATTAAATCTCCACAATTAACTTGATGTACCTGCATCTGTGGAATACCTGAATAGAAAACAAATCATCCCAAAATTAAGACGGTGAACTCAGTTGAGAAGGGAGAAATGATATATATTTTTTGTCCTTTTTCTCTTTTTGTGACTATGTATGTGTATGCTTCTGTCTGTGATTTTGTCTGTATAGCTTTGCTTTTACCACTTCTCCTAGGGTTCTGTGTGTCCATCTTTTTTTTTTTTTTTTTTTTTAGTATAGTTTTTAGTGATTGCTCTCAGTGGTGGATTTCTTTTTTGGATTGGTTGCTCTCTTCTTTCTTCTTTTTTTTGTCTTTTTTATTACTTTTTACTTTTTTTATCTTTAATAATTATATTTTACTTTAATAAATTTATTTTATTTTATTATTTTCTTTCTTTCTTTCATTTTTTCTCCCTTTTCTTCTGAGCTGTGTGGTTGACAGGGTCTTGGTGCCCCAGCCAGGTGTTGGGTCTTTGCCTCTGAGGTGGGAGAGCTGAGTTCAAGACATTGGTTCACCAGAGACCTCCCGGTTTCACATAATATCAAGAGGCGAATGCTCTCCCAGAGATCTCCATCCAACACTAAGACCCAGCTCCACTCAACGAAGAGCAAGGTACAGTGCAGGACAACCTATGCCAAAAAACTAGCAAGACAGGAACACAACCCCATCCACTAAAAGAGAGGCTGCCTAAAATCATAATAAGGTCACAGACAACCCCAAAACACACCATTGGATGCGGACCTGCCCACCAGAAAGACAAGGTCCGGCCTCATCCACCAGAATTCAGGCACTAGTCACCTCCACCAGGAAGCCTACACAACCCACTGAACCAACATTACCCACTGGGGACAGACACCAAAAACAAAGAAACTATAAACCTGCAGCCTGCAAAAAGGAGACCCTAAACACAATAAGTTAAGCAAAATGAGAAGACAGAGAAACACACAGCAGATGAAGGAGCAAGGTAAAAACCCACCAGACCTAACAAATGAACAGGAAATAGGCAGTCTAACTAAAAAAGAATTCAGAGTAATCATAGTAAAGATGATCCCAAATCTTGGAAATAGAATGGAGAAAATACAAGAAACGTTTAACAAGGACCTAGAAAAACCAAAGTGCAAACAAACAATGATGAACAACACAATAAATGAAATTAAAAATTCTCTAGAAGGAATCTATAGCAGAATAACTGAGGAAGAAGAACGGATAAGTGACCTTGAAGATAAAATATTGGAAATAACTACTGCAGAGCAGAATAAAGATAAAACAATGAAAAGAATTGAGGACAGTCTCAGAGGCATATGGGACAACATTAAATGCACCAACATTCAAAGTATAGCGGTCCCAGAGAGGAAGAGAAAAATAAAGGGACTGAGAAAACATTTGAAGAGATTATAGTTGAAAACTTCCCTAATGGGGGAACGGAAATAGTGAATCAAGTCCCGGAAGCGCAGAAAGTCCCATACAGGATAAATCAAAGGAGAAACACACCAAGACACATATTACTCAAACTATCAAAAATTAAATACAAAGAAAACATATTAAAAGCAGCAAGGGAAAAGCAACAAACATACAAGGGAATCCCCATAAGGTTAACAGCTGATTTCTCAGCACAAGCTCTGCAAGCCAGAAGGGTGTGAAAGGACATATTTAAAGTAATAAAAGAGAAAAACCTACAACAAACATTACTCTACCCAGCAAGGATCTCATTCAGACTCAACGAGAATTAAAACCTTTACAGATAAGCAAAAGCCAAGAGAATTCAGCACCACCAAACCAGTTTTACAACAAATCCTAAAAAACTTCTCTAGGCAATAACATAAGAGAAGGAAAAGACCTATAATAAAAAGCCCAGGGGCCTTCCCTGGTGGCGCAGTGGTTGAGAGTCCACCTGCCGATGCAGGGGACATGGGCTTGTGCCCCGGTCTGGGGAGATCCCACATGCCACAGAGTAGCTGGGCCCATGAACCATGGCCACTGAGCCTGCACGTCCGGAGCCTGTGCTCCCCAATGGGAGAGGCCACAACAGTGAGAGGCCCACATATCGCAAAAAAAAGCCCAAAACAATTAAGAAAATGGTAATAAGAACACACATTATCGATAACTACCTTAAATGTAAATGGATTAAATACTCCAACCAAAAGACACAGACTGGCTGAATGGATACAAAAACAAGACCCGTATATATGCTGTCTACAAGAGACCCACTTCAGACCTAGGGACACATTCAGACTGAAAGTGAGGGGATGGAAAAAGATATTCCATGCAAATGGAAATCAAAAGAAAGCTGGAGTAGCAATTCTCATATCAGACAAAATAGACTTTAAAATAAAGACTATTACAAGAGACAGAAGGACACTACATAATGATCAACGGATCAATCCAAGAAGAAGATATAACAATGGTAACTATTTATGCACCCAACATAGGAGAACCTCAGTACATAAGGCAAATGCTAACAGCCATAAAAGGGAAAATCGACAGTAACACAATCATAATAGGGGACTTTAACACCCCACTTTCACCAATGGTCAGATCATCCAAAATGAAAATAAATAAGGTAACACAACCTTTAAATGATACATTAAACAAGATGGACTTAATTGATATTTATAGGACATTCCATCCAAAAACAGCAAAATACACTTTTTTCTCAAGTGCCCATGGAATATTCTCCAGATTGACCATATCTTGTGTCACAAATCAAGCTTTGGTAAATTTAAGAAAATTGAAATCATTATCAGTAACTTTTCCAACCACAATGCTACAAGACTAGATATCAATAACAGGAAAAGATCTGTAAAACATACAAACACATGGAGGCTAAATAACCAAGAGATCACTGAAGAAATCAAAGAGGAAATCCAAAAATACCTAGAAACAAATGACAATGAAAACACGACAACCCAAATCCTACGGGATGCAGCAAAAGCAGTTCTAAGAAAGAAGTTTATAGCAATACAATCCTAACTCATGAAACAAGAAACATCCCTAATAAACATCCCTAATAAACAAATAAATTACACCTAAAACAATCAGAGAAAGCGGAACAAAAAACCCCCAAAGGTAACAGAAGGAAAGAAATCATAAAGATCAGATCAGAAATAAATGAAAAACAAATGAAGAAAAGGATAGCAAAGATCAATAAAACTAAAAGCTGGTTCTTTGAGAAGATTAACAAAATTGATAAACCATTAGCCAGACTCCTCAAGAAAAAAAGAATTAATAGAATTAGAAATTAGAATCAAACAGAATTAGAAGTGAAAAGGAGAAGTAACAACTGACACTGCAGAAATACAAAGGATCATGAGAGATTATTACAAGTAACTATATGCCAATAAAATGGACATCCTGGAAAAAATGGACAGATTCTTAGAAAAACACAACCTTCTGAGACTGAACCAGGAAGAAAGAGTAAATACATACAGCCCAATCACAAGCATTGAAATTGACTGTGATTAAAAATCCTCCAACAAACAAAAGCCCGGGACCAGATGGCTTCAGAGGTGAATTCTATAAAACATTTAGAGAAGAGCTAACACCCATCCTTCTCAAATTCTTCCAAAATATAGCACAGGGAGGAACACTCCCAAACTCATTCTACAAGGCCACCATCACCCTGATACCAAAACCAGACAAAGATACTACAAAAAAAGAAAATTAGAGACCAATATCACTGATGAACATAGATGTAAAAATCCTCAACAAAATACTAGCAAACAGAATCCAGCAGCACATTAAAAGGATCATACACCATGATCAAGTGGGGTTTATCCCAGGAATGCAAGGACTCTTCAGTATACGCAAATCAATCAATGTGATAAACCATATTAACAAATTGAAGGATTAAAACCATATGATCATCTCAATAGATGCAGGAAAAGTTTCTGACAAAATTCAATACCCACTTATGATGAAAACCCTCCAGATAGTAGGCAGAGAGGGAACTCACCTCAACATAATAAAGGCCATATGTGACAAACCCAGAGCCAACATTGTTCTCAATGGTGAAAAATTAAAACCACTAAAATCAGGAACAAGACAGGGTTGCCCACTCTCACTGCTATTATTCAACATAGTTTTGGAAGTTTTAGTCACAGCAATCAGAGAAGAAAAAGAAAGAAAAGAATCCAAATAGGAAAAGAAGAAATAAAGCTGTCACTGTTTGCAGATGACATGATACTATACATAGAGAATCCTAAAGACACTACCAGAAAACTACTAGAGTGAATCAATGAATTTGGTACAGTAGCAGGATACAACATTGATGCACAGAAATCTCTTGCATTCCTAGACACTAACGATGAAAATTTGAAAGAGAAATTAAGGAAACACTCCCATTTACCATTGCAACAAAAAGAATAAATACCTAGGAATAAACTTATCTTAGGGGACAAAAGACCTGTATGCAGAAAACTAGAAGACACTGATGAAAGAAATTAAAGATGATACAAATAGATGGAGAGATATACCATGTTCTTGGATTGGAAGAATCAATATTGTGAAAATGACTATCCTACCTAAAGCAATCTACAGATTCAACGCAATCCCCATCAAACTACCAATGGCATTTTTCACAGAGCTAGAACAAAAAATTTCACAATTTGTATGGAAACACAAAAGACCCTGATTACACAAAGCAATCTTGAGAAAGAAAAATGGAGCTGGAGGAATCAGGCTCCTGGACTTCAGACTATACTAAAAAGCTACAGTAATCAAGACAATATGGTACTCATACAAAAACAGAAATATAGATAAATGGAACAGCCCAGAGAAAAACCCACGCACATATGGTCACCTTATTTTTGATAAAGGAGGCAAGAATATAAAATGGAGAAAAGAGAGCCTCTTCAATAAGTCGTGCTGGGAAAACTGGACAGCTACATGTAAAAGAATGGAATTAGAACACTCCCTAACATCATACACAAAAATAAACTCAAAATGGATTAAAGATATAAATATAAGCCCAGACACTATAAAACTCTTAGAGGGAAACACAGGCAGAACACTATGACATAAATCACAGCAAGATCCTTTTTGACCCACTTCCTAAAGAAATGGAAATAAAAACAAAAATAAACAAATGGGACCTAATGAAACTTCAAAGCTTTTGCACAGCAAAGAAAATCATAAACAAGATGAAAAGGCAACCCTCAGAATGGGAGAAAATATTTTCAAATGAAGCAACTGACAAAGGATTAATCTCCAAAATTTACAAGCAGCTCATACAGCTCAATATCAAAAAAACAAACAACCCAATCCAAAAATGGGCAGAAGACCTAAATAGACATTTCTCCAAAGAACATATACAGATTGCCAACAAACACATGAAAGAAAGCTCTACATCATTAATCATTAGAGAAATGCAAATCAAAAACTACAATGAGCAATCACCTCACACCAATCAGAATGGCCATCATCAAAAAATCTACAAACAATAAATGTTGGAGAGGGTGTGGAGAAGAGAACCCTCTTGCACTGTTGGTGGGAATGTAAATTTATACAGCCACTGCGGAGAACAGTATGGAGGTTCCTTAAAAAAAAACTAAAAATAGAACTACCATATGACCCATCAATCCCACTACTGGGCATATACCCTGAGAAAACCATAATTTAAAAAGAGTCATGTTGGGTTTCCCTGGTGGCGCAGTGGTAGAGAGTCCACCTGCCGATGCAGGGGACACAGGTTCATGCCCCGGTCCGGGAGGATCCCACATGCCACTGAGCGGCTGGGCCCATAAGCCATGGCCGCTGAGCCTGCGCATCCGGAACCTGCGTGTCCGGAGCCTGTGCTCCACAACAGGAGAGGCTACAACAGTGAGAGGCCCGCGTACTGCAAATTAAAAAGAAAGGAAAAAAAAAAAAAGAGTCATGTACCACAATGTTCACTGCAGCTACATTAGCCAGGACATGGATGAAACCTAACCTAAGTGTCCATCGACAGATGAGTGGATAAAGAAGATGTGGCACATATATACAATGGAATATTACTGAGCCATAAAAAGAAATGAAAGTGAGTTATATGTAGTGAGGTGGATGGACCTAGAGTCTGTCTTACAGAGTGAAGTAAGTCAGAAAGAGAAAAACAAATAACCATATACTAACACATATATATGGAATCTAAAAAAAAAAAAAAAAAAAAAAAGGTTCTGAAGAACCTAGAGGCAGAACAGGAATAAAGAAGCAGACATAGAGAATGGACTTGAGGACACAGGGAGGGGGAAGGGTAAGCTGGGACGAAGTGAGAGAGTGGCATGGACTTATATATACTACCAAATGTAAAACAAATAGCTAGTGGGAAGCAGCTGCATAGTACAGGGAGAGCAGCTCAGTGCTTTGTGACCACCTAGAGGGGTGGGATAGGGAGGGTGAGAGGGAGACACTGGAGGGCGGAGATATGGGTATGTTTTTGTGTGTATAGCTGATTCACTTTGTTGTGAAGCAGAAACTAACTCACCATTGTACAGCAATTATACTCCAATAAAGGTGTTAAAAAAAGAATCATAAATATAAATTGTGTTGTTTATTAATTCCTACATCAATCACTAAATCAATAAATTACTTTAGCTGAGCATAGAATTTCTCATTTACTTGGAATGGGACTGTGTGCACTCACAAATATTTTCTTATTTGATTATGTAGATACATAACCACATTGCCAGGGCATAGCACACCCCAGCATAAGAGACAAATTTCAAAGGAAGCACCTACTTTGCTACACTTAGCTTCTATCTCTAGGTTGGTATGTAGGCAGGTAAAATAGATTAAATAGTTAGATTAGATAAATAGACAGATAAGTAGACAGATAGATAAGTAGAGACAGACAGATAGATAAGAAGACAGAGGTAAGGAGATAGAGTGTTTTGCAGTGACTGAGATTTTTTAAGTTGGGCCTAAAAATGACAAAAAAATTTGCTTAAAAAAGTAGGGCTCACACTTCGTATGGAAACTCTGTGGGCTTTATTTTCAGTTCTCTGTGCAGCAGATGAAGGGAATGCACAGTCGATCCTGCTGTCACCTTTGGTTCTTGCTCACAAAGGAGCTGGTAAGAATCTCTATGTGGTCATGGAATAGTTTCAGTGCTCAACTCATGTGGGTTTTCCTCTGGGAGTTTTATATTATTTCATTCTATATGACATAATCTGGGGTAAAACTATCCCATTCTTGCTTTAGAAACTTTCATTACCAAGGCTAATCATTGTTTATTCAGTTACTTGAAGTATATTCATTATTGTGTGAACTTGAGTAAGCTGCTGATTTTTCTAAGCCTTGGTTTACCCATCCACAAAACAACAATAATAGTGTCTATCTCTTACCCTTGTGAAAAACAAAGGCAATAGTATCTTTAAAGTGCCTGATACACAGCAAATGCTCAAAATCTTAGTAATTATTATTATTTTAAAATATTATTATGGTTTTCCCACAACATGCTGTACTTTCTCAAGACGCTCATCTTACTTCATTATAACAGCTCACGTATCTTTCCTTCTAGACTGTAAGCTATAAGACAGTACAAAGAGTGGTATACAGTAATAACTTCATATATATCTAGTGAATAAAGTAAGTAATATCTTATTACTGAATCTTTATTAGAGGATTTGTATAGACTATTTTGTTTCCCATCTGTACGTCCTATACCTGTTGGCTATGACTAGAAACAGCATGGCTCTTCTTATTTTTAAACTCAGTGTTGAAAATGTAACATAAGACAATGCCATGTGTTCACCAAACCATAATTTCCTCCTTGGCACACAGGATGACCACATTTTCCAGCCCTCTTACAAGTCGATGATATTATGCTAATAGAATACGGATGGAAGTAATATATATCATTTCACGTCCTGGCCATAACATGCCACACACATTGCCCGCTGTCTCTATCCCCATGATAAAGCTCTGAAAAGAAAGAGCGCAAAATGGTAAGCCACAAGATGGAAAGAGCTGAGCTCTCCAAGTCACTGTTTATATCAGAACCACTCAAGGGGTTGTGATGGAAAAATGAAGTAACGTTTTACTGTGTTAAGTGACTGAAATTGTGGGATTTATTTTTACCACATTTAGCCTAGACTATATTGACTACTGCTTTAAGTTGGGGAATTTTATATCCCTTTTTGGCGAGAAGAGTCATTTCCTGTTTGGTGTGGGAACAGAAAGTATACATCCTATATAACCAGAACAGAAAGTATACATTATATATGACCAGCAACCCTATTCTTTCTATGTTTTATGCTCAATAAACTATCCCTCAAGATAGTGGTTCAGAAGATAAACTATCCCTCAAGATAGTGGTTCAGAAGAAACTCATAATTTCCTGTTTAATCACTCCATTCCCAAGATTATTCACTCATTCTCTCACGCATGCATTTATTCATCTATTCAACTAGTAACTGATGAGTAGCATCTACAAAAGGCATTGGGAATAGAATGGTGAACAGGAAAGATAGGTCATTTCCCTCCTGGAGCACACTTTTAGGTGGGACACATACTACAGACAACTTAAAATAATTTATAATAAAATATCAACTAGTGTTGAGTGCTCTGATGAAAAACAAGGTAGGGACTTTGTTTTATTTTAATGGTGTCTCCAATATATGAGAACAACTGGCACATAGAAGATGCTGATGGAATTGGAATAATGCAGGCTATTCGGGAAAAATGCTATCCCTGTGTTCAGAGCTCAGGACATTTGTTGAGCCACACTTTATGGGTGGAGTGTTGACTTAAAGGACACACTCCAGACTAGGCACTAAGGTACTGGGTGCTTGTCCAGTTGTTAATAAAGCAATTCTGGTACTTCTTTTGCCTTCTCTTTCTCTTTCTTCTTTTATTTTTTATCTGTTTCACATTTTTATTTTTATCCATATGTTCTGGGCATAAACTCATGCTGAATTTAGAGACTATGTCATGTCATGACTACTATATTATATAGTCTACTATGTAATACTACATAGTATTTTGTTATTCTATTAGTTATTCTTTCCTTTATACTCACTTGTTACTCTCATTGTTTCATTACACAAGCATACCTCATTTTATTGCACTTCCCTTTATTGTACTTCACAGACATTGTGTTTTCCACAAACTGAAGGTTTGTGGCAACCTTGCAGGGAGCAAGTGTATCGGCACCATTTTTCCAACAGTATTTGCTTACTTTGTGTCTCTGTGTCACATTTTGCTAATTCTCACAATATTTCAAACTTTTTCATTATTACTATATTTGTTATGGTGATCGGTGACTAGTGACCTTTGATGTGACTATGTAATTGTTTTGGGGCACCACAAACTGCACCCATATAAGATGGTGAACTTAACTGATAAATGTTGTATGTGTTCTCAATGCTCTACTGACCAGCCAATCTCCTGTCCTTTTCCCTCTCCTTGGGCCCTCCTATTCCCTGGTACACAAAAATATTGAAATTAGGTCAATGAATAACCCTACAATGGCCTCTAAGTGTTCAAGTGAAAGGAAGAGTCGCACATTTCTCACTTTAAATCAAAAGCTAGATACGATGAAGCTTAGTGAGAAAGGTATGTCGAAAGCTGAGATAGGTCAAAGGCCAGGCCACTTGTGCCAAACAATTAGTCAAGTTGTGAATGCAAAGGAACACTTACTGAAAGAAATTAAAAGAGCTACTCCAGTGAACACACAAATGATAAGAAAGTGAAACAGCTTTACTGCTGATATGCAGAAAGTTTTAGTGGTCTGGATAGAATATCAAACCAGACATGACATTCCCTTAAGCCAAAGCCTAATCCATAGGAAGGCCCTAACTCTCTAAAATTCTATAAAGGCTGGGAGAGATGAGGAAGCTGCAGAAGAAAAGTGTGAAGCTAGCAGAGGTTGATTCATTAGGTTTAAGGAAAGAAGCCATCTTCAAAACCTAAAAGTGCAATGTGAAGCAGTAAGTGCTGATGTAAAAGCTGCAGCAACTTATCCAGAAGATCTAAGATCATTAATGAAGGTGGCTCCACTAAACAACAGATTTTCAACGTAGATGAAACAGCCTCATATTGGAAGAAGATGGCATCTAGGACTTTCATAGCTAGACAGAAGTCAATGTCTGACTTCAAAGCTTCAAAGGACAGGCTGATTTGCTTGTTAGGCATTAATGCACTGGTGACTTTAATTTGAAGCCAATGCTCATTTACCATTCCAAAAATCCTTGGGCCCTTAAGAATTATGTTAAATCTATTCTGCCTGTGCTCTATAAATGGAACAACAAAGCCTGGATGACAGCACATCTGTTTACAATATGGTTTTCTTGGATATTTTAAGCCCACTGTGGAGACCTACTGCTCAAAAAAAAAAAAAAGATTTCTTTCAAAATATTACTGCTCATTGATAATGCACCTGGTCACCCAAGAGCCTGATGGAGATGGACAATGAGATTAATGTTTTCATGCCTGCTAACACAACATCCATTCTGCAGCCCATGGATCAAGGAGTAATTTCAACTTTCAAGTCTTTTTAAGAAATTTCATGAGGCTATAGCTGCCATCGATAGTGATTCTGCTGATGGATCTGGGCAAGTCAATTGAAAACCTTCTGGAAAGGATTCACCATTCTAGATGCCATTAAGAACATTCATGATTCATGGGAAGAGGTCAAAATATCAACATTAACAGGAGTTTGGAAGAAAATGATTCCAACCCTCATGGATGACTTTGAGGGGTTCAAGACTTCGGTGGAGGAAGTAACTGCAGATGTGGTGAGAGCAGCAAGAGAACTAGAATTAGAAGTGGAGCCTGAAGATGTGACTAAATTGCTGCAATCTCATGATCAAACTTTAACTGATGAGGAGTTGCTTCTAATGGATGAGCAAAGCAAGTGGTTTCTTAAGAAAGGATCTACTCCCAGTGAAGATGCTGTGAAGATTGTTGAAATGACAACAAAGGATTTAGAATATCACATAAACTTAGTTGACAAAGCAGCAGCAGGGTTTGAGAAGATTAACTTCAGTTTTGAAAGAAGTTCTACTGTGGGTAAAATGCTATCAAACAGCATTGCATGCTATGGAGAAATCATTCATAAAAGGAAGAGTCAATCGACGTAGCACACTACATTCATTGTTGTCCTATGTTAAGAAACTGTCACAGCCACCCCAAGCATCAACAGCCACCACCCCAATCACTCAGCAGCCATCGGCATTGAGGCGAGACCCTCTACTAGCAAAAAGATTTCAATTCACTGAAGGCTTAGATGATGGTCAGCATTTTTTTAACAATAAAGTATTTTTAAATTAAGGTATGCACATTGTTTTTTAGACATAATGCTATTGCACACTTAACAGACTACAGAATAGTGTAAACGTAACTTTTATATGCACAGGGAAACCAGAAAAACTGTGTGACCTGCTTTACTCCATACTCACTTTTTTGCAATGGTCTGGAACCAAACCTGCAAGATCTCCGAGGTATGCCTGTAACTAACGTTTCCTCGGCAATACTATGAGTAAGAAGAGGACTATGATTACAACAACACAATCTTTCTCTGGTTCCAGGTACTTAATTATTAAGGGGTTGTCTCTCAGAGATCCGTAAATTAGCTCTCTTGTCTATGAAGTGTTTTTTCCTCTGACTTCCCTCATTTTCTACTCTGGCTTTGTGGCCACATTCCTGCCACTTCAATACCAAAAGCCAGAACCATGTTCTTGCTGCTGCTAAAAATCTAACAGCCAAATCCTGCGGATGGAGCTCAGGCTGCTGCTCAGCCTCAGTGTTCATAGCAAGAGCACTGCTGTCCCATGTGCAGGGAGCTGGCCCATGTCTGGGCAGCACCACATTCAATAGTAACCGGCTCTGATCTTTTTTTCCTGCCATAAGTTTCTGCTGTCCTTGAACCAAATCAGTGCCCCTCCAGTCTCCCCTTTTGACACGTTATTATTGGAAGTTCCCATAGTTCCACACCAGCCCCCCGAGACTATCCCAGACAGGCCTGAATCTTAAAGATGTCTTCCGTTTTCTAATACAATTTGTTTCTTGGGGATAAGGCTCATCGTTCTGGTATCCCTCACTACCCCTGACCCAGTTTGGGGCACATAATAAACCCACAATGAGTGATAAAAGTCCTTCCTATGCTTTTTCATTAGGGTAAAATGTTAACGCAACCTTGGCTTTTGGCAAATGTGAGCCTAGCATGTTGCCCATAAATTTGTGAACAAGGGTAGATATGGTTCTAAAACGTGGGTGTATTTCAGAATCCCCTACATGGCTTTATAAAAATGTAGGTATCTGGTGTTCAGATACTTCACAGGTGTTTTACTTAAAATCTGTAAGATAGGGCTTCCCTGGTGGCACAGTGGTTGAGAGTCCGCCTGCCGATGCAGGGGACACAGGTTCGTGCCCCGATCCGGGAAGATCCCACATGCCGCGGAGCGGCTGGGCCCGTGAGCCATGGCCACTGAGCCTGCATGTCTGGAGCCTGTGCTCCGCAACGGGAGAGGCCACAACAGTGAGAGGCCCGTGTACCGCAAAAAAATAAATAAATAAATAAATAAATAAATAAAATCTGTCAGATAAATATAAGGAAACTGTATTTTTCAAATCTCCTCAGGTCATCTAGGGCTACCAATCTGAGGCTTGCATTTGGGAACCACTCTACCAGGGTAATGTAATATTAAACTGCATTCTACCAACATGTATGAAGCACTTAGTTCCTCTTAGCCACGATGCTAAATGGTATGGATGCAAACTGAATAGGTTAGTTCCTATCCTCAAAATATAATAGGGGGTGAGGTCTGAAACGTAAAGGAACAATTAGAATGGGGTGTGATAATGAACAAAAAATCTCTATAGCTACATTCATTTTGGTTTCTCTGTCATTGTCACTTTCTCCTGTCAGCTATAAAATTTTAGCATTAGGGACAATTCCCATGGAAACTGAGTTAACCTATTTTCTTAAGAAATATTTGGGTTATTTTTCAGAAAATGGCTTTATGCGGCATGGCTTTTGTGAGCTTCCCCCCTCTCCCCAAGATGACAATAAATCTGGCTGAAATTAAAATGGAATTTGCTCTATTTTCCCTGTTTTTATTGCTCTGTAAGACAGCTTTGAGTTCTAACACAGTTATTTGGAGAAGATTCATTTCATTTTCACTGATTTATTTTTTCCATTAAATAAAATCCCCTGGGTGACCATGATGGACAAAGCTTTGTGAAATAAGTCTAGCTAAAGTCTAGAAACACTCTTGGTGGTTTTTGCTCTGGTTACTGCAGGCGGTCACCATTGACTGGACATGCCATCCAGAGCAACTTCTATTTTCAGATCAACTCTAGACCACTCCACACAACTCTGAAAATAAATCCCCCTCTACCACCACCACAGCAACCCAACTGTTGTCATGGAAATTCTCTCCTAAACCAGGGAATCAGTTTACTGAATCCTTGACAGGGGAGACAACAAAAGGAGGTAGATGAGAAATAAATAGTCTTGGGAACTGGATGACTCCAGTTCAAACCTCAGTTTGACACTTGCTGCCTAGGTTACTTTTGGCAAGTTCATCTCTCTGAGTCACGTTTTTCTCATCTGCAAAGTAGGAATAAGAATCTCTACTTAATGGTGTGGTTGAGAGGACACAGTAGTGCACAGAGAGCAAAATAAATGGTAGCCATTTGTGGTAGGCAGAAAAGTGGTCCTCCAAAGATGTCTACGCCCAAATCTCTGGAACTTCCGAATATATTATCTAACATAAGAAATCACCAGATGGGCTTGCGTGCTATTAAGACAGAGCAAGAGAAACAGTTGTCAGTGGTGGGCTGGAGGTCCCTGGAAGGATTTATACCATGGAAATCATCAAATGGTACAACCAGAGATTTCTTTTTTCCCCAGAGAGCCTGTTGTTAAGCATTTCCAATATACCATCACTTGGTTTGCAACTAATCAAGCAGCCTGATTCTATCCAAGGATATCAAGGTCAGGGGAAACAGCTATTCCACTAACTCCTTCTTAGGTGCAAAGCAATTATACTTTAATTAACTCTTCTAACCCTTAGAGCTGACCTATAATAAAAGAGACAGTATTTTGTTCACTTTATATAAACAAGGTTGAGGTTCAGAAAGATGAGCTAATTGTCCAAGATTACAGCACCTCATGGAGCCAGGGCTCTTGCAGATATCCTGATGCTGAAGCTCTTGCTTTTTTTCTTTTACACTGATGCCCAGCACATTGTGTGGCATATCACTGTGATGAATGAATATACTGAATAAATAAAAGATTACATGTGCCACCCAGTTTTGGAGCAGAGGAAATAGAAAACAGTTTTCCTTAGCCAATTTAACTTTCTTGAAGAAAAGGCCTAATTGTAAAATGGGAATGAGATACTCAGCCCAAAACTAACCCTGTGAAATGGGAAAAGAGAACTGTCTTCCCAGGAGTGCCTTTGTGTGCTAAGTGTGACAAAATCATATTCATTGCCTCCTTTAAGGCAAACAAAAACCCAGCAGGTTTACAATTACCATCTTCCTTTACATAAAAATGAAACTCTGAGAAGCTAAACAACTTTCCAAGTTCTTGCAGTCAGTGAGTGACTTATTTGAGATTCGAACCCAAGTATGTCGGACTCCAAAGTCCACCTGATCCTCTGTGCTATACCAAGAGAAAGCTGTGAGTCTTTAGTGTTGACTGAAAAAATAAATGCACAACTTAAAAGCTGAGAATTACGTTTTATTTGGCAGACAAAACTGAAGACTTAAGTCTGGGACACAGCCTCTCAGATAGCGTTAAGGAACTGCTCCGAAAAGGTAAGTGGGGAGCCAGGACATATAGGAGTTTTTGCAACAAAGACCAGGTAGTCAGAACTTCAAAAGATTAATGTTAATTAAAGAAAACCAGACATCTCAAGTCAAGGAATTTAGCACTTTTCTATGTATGGGGAGATACAAGAGTCTGGGCTCACTGAAATCATACCTTTGATAAGCACCTCAGCTATCTGTATCAGCACAGTATCCTGTGCTTTCTCAGCCTGAGTCTCCTCAGGGTACACCGTCTGGGGTGGCTGCAACAGTTGACTGCTAGATGGGGGGTGTCCTGTTTCTATCCTGAGGTCCCTCAAGGCTCATCGTTGGGCCACTGTAATGTGATGGCTTGATGGCTGCAACATCCTTTGTTTACTGATATGGCAGGCAACATTTTTTCATTGACATTAGTCACTCACTGTTGCCCTGGCCACTCTTACCTTCTCCTTTCTTCAGGGGCCAAAACGGGAATTTATTATTTAATTTGCCAGAAACTGACTAGTGCTTGTCATGCAGAGCTCTGTACCTCTGGTGTGATGTGAAGAAAATATGTGAAAAGTAATAGGACATGATGTTTAACAGTAAGACTGTTTAGTCTGAAAACCTGGGTTAAAATCCTGCTCCTTTTAGTGGTATGAACTTGAGCAAAGTATGTAATCTCTCTAAGCCTCATTTCCTCTTCTGTAAAATCGGGGAAATAATAACTATTCAGCAAGATTGTTTTGGGGATTAAAGGATATAATATATGCTATAACACAATACTTGAAAGACAATAAAATCTCAAAAACATGGTGGCTAGTCTTCTCAAGCCCAGACCTTGCTCTTTGAAACGGGCACACGGCTGAAGGGAGAAAGCAAATTCATGAATGGATTCCAGGATTATGTGGGCCAATTTGAACAAAGATTTTTATCACATGCCAATCTTACATAATGAGAAAATATGAGCATAATAATAATACAAGCAAAAATAAAACAATATAAGCAAAACCAGTTCGACTATTCTGTGTAATTTTGGTCTAAGAATCTTACAGTTGTTTTCTATACAATATTCTCCCTTGTGCCATCAAGGGCAACAGCATTGCAGCATTTCTGAAAAGTGTTCTATCTTCCTTGAGATCTTCTCCCAAGCCCCAGACTCTCATTGTGCATGTTTTAGTGGTGGTGATTTCTTGATTTTACCACATATCAAAGGAAGGTTTTCAGAAAACTAGGACTCATATTCCTCCTTCAAATGTTCTTTACTGGTTTGTTGGTGAAAACATCAAGTGACTGCAGTTATCAAGTCATGCCTATTAAGAATAACACCCAAGTTTGTGGACACACAGGCAATGACAAACAGTTAAAATTCTCTCTTGCTAATAGCAATTGTAATACACGATGTATTCCCCTTTCAGATAAGCTCAGAATGTGAAAAAAAAGTGTCTTGGAATTGATGACATACAGAAAAAGCTTTCTGATATACAGAAAGTTGTGAACAGCCAGGAAAAGGGAAGAACACTATGACAATGATAAGAACACAGTTTTGGAGTTAGACAAACTTGGTTTTCAATCCCAATCCCACCACTGTCTGTGTGACCTTGGGCATATTACTTAATCTCTCTGAGCCTTAGTCCCCTCTCTGTAGAGTTAGGATAATAACGTATACCTCGAAGGAAAGTTGACAGAAGTGAATTAGATTGTATATGTAAGAGCAGCATTTATACACTATGCTTCACCCTTCCTTCTCTCTCAACTGCCTTTCAGGTAAACCTTCAAGAGCAAGGTGTTTAGAAGAAGAGACCTCTCCACCTATTCCTTCCTCACTCCTGGCATCATGCAAGGAACTAGGCTTAGCACTGCTATGGGGGAAGGAGGAAGAGTGAGTCTTGGATTAGTTCAGGATTGTTTTATCCCTGATGTAATATATTAGAACCAATTTCTTGTATACTTAGTCCAATGTACTGGTTACCTGGAAGGTGGAATTAAGTACCGTACTATCAGACAGAAATGAAAAACAAAAGGACAATGGAGGCATGGGCTACTTCCAAGGAAATGCCACTAGCAGTTAACATTGTCTGCAAGTAGAGGGTTGCAGTGCTCATACAAAGCAGAAAACACCACTTCAAGGAAAAGATTTCTCCCTAATCAGCTCTCACATAACTCTAAAGGGAAAACACACCACAGAACACTCACTAATAGCTTTGTTTTCCTCTTATCAGCAATAGTTTTCAAAGTTTGAAAATACAGGGGTCAGAAGGATATGACCTTGGGACTTCCCTGGTGGCACAGTGGTTAAGAATCTGCCTGCCAATGCAGGGGACGTGGGTTCGAGCCCTGGTCTGGGAAGATCCCGCGTGCCGCAGTGCAACTAAGCCCATGCACCACAACTATGGCTCCTGAGCTCTAGAGCCCACGAGCCATAACTACTGAGCTCACATGCCACAACTACTGAAGCCCGATTGCCTAGAGCTCGTGCTCCACAACAAGGAAAGCCACCGCAATGAGAAGCCCGCACACCGCAACGAAGAGTAGCCCCCACTCGCCTCAACTAGAGAAAGCCTGTGTGCAGCAACGAAGACCCAACACAGCCAAAAATAAATAATAAATAAATAAATTTATAAAAGGAAAAAAAAGGATATGACCTTACGTTTTCCTCCAAATGAAGGAATTCTTGGCTATTAGGTCAGGAAACCACTGATGTGCCCTCTGCCCGGTAAGTACAGAAGGAAGAAAGAAGGCACAGGCAGAAGAGCCCTTAGCTTGCTCCCTCTTCCACCTGCCTGCCCTCTGACAAAGTCCAGCCAGGTAGCTTTTACTTTGCTGGAGCCAAACAGAACTGCTTGCAAGGAAAAGAAATGACATCCCAAACCACATGTGCTCTTCCCTTTGCCCAGGAGAAATTATCTGCTTTCTCCTGCCTAATTTATTTCTTCTCATCTTTCAAGAATTGGCTCAAGATGAACTCACTAAAAACCTATTCCTAACTCTTTCAAGCTAGACTACTTTTTCCCATCTGTGTGTACAACAATAATATTAATAACGATAGCCACAATTTTTAAGCACCTTCAATGTGTGAGGTTTTTTGCATATATTATGTATTATAATCCTCATAACATTTCTGAAACAAAAGGATAATCTCCAGTTTTATAAAAGAAGCACACAGAAACCAGGAAATCTTTCCAAGCTGACAGAGTAGCTAAGTAGCAAGGTATAGAGTTGAACCCAGGTTTTTCTGACCCCAAAGCTCATACTCTTTCTACTACATTATACTTTCCCTCATACATGACATGTACTGTTCCACACTATATATGTGTGTGTGTGTGCATATTTGTTTTTCTGTTATTTTTGCTGCTAGAATGTGTTATTTTCACTGCTAGATATCATACCTTTTTCCTCTATATTGCCAGTATCTAATGGAGAGAATTTCATAATATTAGAGGCATAATGAGTGGTTTGTTGGTTCTATTAACTGTATAAAAATTACAGAAATTATAAATGATAGAATATCATTTTTATTCATTTAAAAAATATTTGCTAAAGATGTTCTATGTACAGAACACTACTCTAGGTATTAGATTTGCAGAGGTGAAGAAGTAAAAGTACCTGCCTTCTAGGAGCTCACAATCTAGTGGAATTATGGAGAATCACCTCCATACATTTTTAATTAACTACATAATACGAAGAACTATACAATCATGGAATCTTAGGGCTAGAAAAGACTTCAGAGATCATGTACAGTTGACCCTTGAACAACATGGGTTTGAACTGTACGGGTCTACTCACACACAGATTTTCTTCAATAGGTACGTACTACAATACTACATGAACTGTGGTTGAATCCACAGACGTGGAGCTGTGGATACGGAGGGCCAACTGTAAAGCTATAAGCGGTTTTCTGACTGTCAAAGCTGACAGCTCTTATATTTACTTCTGTAACCATAGATAAATATTTTAAGCTCTGCGTAAGTAAATTATAAAAGTTGAATCATAGTCTGGATATATTTTAGCAGGTAGAGCCACCAGGATCTGCTTATAGGATGTGGAATGTGAAGAAAGGGAGAAGTCAAGGCTGTCTCTAAGAGTTTTGGCTGGAGTCACTGCAAGGATGGAGTTGCCATCAATTGAGATGGGGAAGACTGTCAATGGAGCAGATCTGGGGTGAATTCATTCACTTATTGAGTAGTCACTGTGTGCCAGGTGTTTTACTAGTATATCCATTCTAGGACTGGTCCAATGCAAAATGAAAGCATGGGGCCTATTGTTAAAAATATTAGGCCCCATGTTGTCAACACAGCAACAGCAGAACATTAAAGCCAGAGCGAGGCCCTTCTAAGTTTTGCACAGGTCACACGCTTATGAAGCCAGTCCTGATCTCCTCTCTCTCTCATTTTACACTATGCTGGTTCACTATGTGTCTAACAGGAAAAAATAAATCCTAAACCTTTATACCATTTAAGGAAAAACCATTATACAGGAATACATACCCTACTTGAGCTCCCGACAGACAAGAGCAATAATTTACACATCGTTTACCCCTGGTACCTAGCAGAATAGATTGTCAATGTCTAATTAATAAGAAATGTTTTGAGTGAAGGAAAAACAATAGAAACAATAGAAATGGACACCCAAGAGATGCTTGAATTGCCATGAGCACTGTGAGACCCCTGAGAACCTTGGACATGTGAATAAGAAAACCCAAGTTCGGATCCCAGCTCACCCACCGAGGAGGGAGCAGGATCTTGAACAAAGCTCTGTAACATCTTGAAACCTCACTTTTTTCCTTCCTATTTATTCCCACACCTAACTAATTACTGGGTCTTAAAATTTTATTTGATATAGATCCTCTTCATCTCCACTATTACCATGTCATTTATAGCACTGTTAATATTTCTCCTAGACTACTGTAACAGCTGTCCAACTGGTTTTTCTTAACCTCTGTCTCCCTTAAACCCATCCTCCACAATAATGCTAGTAATCAATTTAAACTGCAAATCTAACATGTCATTCCCCTGCCTTTTAGGGATTATTGATTATTAGCAGGATGTAGGCAGAAAATAGTCAGGCTCTACTTGATCTAACCCTTCTCCACCTAAGATCCTACTACCCTCACTTCCTATTGAAGACTCTGGCAATCCTAAACACTCCTGGCACTCTTTCCTGACTTTATGCATTATCTAATGACATCTTGTATCCCTATTTCTTTGTTTAGCTCAGTTCTACCCTTCCTTTAAGTCTCAGCTTGGGTACTATCCCTTTCTTACAAGAAGGTCCTGGTTGTTCTCTCCACTAAGTTAGCCCAATATTTCTCATTTTGCTCAGTATTACATAATTCTCATAGAACTTATTCATATTGCTGAAATTATAATTTGTGTGTTCAATCATCCTGGCAGATTATAAATGTATGGAAGTTATGGTGTAAGATTTGTAATCTTACATAATGAGATAATGAGCATAAAACATTTAGTATGCTCCTCCATATATAACGTGTTATCTCTGTGATGTTGATGGTGGCAGAGACATAGCTAGCTCTTAGTTGCCAGGGCACCTTCCATCTTTCCTTGGTGCTTCACTCTGCTGCTCTCTTACTGAAGACGTCAGGAAATATCACACTGGCAGCTTCCAAACTTCATAACTCTTAAGAGTTTTAGTTACTAAAGGTGCCTGGATTCTTTTCCAGTTCTCATTTAAAAATATGCTGGGAAGGAGCTTGATTGGCCGAGCTAAGGTCCGGAACCACTGCTGGCCCAGTCAGCTGTGATCAGGAAGCAGAGTGCTGACAAAATGACAGCAGAAGACAACACAAGAGAGCCAATCAGGAGTGCAGGGATGGGGCGTGAGGGAAGAAGAAACAGCTCTGCAGAGAAAGGACATACTAGTCCCAGAGTAAAGGAGTATTGTTAGACAGTCAAAAACAATCCATATTTTTTATACCAGCCATTTTAATAACAATGATGATGATGATGATCTTAATGATGTATTATATGATATGCCACAGATTCCCTACGAGTAGTTCTAACATATTACAGACCAATGGTCTATAATTAAACTAATGCATTACATGTGCTGACTCTTAAAGGGATCACTTTGAGATAGATGTAACTCAATCATCTGAACACATAAATTCTGCTGTGTTTGTTAAAGAAAAACCCTTGCCACTTTATTGCTTTGCCTGGTAGTGATGATATTCATTTCATATTCAAATTTGGGGCAAGAGTATTAAAACAACATCAAGTATCTACTATTATGTGAGAAGTATGCTGGATGGCTTATATATGAAACAAACTTTTTCATATATGTATATTATATATATATAATACACACACATATATACACAAATGTTTTCACTTTACTCACCAAAACATTTCTATGATTAAAAGATAATCAAGATAAAATGTTTAGTACTGTGGAGGAGCTAGAACCATAAATATATTAAATTTCCTTTCTTTGGAAAGAAGGGATTAAGTAGCCCTGTTTACAAATGATCCTCCTGGAAGCAGTCACCAATCATCCAGGTATTAAGTCATCTCAACTTCTGTAAAAAAAATGTGCTGTTTTGCCAGCACCCTCTGGGCTACTTTTGTAGGGTTGATGGAGTTCAACAGAAATGGTTAGAGAACAGATTGAATTTGTTTAAAGAGAAGAATAAAAGCACCCTCGGGTGTGAACTGGGGGTGAACTGCTCTAGTGAGGGGCTCAGGCAAAAGAAAGCAGCTGGTTTGACTTGCAAGGGTGGTTGCTAAGTTGAAGGCATGAAACATCCTTGACATATCAGATGAGAGACAAACACAATGCAAATGATGGGGGGAATAAAACTTTAAAATAACTCTTTTCTTGGTGTCAAATACAGTACACAGATTGGGGAAGGAGAAGGGGTTGTAGGGAATTGTAGGGAATACAGGCTTGTGGTCCTTCCAGGAGGTGCCCAGGGAGGACAGTTTGGCTCCTTAGACCTTTGCTTTGAGGAGCAAGAGAAGAGGGGATGGCAGGGACCCATAAAACTTGTTTGAAGTATGTGATGGGCAACTTAATAAGTTTTTTCATTTATTTCTCCCAACCTCTCAGAAAGCAAAGTATTACTGGCCCCATTTCTCAGATGAGCAACTAAGGCACACAGCTAGACAATGGGGAATCTCTCTGATTCTAACATTCATACTCCTTCCACTGCTTCACCCAGCCTCAGGACAGGAGAAGGTGCACTGCCCCTGCTTTGGCATGTGTTTATACTTCCAATCCATACAGTAATCACAATTTGAAGGCCTACTTTGTGCTGGCCACTGGGCTACATAAAAATGAAACACAGAGCATATGGATAACCTAGTTGAGAAGACAGACTCATTATTCTAAGTGTAAAGCAGATTGTGATGAGTGCTGTATATGAGGGTACAAACCAAGACTTTGAAAGGAACATTTCTTGTACACACTCTTCCCTCATAGGTATTTGTGCCTTTGTACATGTTAAAATCCAA
The DNA here is from genome assembly GCF_025265405.1 of Mesoplodon densirostris. Taxonomy (NCBI): domain Eukaryota; kingdom Metazoa; phylum Chordata; class Mammalia; order Artiodactyla; family Ziphiidae; genus Mesoplodon; species Mesoplodon densirostris. The sequence goes on along the minus strand of NC_082667.1, from coordinate 46,044,563 downwards.
GTGATTTTGAGAGTCAGTTAATAATTCAGATGCCTTTAAAAAATATTATTAATTTAGATAAAAACCATGTAATCAAGCCTGTGCCAGATACTGAGGAAGATACAGCAAAGTGTAAGATTGAATCCTACTCACTAGGAATTGGTAAAAGGGAATGAGAGATTAAAGTCAGACAGACCTGAATTAAAACCCTAGTTCAGCCACTCACCAGCTGCGTGACCACTGCTGAGTCACATGCTCTCTGACCTTCCATTTCCACTGACATTTAGGAGATCATGTAAAGGAGCCATTAAATCCTTCTCCAGAAACCTTTTGGAAGAGTCTCTCAAATTCTAGACCACAAAATGCCTATACCAGAAGCTGTGCATTATGAGGAGGTGAAAATCTACTTTGAAATCAGGAGAGACAGTGTTTGCTGGAATCTGGGTCAACACATCTAGGAGGAAGAAAACCATTTCAAATTGGGTGCAGACACATTACATCAAACATACTGCTCTCTCCTGAGAGTTATGACAAAGAAGACTCAGAGCCTCGAAGCATCCATTAATCTCAAAACACAGCTACTGAAAACTATCCAAAGCAAAAGTCTCCTGTGGATGTAGAAATAGGGAATAGAAATAGGGAATAGAAAAAGGAGAGAGAATTAGTTGTCCTCTCAACTAATATTTCTAGGGAGTGGAAATGAGAGGGGACATCTCTAAATGTTTGAACCCAGACGTGCATGTTGTGCAAGTGACTTATCCTATCGACCCTCAATTCCCTCCTTTGCAATCCAGGGCAGGTATTACCTGTGTTAAATGTCTTTGTGAATATTAAAGAGCCTAATATGTATAAAGTATGCAGCAAAGAGCCTGGCACATATTAGGCTCCCAAAAGAGCTAGCGTATTCCGCCGCTCTGTATTCAGGTTGGTTTCATCCTACTCCAATTGCTTCAGGCACAAGAGTGATTCATTAATCGTTTACTTGCTTGCAAAAAAGACTCCATATATATCTTTTACCTGAAGCCAGTCTTACTGAGCTTCCTTGTGCCTTTTAAGTCCAGACATCTGAGGAACTCTATACCTTAGAAGAGGATATTTTTATTACCAATTGGGAAATTTGATACTTTTAAAGTACATAGAATGAATATATGCATTTAAAATAATTCTTCAAACTTGCCCCCAAACTAATGTGAACCATAAATTAAAATCTGCATCCTTCTTGGTAACCTCTCCCACATGTCTAAAATCATGGAGCAGCCAACATGCCTACAGACCTGATCCCAAAGCTCTACCCGCTGCTGACACTTATTAATATTCCATTTGGGAAGGCTGTAAATATTTCATCATTGTAGGTTTTTGCAAACATTGATATTTTATGTCTCCAGCAATCTCCAGCTTCTAAATATTTCATCTTCTTGGGTAGCATGCAATATCCGAAGTGAGGTTCTGTTGCCAAATTTCCAAATCTTAAAATCCTAAAGGTCTTGAAGTTAATACTGAATAGTGTTAAGATAGGTATTTAAAAATTTCCTCTGTAGACACAGATGTAGAGAACAAACGTATGGACACTAAGAGGGAAAGCGGGGGCGGGGTGGGGGGGCAGTGGTGGTGGGATGAATTGGGAGATTGGGATTGACATGTATACACTGATGTGTGTAAAATTGATGACTAATAAAAACCTGCTGTATAAAAAAAATAAATAAAATTTAAAAAAAACCTTTCCTCTGTAGATTTGTTGTCTTTGTTCTCTTTTAATGAAACTGAAAAACAGCAGAAATGTTGATCAATGGAAGGATTTACCCCCAAATTTCCAAAACAAATGTACACATTTGCCTAAATTTTGCATAGAATTGTAAAGCACCAATCCATTTGGAATTGCTTTTAGGAGCTGAGAACGAAGAAATAGCTCTATAATTCATTCAAAGGCAAAACTACCCTGCCATAGTACATGCCATGAATGGTGTCCCCTTCTATTTTTAATGCACAGAGGGAAAGACATCTCCAAGTACTTCTCAGCACCAGTGGAAAATGGCTTTTCCTTCTTTCGAAGATGAAGACAGGAAAGTAGAGTGACCAGAGCACTAGAATCGAGTTAGAGACTGACCATAAGAGAAAAAGAAGATGAGACCTGAGATAGACATGACTCAGAATCCCTGTCATGGTATGACTACAGGCAGCCACCAAGAGTCTGGAAGGACTGGCACTAGAAATATTATCTATTTGCCATCCCAGGATTGAATGATCTTTAATTATTTTGTCTATGGATCTAGATTATACTTCCCAGAGGAAAAAAGAGAAATATTCCAAGTATTCAACTGGATAGATGAATAACTGCTAAGAGCTACCAACTCAGTAGAGATAGTAAAAATTGTGACTAGTCGAAATGAGCATCTGACCTTCACCAGGGAAAGGCCTCATCAGGCACTATGATTCCACTTTCTGTTCTTCAAATGTACTACTCTTTCATTTCCCAAATGTACCATGCTGCAACCAACTGCAGGGCCTTTGCACATGCTGCTACCTTTAGGGGGAAACTCTTTTCCTCACCCCCTGCCTTCTACTAATTTCCCTAATAACATTGCTGGTCATTGTCAGATCTCAGACCAGTCAACTCCAGAGTCACTTTCCCTGAATCTCCTCAAGATACAAAATCACTTGAGAGTGCAAATCTCAGGTGCAATTTAACATTTGATTTTGATTTTGAAAATGAACACCTGCCTCCCTTCTAGACTCTGGACCCTACAACAGCAGAGGCACATCTGGTTTTGCTCATCATCATATCTTCAGCACCATGCATAACACTTGGCACTTGGGTGCTAAATAAATATTCGTTGAAGAACTACATCAATGAATAAAATGTCACACATATTTTTCAACACTTATTGTTTCCAGGGTTCCAGCAAGGCATATTGTTATAGTCTTACTGTCCTTTTTTTTTTTTTTTAATTTAGTAGGGCGGGAAAACGTTAAGTTTTTCACTAGTTCTCAACTGTGCCCCTTGGATTTTTAAGAGGTCCTTACCTGAATAATTATCATAATAATTTCTGTTACTATTTTCCACAAGACAGTATGGCAGGAGAAGGTACCAAGGATGTGGTCACAAGACAAACCAAAAGTTCCTCATGTGGTAAGGACTAAGAGGCTCCACATAGGACAGCATGACCCAGATATAACCCCTATTGATGCCCACTTTTAGATTTATTGCTTCCTGTTAAGGTATTTTGTCTGAAGCCTTTTTTTTTTTTTTTTTCCCGTACGTACGCAGGCCTCTCACTGTTGTGGTCTCTCCCGTTGCGGAGCACAGGCTCCAGACGCACAGGCTCAGCAGCCATGGCTCACGGGCCCAGCCACTCCGCGGCATGTGGGATCTTCACAGACCGGGGCACGAACCCGTGTCCCCTGCATTGGCAGGCGGACTATCAACCACTGCGCCACCAGGGAAGCCCCTGAAGACTTTTATTTTTAATGCAAATACTCTCAGGAATGGTGCCACTGTCACTAACACTTAGGCAAGAATTAAGTTATCAGTGTACATTTGCTGATACTAGATATTTGTATGGAGGCAGATGATAACTAGGGCCCTTCAACAGTGGAATGGGCTGCTTGAGGAAAGAATAAGGTGCCCATTGCTGTGGATATTCTAATAAAGCTGGCTGTCTACTTGTGAAGAATGCAGTGGAGGGGATTACCACACTGTGTGCAAAAATGGAGGGGAGGCCCAAAGATTTCTTCTGACTCTAAGATGCAATGAGCTTCTGGCACCCTGTTTCCGATGAACTGGAAAGGAATGCCTTTCAAATGCAGAAGAAAGGTGCAGGGGGAAAGGCACTGTCTGGTACAAGTCTGGAAAATGACATGTGCTAGCTAAATGACTTTGGTAAAAACTTAACTTTTCTAAGCCTGCTTCCATTTCTTAATAATGGTTTTTGAAAGATTTTGAAATAATCAAAGAGAACAGAAGCTGTAAAATTCTACATAAACTATGTAGCACTATGCACATGGATTTTTTTGGGGGGGTGGTTTGCTACTATTCTATCAAGAAAAACTCCTACATCTTCATTGCTATATGATTTCCATGTGTTGAAAGGAAAATTTCAGGACAAGTAGCATCAGGGAAAGGACACTGTACTGTTATTCCTCTCTATCCCAGTGTCCTAAAAAGCAGAAACAGGATTGAATCATCCAAGGATGGTGTGCCTGAAGACAAGAACATTGAGATGAGTTATGAAAGACAAACTAAGCTAGAGTAGGGTGGGAGTGAACTAAATAGTGTAAGAAACCAGCATATGCTAAGGTCCCAAAACCTACCCTCATCCTCCACTCACACTCTAGTGTTTTTGACAGAGATGAGCTGAAACCCCACACGTTTTCCAAGACCTCTCCATCTGGAAAGAGAAGAATGTATAAGAATATGTATTGTCTTGGTCAGGCCATGATGCATGAAACCTATAAGCTTGCTAAGAAAACAACAACAAATAACATTTAAGCAAGTGTCTAAAGATGGTATCGTTCCCTTCTTGAATACTTATCTTCACTGGCTTAGAAACTTGCTCCAAAGGTTACCTTTTGTCAGACACGTCAGGTAAAATTCACTATTCCCAATATTCATCTAAATGTAATCTCTCCTATGTTTGCTGACCCTCTGTTACAAAGAAAAAGAGGAGGAGGAGGAGGGTAGAAGAACAGGAGGAGAAGGAAAAAGAAGGAGAAAAGGGGGTAAAAAGTAGAGTCTCTGGTATTTTCCCCTTCTTCATCCCTTCATCTTCTTCTCTCATGAGTGTTTTACCCTTACTTCCTTCCTTTGTTAATTCCCATCCAAATCCTTTCTGTTATTCTCTCTACAACTCTCATTTCCTTTTTAACTACCTCCTCTGAATCCTCAAAATTTATGCAAAATTTTTCTTTACGTCCAACATCAACTAAATCATAGCCTTCCACTTTTGCTTCCTATAGCGTATTTGTGCATTCACCCTCAGTAAATCATATATGCACATTAGAATAAACAGAGGTGCTGTAAAAATTGCAGATGCTTGAGCCTTACTTCCAGAGATGAGGATTTAATTGGCCTGGGGTGTGTTCCCTTCGTAAATATTTATTAAAAGCTTCCCAAGTGAGTCACATGCACTAAGAGCTAAAAACCACTGCAGACTGAGTGATTCCAGAACAAGGTTTTTATCACATGTATCTGTGTTTTTCTGATCCTTGTATGTAATATGGTCTCAATAAATGCTCACTGAATTAAACAAAAGTCCAGCCTATTTTGTTCCCTGATTCCACATTTCATGGGGCTCTCGTTTCCTTTTCCAGAATTGTTTTGGAGAATAATGGAGCACAACATCCCATCAAGAAAGTGTAAACTCTTTCCCCTGATGAACTTTATCCTTCCACTAGCCTCATTCAACTTTTATCAACAACAGTTCTATAAACATCAGCCTGAAAGCACATGGAAGCATATTTCCCAAGGCTACTAAGCCATTCCTTCTCCTTCACCCCAACAGAACAACAGATATACTGACCTGCAATAAAGTTAATAAACAGGCCTTAATAACATAAGGTTAGGGATTCTAAGAGAGGAACAAATTCCACATATTCAAACTGAACAGTTAATTGTCCCAGAATAAAGTAATCACCTGAACTGTGCTTACTCTAGAAATCTTAAAAGTATCATTCTGTTACAGAAAAGGTTTCGGGACACTAATAATCATAATCAGGCAGGAAAGTCCTTCAACTCATAGTCCAACCAAAATGTCTTAATGTTATAGAATTTGGCATGGCTTATGTAGCATCTAGAATCATTTGCTACATTGAATATGGTACTATGTTTTGTTGATTTTTCCTTTTTTACCTCAAGGCATGTGAGAAATTTCATGCAAAGGGAGGACAGGGCTCAACAAAGCCATCAACAGAGGAAAGTACAAACAACTAAATTATCAAATTTATTGGCATTAAGCTGTTCATGAATTTTGTTTCATTCCTTTTAATGTCTGTAGCATATATGTATAACAATGTACTTTTGTCGATTCCTTATATTGTTAATACGTTTTGTCTTTCTTCGTCTCTCTAAGGGTTTATTATTTCAATAATATTTTCAAAGAGGCTGTGTTAATTTTCTCTATTGTTTTCTATTATGCATTTCTGCTGTCATCTGTAGTATTTCCTTTCTTCTTTTTTGTTACTTTTAAGACTTTATCATTAGTTTGCAACATTTTGATTAAAATGTGCATTGGTGTGATTTTCTTTGTGTTTATATTGCTTAGGGCTTGTTGGATCTTGGATCTGTGCGTTTATATTTTTCATGAAGACTGAAAATTTTTAACCATTATTTCTTTAATTTTTCCACATATTCCCTCCCTCCACCCCCACACTATTTCTGGGCTTCTTCTAGGACTCCAATTATACATATGTTTTACTACTTGATATTGTCTGATAGTTCACAGAGATTCTCTCTTTTTTTTTTTCCTATTTCAGTTTAAGTCGTTTCTATTCCCTTCTCTTCAAGATTACTGATATATTTTTTCTGCAGTTTATAATTTACTTATAAGTTTATCTGATGAATTTTTTCAGATTTTTAATCTAAAATTTTCATTTTTTTCTCTTTTATAGTTTCCATTTTTTCCATTGCAATCCTTTATCTGTTCCCTCCTCATGCTCACTTATTCCTTTAAGTCCTTGAATATATTTATAAGAGTTGTTTTATGTCCTGGTCAGCTAATTCTACCATCTTTGTCATTTCTCATGTTCTTATACTTGACTGATTTTTCTCTTGACTATGGGTCAGATTTTCCCTGTTTCATTGCATGTCTAGAAATGTTTTATTTAATCCTAGATATTTTAGATGCTGTATTTTTTTGTCTTAAAGAGGGAGTTTTTACCTGCAGACTGTTAATTTAATTGTGTATCAGCTTGATCATTTTGAGACTTATTTATCAGTTTTGTTAGGGTTGAACTAAAGTATAGCTCTAATCCTTAGATGTGGCCTTTCTGAAGTGTCAATTATCTGAGGTAACCAATAAAGTCTATGGTGGGTAGAACTCAAGTGTCTCCAAATCATATGTAAACTCTAGAATCTTGCAGCTGCCTGGTAATTGCTTTTTGTATGGACTTTCAGAGTCTTACCCTGTGCATGCATATTTTAGTATTCAGCTAAAGACTTAAATAGCAATCTTATGCAATAATCTGGAGTTCTTTTTTCTGCACAGTTGTCTCTTCTCTAATACTCTGCCTGCAAATTCCAGTCCCCCATAGTATCTCCAAACTTTCCTTAGCTCAGCCAGATACCTCTGCTCTTCTTGGTCTCTAGCTCCAAGCGCTATGACAAGAATGTGCCTCTGAGCAGAATGCTGCAACAGCCATGAGGCTCACCTTACTTGTTTCCCTTATTTGGGGATCATGGTTCTGTTCTGTCTATTGTACAATATCTGCAAGTATTTTTTTCATATATTTAATCTAGTTTTATAGTTGTGTATGACAGTAGGGATAGACCATTTGAAGCTACTGTGTCACGCCACAATTAGAAGTCCTCTCCCTCCCATGAACATTTTATAAATCAAATGAACCAATAAAGCTTTAAGAAGATAGCAAATTGTTCCCATTTTCATAAATGTGCTAGATCCTGGCATTGGTAGTTAAGAACCCAAACTTCCAACTTATTTGGTTAATGAGACTTTTGGATGGAGTAAATGTTAGCACTTAATAGTTACGTGAATTTTTATGAGTCATTTAACATATCCAAACTTTCATTCACTCACCTTTAAAATGAAGACAGAAATAACTACTACCTCATAGTTCTTGTGACATTTAGAAATAATGTTTATAAAACATATAGCACAGTGTTTGACACATGATAAGCACTAATCCAATGGATATCATTATTCTGAAGTCAAACATTAAAATCTTCAGTGCAGGGATGTTTTAAAAATATTTCATTATCATAAAAATGGGATATATATATAGTAAAAAGAATCAAACTAATGTAAAAAGTTATGCAAAAATACGTATCTGCTGGCCACCCCAGAGCTCCAATCTTATTTCTGAGGGGTAAAATTATTAGCAGTTTCACATGTGTTCTTCCAACAATTTGCCACGTTTCTCTACTTTGCCTTTATTCATTCAGTGATATACAGTAAGTCCCCTACATATGAACGAGCTTCATTCCAAGAGTGTGTCTGTAAGTCCAGTTTGCTCATAAGTCCAACAAGTTAGCCTAGGTACCCAGTTAACACAATCGGCTATATAGTACTGTACTATAATAGGTTTATAATACTTTTCACAAAAATAATACATAAAAAACAAACACAAAAAATAAAGAAAACTTTTTAAATCTTACAGTACAGTACCTTGAAAAGTACAGTAAGTACAGTACAACAGCTGGCATACAGGGGCTGGTATCCAGTGAACAGGCAAGAAGAGTTACTGACTGGAGGAGGGAGAGGAGGTGGGAGATGGTAGAGCTGAAGGATCGTCAGCAGTAGGAGATGGAGGCCAGGCTGCAATTTCACTCACACCTGACAATGATGGCACAGGCTCTGGTTCCTTGCTGGATTCAATTCTATCTACCCTTTTGGAAAAACGATCCAGTGATGTCTGGGCCGTAGCTCTTTTTTTCTTGTCACAGATGACATGGTAACACTGGACTGCATTCTGAACAGCTGCTGCAACCTTCGTGTATCATTCTATGTTCGGGTCCTGTGCCTCAAAAACTAACACTGCCTCCTCAAATAAAGAAAATCCCCTTGCCATTTCCTGCATTGAGAATTTCTTCAGTTCTTCAGTTACTTCTTCGTCCTCTTGTCTCTCTTCGTCCTTTCTCTGGGCCTCCAATTCCATCAGGTCTTCATTAGTAAGCTCCTTCTGTTGCAAGCAGGTTCCATCATTATCACTTGGTGCTTCTCAGCAGTACCAGCTACATCACCACTGCTTTTACACTTGCTTCCAGACATCCTGGGCTTGAAATAAAGATACTGTACTATTGTACTCTATACAGTACTGTACAGTAAAGTACACAAAAGCACAACCACTTGTAGAGGATGCATGCATGTGACAATGTATGCCAGACATGTGAACTAACTTATGTGATTGGACATGCGAACCATGTTCGCACCTTTGAAAGTTTGCAACATGAAGGTTCGTATGTAGGGGACTTGCTGTTTTAGGTTGGTCAAAAACTTTGTTCCAGTTTTCCCATAACATCTTATGGAAAAACCCGAACCAACTCCTTGGCCAACCAATATTTTCCATTCTATTCTTTTTTTTTTTTCCTTCGGTATGCGGGCCTCACCGTTGTGGCCTCTCCTGTTGCAGAGCACAGGCTCCGTACGCACAAGCTCAGAGGCCATGCCTCACGGGCCTAGCCGCTCCGCAGCATGTGGGATCTTCCCAGACTTGGGCATGAACCCGTGTCCCCTACATCGGCAGGCGGACTCTCAACCACTGCACCACCAGAGAAGCCCCATTCTGTTCTTTTTGACACATACAAATAGACCTCATTCTTTAATAGCTGCTTCATGTTCCTTTGCATAGATATAACATAATTTATGTAAACATTCCCTATTGACAGGGTCATTTTCAGATATTTGCATTTTTAAATAAAGCTCTAATAATCATTATTGTACATATATCTTTGTGTATGTTTGAACATTACTAGGTAAATTTCTAAAACTAAGATTGCTAGATTAAAAAGTTATGTACAGTTTTACCTTTTGGTCAATACAGCTGTTTTTTTTCCAAAGAGTTTCTCAATTCACACACCCACAAACAGTGCTTATTTCCCCACACTCTTTCCAAAACTATATATTATCAAACTTTCATATCTGTCTGATTTGATATGTGAACCACAGAATCTTAATATTTTAATTTGCATTTCTTGGTATGAATAAAACAGAACATTTTCATTTGTTTATGAGTTACTTACATTTCTTTCTGTCTAAACTGCCCATTCCTCTCGTGCTCTCCGATTGCCAGCAATGGCAGGTGTGGGCCCCATGTTCCAGCGCCATCCATTTTCGGGGTAGTTGATTCGGCAGCCGCGTGGCTGACAGGGTCTTGGTGCTCCAGCCTGGTATCAGGCCTGAGCCTCTGAGGTGGGAGAGCTGAGTTCAAAACACTGGACCACCAGAGACCTCCCAGTCCCACATAATACCAATCAGTGAGAGCTCTCCCAGAGATCTCTATCTCAATGCTAAAACTCAGCTGCATCCACCGGCCAGCAAATTCCAGTGCTGGACACTCCATGCCAAACAACTAGCAAGACAGGAAAACAACCCCACACATTAGCAGACAGGCTGCTTAAAATCATACTAAGTTCAAAGAAACCCCAAAACACAACACTGGACACGACCCTGTCCACAAGAAAAGATCCAGCCCCATGCACCAGAACACAGGCACCAGTTCCCTCCACCAGGAAGCCTACACAAGCCACTGAACCAACCTCACCCACTGGGGGCAGACACCAAAAACAATGGGAACTACAAACCTGCAGCCTGTGAAAAGGACGCCCCAAACACAGTAAGTAAAACAAAATGAGAAAACAGAGAAATATGAAGTAGATGTAGGAGCAAGGTAAAAACCCATGAGATCAAACAAATGAGGGGGAAATAGGCAGTCTACCTGAAAAAGAATTCAGAATAATGATAGTAAAGATGATCCAAAATACTGGAAAAGGAATGGAGAAAATACAAGCAATGTTTAACAAGGACGTAGAAGAACTAAAGAGCAAACAATCAATGATGAACAACACAATAAATGAAATTAAAAATTCTCTAGAAGGAATCAATAGCAGAATAACTGAGGCAGAAGAATGGATAAGTGATCTGATAAAATACTGGAAATAACTACTATAGAGCAGAATAAAGAAAAAAGAATGAAAAGAATTAAGGATGGTCTCAGAGACCTGACATAAAACGTACCAACATTCAAACTATAGGGGTCCCAGAAGAAGAAGAGAAAAAGAAAGGGACTGAAAAATATTTGAAGAGGTTATAGTTGACAACTTCCCTAACATGGGAAAGGAAATAGTCAATCAAGTTGCAACAAACAACATACAAGGGAATCCCCATAAGGTTAACAGCTGATCTTTCAGTAGAAACTCTGCAAGCCAAAAGGGAGTGGCAAGACATATTTAAAGTGATGAAAGGGAAAAACCTACAACCAAGATTATTCTACCCAGCAAGGATCTCATTCAGATTTGACGGAGAAATTAAAATCTTTCCAGACAAGCAAAAGCTAAGAGAATTCAGCACCACCAAACCAGCTTTACAACAAATGCTAAAGGAACGTCTCTAGGCAGGAAATGCAAGAGAAGGAAAAGACCTACAATAACAAACCCAAAACAATAAAAAAAAATGGTAATAGGAACACACATATTGATAATTACCTTAAATGTAAATGGATTAACTGTTCCAACGAAAAGACACAGACTGGCTGAATGGATACAAAAACGAGACCCATATATATGCTGTCTACAAGAGACCCACTTCAGACCTAGAGACACATACAGACTGAAAGTAAGGGGATGGAAAAAGATATTCCATGCAAATGGAAACCAAAAGAAAGCTGGAGTAGCAATTCTCATATCAGACAAAATAGACTTTAAAATAAAGGCTACTAGAAGAGACAAAGAAGGACACTACATAATGATCAAGGGATCAATCTAAGAAGAAGATATAACAATTGTAAATATTTATGCACCCAACATAAGAGCACCTCAATACATAAGGCAAATGCTAACAGCCATAAAAGGGGAAATCGACAGTAACACAATCATAGTAGGGGACTCTAACACCCCACTTTCACCAATGGACAGACGATCCAAAATGAAAATAAATAAGGAAACACAAGCTTTAAATGACACATTAAACAATATGGACTTAATTGATATTTATAGGACATTCCATCCAAAAACAACAGAATACACTTGCTTCTCAAGTGCTCATGGAACATTCTCCAGGATAGATCATATCTTGGGTAACAATTTAAGCCTTCGTAAATTCAAGAAAATTGAAATCATATCAAGTATCTTTCCAACCAGAATGTTATGAGACTAGATATCAATTACAGGAAAAAAACTGAAAAAATACAAACACATGGAGGCTAAACAATATGCTACTAAATAACCAAGAGATCACTGAAGAAATCAAAGAGAAAATCCAAAAATACCTAGAAACAAATGACAATGAAAACTTGATGACCCAAAACCTATGGGATGCAGCAAAAGCATTTCTAAGAGGGGAGATTATAGCAATACAATCCTACCTCAAGAAACAGGAAACATCTCAAATAAACAACCTAACCTTACACATAAAGCAATTAGAGAAAGAAGAACAAAAAAACCCCAAAGTTAACAGAAGGAAAGAAATCATAAAGATCAGATCAGAAATAAATGAAAAAGAAATGAAGGAAACAATAGCAAAGGTCAATAATACTAAAAGCTGGTTCTTTGAGAAGATAAACAAAATTGAGAAACCATTAGCCAGACACAGCAGGAAAAAAAAGGGAGAAGATTCAAATCAACAGAAATAGAAGTGAAAAAGGAGAAGTAACAACTGACACTGAAGAAATACAAAGGATCATGAGAGATTACTACAACCAACTATATGCTAAAAAAATGGACAACCCAGAAGAAATGGACAAATTCTTAGAAAGCACAACATTCCGAGACTGAACCAGGAAGAAATACAAAATATGAACATACCAATCACAAGCACTGAAATTGAAACTGTGATAAAAAATCTTCCAACAAACAAAAGCCCAGGACCAGATGGCTTCACAGGCGAATTCTATCAAACATTTAGAGAAGAGCTAACACCTATCCTTCTCAAACTCTTCCAAAATATAGCAGAGGGAGGAACACTCCCAAACTCATTCTACGAGGCCACCATCACCCAGATACCAAAAACAGACAAGGATGTCACAAAGAAAGAAAACTACAGGCCAATATCACTGATGAACATAGATGCAAAAATCCTCAACAAAATACTAGCAAACAGAATCCAACAGAACATTAAAAGGATCATATACCATAATCCATTGGGGTTTCTCCCAGGAATGCAAGGATTCTTCAATATATGCAAATCAATTGATGTGATACACCATATTAACAAACTGAAGGATAAACACCATATGATCATCTCAATAGATGGAGAAAAAGCTTTTGACAAAATTTAACAACCATTTATGATAAAAACTCAGAAGTAGGCATAGAGGGAGCTTCCCTTAACATAATAAAGGCCATATATGACAAACCCGCAGCCAACATCATTCTCAATGGCAAAAAACTGAAACCATTTCCACTAAGATCAAGAACAAGACAAGGTTGCCCACTCTCACCACTATTATTCAACATAGTTTTGGAAGTTTTAGCCACAGCAATCAGAGGAGAAAAAGAAATAAGAGGAATCCAAATCAGAAAAGAAGAAGTAAAGCTGTCACTATTTGCAGATGATATGATACTATACATAGAGAATACTAAAGATGCTATCCGAAAAGTACTAGACGTAATCAATGAATTTGGTGAAGTAGCAGGATACAAAATTAATGCACAGAAATCTCTGGCATTCCTATATACTAATGATGGAAAATCTGAAAGAGAAATTAAGGAAACACTCCCATTTACCATTACAACAAAAAGAATAAAATACCTAAGGGAAAACCTACCTAAGGAGACAAAAGACCTGTATGCAGAAAACTATAAGACACTGATGAAAGAAATTAAAGATGATAGAAACAGATGGAGAGATATACCATGTTTCAGTTTGGAAGAATCAACATTGTGAAAATGACTTTACTACCCAAAGCTATCTACAGATTCAATGCAATCCCTATCAAACTACCAATGGCGTTTTTCACAGAACTAGAACAAAAAAATTTCACAATTTGTATGGAAACACAAAACACCCCGAATAGCTGAAGCAATCTTGAGAAAGAAAAATGGAGCTGGAGAAATCAAGCTCCTGTACTTCAGACTATACTACAAAGCTTCAGTAATCAACACAGTATAGTACTGGCACAAAAACAGAAGTATAGATCAGAGGAACAGGATAGAAAGCTCAGAGATCAACCCACTCACATATGGTCACTTTATCTTTGATAAAGGAGGCAAGAATATACAATGGAGGAAAGACAGCCTCTTCAGTAAGTGGTGCTAGGAAAACTGGACAGCTACATGTAAAAGAATGAAATTAGAACACTCCCTAACTCCATATACAAAAATAAACTCAAAATGGATTAAAGATCTAAATATAAAGCCAGATACTATAAAACTCTTCAAGGAAAACATACGCAGAACACTCTGTGACATAAATCACAGCAAGATCCTTTTTGACCTACCTCTAGAGAAATGGAAATAAAAACAAAAAGAAACACATGGGACCTAATGAAACTTAAAAGCTTTTGCACAGCAAAGGAAACCATAAACAAGACAAAAAAAACAACCCTCAGAATGGGAGAAAATATTTGCAAACAAAGCAACTGACAAAGGATTAATCTCCAAAATATACAAACAACTCATGCAGCTCAATATCAAAAAAACAAACAACCCAATCAGAAAATGGGCAGAAGATCTAAATAGACATTCCTCCAAAGAAGATATACAGATTGACAACAAACACAGGAATGGATGCTCAACATCACTAATCATTAGAGAAATGCAAAGCAAAACTACAAAGAGGTATCACCTCACACCGGTCAGAATGGCCATCATCAAAAAATCTAGAAACAATAAATGCTGGAAAGGGTGTGGAGAAAAGGGAACTCTCTTGCACTGTTGGTGGGAATGTAAATTGATACAGCCACTATGGAGAACAGTATGGAGGTTCCTTAACAAACTAAAAATAGAACTACCATACGACCCAGCAATCCCACTACTGGGCATACACCCTGAGAAAACCATAATTTAAAAAGAGTCATGGGGCTTCCCTGGTGGCTTAGTGGTTGAGAGTCCACCTGCCGATGCAGGGAACACAGGTTCATGCCCTGGTCCGGGAAAATCCCACATGCCATGGAGCGGCTAGGCCCATGAGCCATGGCCACTGAGCGTGCACATCCAGAGCCTGTGCTCCACAACGGGAGAGGCCACAACAGTGAGAGGCCCGCATACCGCCAAAAAAAAAAAGAGTCATGTACCACAATTTCATTGCCCCACTAGTTACAATAGCCAGGACATGGAAGCAACCTAAGTTTCCCTCAACAGATGAATGGTTAAAGAATGTGTGGCACATATGTCCAATGGAATAGTACTCAGCCATAAAAAGAAATGAAATTGAATTATTTGTAGTGAGGTGGATGGACCCAGAGACTGTCACACAGAGTGAAGTAAGTCAGAAAAAGAATAACAAATACCATATGCTAACACATGTATATGGAATCTAAAACAAAAAATTGGTTCTGATGCACCTAGGGGCAGGACAGGAATAAAGACGCAGACATAGAGAATGGACTTGAGGACACGTGGAGGAGGAAGGGTAAGCTGGGATGAAGTGAGAGCATAGCATGGACATATATACACTACCAAATGTAAAATAGAGAGCTAGTGGGAAGCAGCTGCATAGCACAAGGAGATCAGCTCGCCACTTTGTGACCACCTAGAGGGGTGGGATAGGGAGGTTGGGAGGGAGATGCAAGAGGGAGGGGATATGGGGATATATGTTTACATATAGTTGATTCACTTTGTTATACAGCAGAAACTACCACATTGTAAAGCAATTATACTCCAATAGAGATGTTAAAAAAATAATAAATAAGTAAATAAATAGATAAACTGCCTCTTCTTAACCATTGTCCCCTTTCTATTTCTTTTAAATTGGTTTGTGTTTTTCTTATTGATTTGTAAGATTTTAAAGTAGAGTCAGGAGATTAGTTCTATTAACACATGTTGCAAATATTATTAACTTTTTCATACAGAGGTTTAATTTGTATTTGTACATTTTGTTGTTTCATTTGACTTTCTTTTGGACAGTTTCTTCCCCCCAGAGGTTTAAAATTTTTACACAGACAGTATTTGGAATAATTTCCATTTCGGTTTCCAGTTTTTGTAACCTTTTTCCCTACTCCATGATTATTCAAAAGCTGTCTTACAGGCATTTTTTTGACACAATTACTTTTCAAATTTCCAACATTTAAATTTTTTATTCATAGAAAACAGATTTTTGTATAAGGACTGAAGTCATGATTTTAAGTTCATCAGTTGTCCCAATGTTGTTCATTGAATAATTCCATTACCTTAGTGACTGATTAGAAAGCTAATTCAGTGATATGTTTCTATTTCCCATTTTGAATGCTATGTTTCTGTTCTACTATAATTCTAGAGGCCTTTATAAATCTAACATAGTGGGTTAAGTATGCTAACACTTGTTTTCTGGTGCAAATTCTAACACATTTATGCACATGTAAATATATAAACATGCTGTGTTAGAAAATGATGTCTGATTTACTGATTCTAACAGTCTACCTTAATTGTACACAATATTTACAATAGTTGTCACGTTGTTCCTCTCTCCTTTTAAAACCAAAATGTATTTTGTAACCATAATTCTGAGTCATGAGATTTAACGTGAATTCTCTCAGGGGGAGTTTCTGCCAGGCCATACAGCAGCTCAGAGGGATGCCTTGCTCATGAGAGGGAATGAGATCTGTGTGCTCAACTGAAAGTATGATTGGATTTACAGATTAACAAAATGAGAAAGATCAAAGCCCTGTTATCAAGCAGACCTACAAGCCTAGAGCTTGCTCTTGTGAGAAAAATTGTTCTGTGCCCCTAATCTTTCTAATCTTGACCTCACAGTGGGTTTTGTAGTTAAGACAATGTCATCAGGGATGCAAAATTCAATCTCAGGCCACATTCTACTTTCTCTTAACATGGGTGAACACGCCCTCAGTGACTATATTGGCAACTGTATGGAAATTTCAGGCTTCAAACAGAATTTCTAATTCCATTAAATGGATGTTCAGCAGAGCATACTGAGTTTTGTGGTTACTAAAGAGAAAACTAGGCACACATACTTACTCTTAATTAATCATAGTCTCTTTTCTTCCCAAATAGTATGGACTTTTATATTCTCATATTTATGACTTCAGTGTCTAGCACTGTGCCTGTCACACAACAATTTTCAGAATAAATAATCCTCCAGATTCAAACGAAAATTTGTAGTTTGTTTTTTAAATGCTAAACCATAAACCTATGTTGATTCACAACTGAGAAGAATATTGGGGAAGTCTGAAATTGACCATGTGTAGGCAGATAACGAGTATCTCACCTTATTGACCTCTTATTTAGGAACAACACTGCCGTAATTACCATGGTGCACTCTTTCTTATCTTAAATGTTAAAAAGACTAGAGCATTTTGAAATGCTCATTTTATTAGAAAATGCATCACATATGGGTTGCCATCTTGGAAAAAATTGGAATGTATCAAAATTCTCACAATTAAAACTAATGGAAACTATTTAATCATATTCCACATATGAGTGAAATCATATGGCATTTGTCTTTCTCCATCTGATTTATTTCACTTAACAACCTCAAGGTCCATGCATGTTACCACAAATGGCAAGATTTCCTCTTTTTATGGCAGAATATTATTCCATCGTATGTATATATTGATGGATACTTTGATTCTTTCCATATCTTGGCTATTGTAAATAATGCTGCCATGAATACAGAGGTGCATATATCTCTATGAATTAGTGTTTTCATAGTCTCTGGATAAATACCCAGAAGTGGAACAGCTGGATCATATGGTAGTTCTATTCTTAATTCTTTGAGGAATTTTCATACTGTTTTCCACAGTGGCAGCACCAATTTACATTCCCACCATCAGTGTATGAGGGTTCCCTTTCACCAAACCCTTTCCAACACTTGTTATTTCTTATCTTTTTGATAACAGCCATTCTAATGAGTGTGAGGTGATATCTCGTGGTTTTGATTTGCATTTCCCTAATAAATTAGTGTTGAGCATTTATTCATGTGCCTGTTGGCCATATGTATATTCTTTGGAAAAATGTCTATTAAGATCCTTTAACCATTTTTTAATCGGGTTTTTTGGGTTTTTTTTTTTGCTGTTGTTGAGTTGCGTACATTTTTCATGTATTTTGGATATTAATCCCCTATCGGATATATGATTTGCAAATATTTTCTACCATTCAGTAAGTTGTCTTTTAATTTTGTTGATGGTTTCCTTTGCTGCGCAGGAAGCTTTTGAGTTTGATGTAGTCCCATTTGTTTATTTTTGCTTTTGTTTCCCTTGCCTGAGGAGACAGATTCAAAAAAATACTGGTAAGACCAAAGTCAAAGAGCATACTACCTATGTTTTCTTCTAGGAGTTTTATGGTTTCAGGTCTTACATTAAAGTCTTTAATCCATTTTGAGTTAATTTTTGTTTCTGTGTAAGATAGTGGTCTAGTTTCATTCTCTTGCATGTGGCTGTCCAGTTTTCCCAACATCGTTTATTAAAGAGAATGTCTTTTCTCCATTGTATTTCTTTGCTCCTTTGTCATAAATTGTCTGTATATGTGTGGGTTTATTTCTGGGCTCTTTGATTCTGTTCCATTGATCTGCATGTCAGCTTTTTCTGCCAATACTATGCTGCTTTGATTGCTACAGCTTTGTACTTTAATTTGAAGTCAGGAAGTGTGATGCCTCCAGCTTTGTTCTTTTTTCTCAGGATTGCTTTGGCTATTCATAGTCTTTTGTCATTCCATACAAATTTTAGGATTTTTTTGTTTTATTTCTGTGAAAAATGTCATTGGGATTTTGATAGGGACTGCATTAAATCTGTAGATTGCTTTAGGTAACATGGACTTTTTTGCAACTCTAATTCTTCCAATCCATGAACACACAATATCTTTCCATTTCTTTGTGTATTCAATTTATTTTAAAGAATCTTATAGTTTTGAGTGTACAGGTCTTTCACACCCTTAAGTTTATTCCTAGGTATTTTATTCTTTTTGTTGCAACAGTAAATGGGATAATTTTTCAAATTTCTCTGATAGTTCATTGTTAGTTCATAGAAATGGAATCAATTTTTGTATAATGATTTTGTACCCTGCATCTTTACTGTATTCATTTATTATTTCTCATAGTTTTTGGTAGAGTTTTTAGGGTTCTCTATATACAAAATCACATCATCTGCAAATAGTGAGAGTTTTCCTTCTTCCTTTCCAATTTGGATACCTTTTATTTCTTGTTCTTGCCTAACTGCTCTATCTAGGACTCCCAATACTATGTTGAATAAAAGTGATGAGAGTGGGCATCCTTGTCTTATTCCTGATCTTAAAGGAAAAGCTTTCACTTTTTCCCATTGAGTATCAGGTTAGCTGTGGGTTTGTCACATATGGCTTTTATCTACACCCATTTTATTGAGTTTTATCATAAATAGGTGAGAATCATGTTAAATGCTTTTCCTGCATCTTCTGAAATGGCTATATGATTTTTATTCTTCAGCTTAATGTGGTGTATCACACTGATTGATTTACAGACATTGAACCATCTTTGCATCTCTAGAATATATCCCACTTGATCATGCAGTATGATTCTTTTAATGTATTGTTGTATTTGGCTTGCTAATATTTTGTTGAGGATTTTTGCATCTACGTTCATCAGAAATTTTGGTCTGCAATTTTTTTGTGTTGTCTTTATCTGGTTTTGGTATCAGGGTGATGATACCCTCATAAAATGAGTTAAGAAGCATTCCCGCCTCTTCAATTTTTGGGGAGAGTTTGAGAAAGATAGGTATTAGATCTTTGAATGTTTGGCAGAATTCACCTGTGAAGACATCTGGTCTTGGACTTTGTTTTTCTGGGGAGGTTTTGATTTCTATTTCAATATCCTTAATAGTGATCAGTCTATTCAGATTTTTCTATTTCTTCATGATTCAGTCTTGGAAGGCTGTATGATTCTAAGAATTTGTCCATTTCTTCTAGGTTGTCCAAGTTGTTGTTGTATAGCTGTTCAGAGTATTCTCTTATCCTTTGTATTTCTGTGGTATACATTGTAATTTCTCTTCTTTCATTTCTGATTTATCTGAGACTTCTCTCTTTTTTCTTCTTGACTCTAGTGAAAGGTTTGTCAATTTTATCTTTTCAAAGAAACAGCTCTTACTTTCACTGATTTTTCTATTATCTTTTAGTCTCTATTTCCACTCTGATTTTTATTTTTTCCTTCTACTGACTTTGGGCTTATCTTGTTCTTCTTTTTCTAGTTCCTTTCGGTGTAAGGTTAGATTGCTTGAGATTTTTCTTGTTTCTTGAGGTAGGCCTGTACTACTATAAACTTCCTTCTTAGTACTGCTTTTGCAGCATCCCAGAGATTCTGCAACGTTGTATTTTCATTTTTCTTTGTCTTCAGGTATTTTTAAATTCTCTTTTGATTTCTTCATTGATCTAATAGTTATTCAGTAGCATATTGTTTTGTCTCCATATATTTGTGATTTTTCCAGCTTTCTTCTTGTAGTTGATTTCTAGTTTCATACCACTGTGGTCAAAGAAGATGCTTGATATGATTTCAATTTTAAATATATTGAGACTTGTTTTGTGTCCCAAAATATGGTTTATCCTTGAGAATGTCCCATGTACACTTGAGAAGATGTGTATTTTGCTGCATTTGAATGGAATATTCTATATATATCAATTAGCTACATCTGATATGTTTCATTTAAGTCAATATTTCTTGTTGACTTTCTGTCTTGATGATCTACCCATTGATGTAAGTGGGGTGTTAAAGTCCCCTATTATTGTGTTGCTGTCAATTTCTCCCTTGGGTCTGTTAATAATTACTTTATGTATTTTGGTACTCCTATGTTAGGTACATATCTATTAGTATTACATTTTCTTGGTGAATTGTCTCCTTTATCATTATATGAAGTCCACCTTTGTCTTGTTACCTTTTTTGGCTTTAAGTCTATTTTGTCTGATATGTGTAGGGCTACCCCTGCTTTCTTTTGTCTGCCATTTTCTTGGAGTATCATTTTCCATCCCTTCACTTTGTGGCTATGTTTGTGTTTAGAGCTAGATGAGTCTCCTGAAGGCTGCATATAGGTGGGTATCGTTTTTTAATCCATCCAGCCGTTCTGTGTCTCTTGATTGATGAAATCAATCCATTTGCTTAGGGTTATTGTTGACAGATAAGTACTCAGTATTGCCATTTTATCTTTTGTTTTTTGATTGCTCTATCTCCATTGTTTCTTTTTCTTTCTATCATTTTAGTTTTGTGATTTTCTATGATGTTTTTCTAAGTTTTCTTTTTAATATTTCATGTCTCTGCTCTAGATTTACATTTTGTGGTTTATATATGTTACCTTTAGGTTTGTATAAAGCATCTCACACATAATACAGTCCTTTTTTTCTGCTGATAGCATCTTATCTTTATTTGCCTATATGGGTTCGTCCTTTTCCTTCTCCCCTTTTAAACTTTTATTGTCTCAACTTATCCGTTTTTATGTTGTGAGTTCATTATCATATTGAAGTAGCTATGGTTATTTTTGCTGTTTTTTTCCCTTCATAACTTTTTTGCTATAATTAGGTATTTAACAACCTATTCTGATACAGAGTTGAAACTTTCTGAGTCTATTTACCACCTTACTCAAAGTTTTCTGTACTTTTACCTTTTCTTTTCAGGTAGAAGAGCTCTCTTCAACATTTCTTGTAAGGCAGGTCTAGTTGTGATGAATTCCTTCATCTTCTGTTTGTCTGAGTAAGCCTTTATGTATACTTCATATCTATAAATTTTCTGGATAGAGTATTCTTGGCTGACAGTTTTTATCTTTCAATATTTTGAGTATGTCATTCCACTCTCCCCTGAAATCTGCTCATAGTCTGCTGGGGGTTCCTTTGTAGGTTACTGTCATTTTTTCCCCTGGCTACCTTCAAAATTTTTTCTTTATCATTGACTTTTGACAGTTCATAATAATGTGTTTTGGAGAAGGTCTTTTTGCATTGAGATAATTAGGTGTTCTCTTAGCTTTGTGGACTTGTATGTCCAGTTCTTTCCCCATGTTTGGGAAGTTCACAGCTATTACTTTTTAAAATAAAATCACTGCTCCCTTCTCCCTCTCTTTTACTTCTAGGATACTCATTACCCTTATTTTGCTTTTCCTGATGGAGTCGGATAGTTCTCATAGAATTTCTTCATTTTGAAAAACCTTCTCTCCTCTTCTACCCGAATCATTTCTAGATTTCTATTTTTGAGTTTGCTAATTCTCTCTTCCATATGGTCTGCTCTATTCCAATGCTTTCTATTGCATTCTTCATCTGATTTGAGTACTTCTGCTCCAAATTTTGTTTGGTTTTTTTTACAGCTTCAATCTCTTTCATCAAGTATTTCTTTTGTTCATTAATTTCATTGCTGAGCCCATTAAACTACCTTCCTGAGTTTTCTTATAACTTGTTGATTTTTTTTCATGACAACTATTTTTTAATTCTCTATCAGATCACAAACTTCCTTGACTTTAAGTTTGGTTTCTGGAGAAGTGTCATTTTCTTTTTGTGACACCATGTTACCACTGTTTTTCATGGTGCTTAATGAGTTGTTCCTCTGCTGGTGGACTGTCCATTACTCCTTACTTTGCAAGTCACATATTTGATAAAGACTCCATCAAGAATATCTAAAGAATTCCTCTTTTCATTTAATGTCTTTGCTGGTTTGCATACCACAACAATGCTGGACTTACTGATCTTAAAGAACCAGCTTTTGGTTTCATTAATTTTCTCTCTTGTTTTTCTGTTCTCCATTTAACTGATATTAGTTTTGACAGTTATTACTTTCTTTCTTCTACTTATTTTGGGTTTAATTTTCTATCATTTTTCCAATTCTTTAAGTTGGAAGGTGAGGTCCGTGATTTGAGACCTTTCCTCTACTCTACCATGGGCATTCAGTACTATAACATTTCCCATAAGTACTCCTTTGGGGCAACCCCAAATTTTGAAATGTTGTATTTTCATTTTCATTCAGTTCAAAACACTTTGGCATTTCCCTTTAGGTTTTTTTCTTTGACTTACTGTTTACTTAGAAGTGTATACTTTTTAGTTTTCAAATACCTGTGGATTTTCCAGCTATCTTTTTATTATTGATTTCTAATTTAGTCCATCAAGGTTAAATATTTTGAAAGACATAAATCTTTTAAGTATATTAGCACTTGCTTTATGGCCAGAATATATTCTATCTAGGTAAATGTTTCATCTCTACTTGAAAATAATACATATTCTGCTGTTGTTGGGTGCAGTGTTCTATAACTGTCAAGTAGTTCAAGTTGGTTTATAGTGTTTTTCAAGTCTTTTATATCCCTACTGATTTTGTCTAGTTGTTCTACCAATTATTCATGGAAGAGTGTGGAAATGTCCAATTTTAACTGTGCATTTTTTATTTCTCCTTGCAATTTTATCAGTTTTATTTTTTGCCAAGAATTCTTAAGTTCTGTTATTAAGTGCATAAGCATTTAGGACTGCTATATACCATTAGATTGACTGACTCCCATACATTATAAAATGAATCCCTATATCCCTGGTAATATTCTTTGCTATGAATTATTTGATATGCATATAGTCACTCTAGCTTTCTCTGATTAGTGGCGGTCTAGTATGTCTGTCCCTCTGTTTCCCTTTTAAACTTTTTTTGTCTTTATAATTAAAGTGGGTTGCTTGAGGCAATGTATAACTGAATCTTGTTTCCTGTTTTTTTTTAAAATCCAGTCTGTCAATTGCTGACTTTTAATTTGGGGGTTAACACACTTACATTTCATGTGATTATTGATGTGGCTGAGTTTAAATTTACCACCTTGCTGTTTGTTTTTTCATTTACCCCAATTGTTCTTTTTCCTTTGTTCCTGCCTTCTCTGGGGTTAATTGGGTTTTTTATTTTTATTTTTTTTATATTTCCAGGTTTTTCTTCTTGTTGGCTTATTAGCTATAATTATGTTGAGTCCTTTCAGTGGTTGCTTTAGGGTACATAGCATACATCTTTCACTTCATAGTCTATGCTTAAGTGATATACTACTTCACCTATAATAAAAGAAACTTATAACAGCATGTTTCCATTTTTCCTTCCAAACCAGTTATATTGTTGCCACACATTTTACTTTTGCATATGCTACAGCTCCACAGTATTATCATTTTTGCTTTAAACATTTTATGATTTCTTAAATATACTTAAATAATATGTAAATTACCATTATATTTACTTATTAGTTATCATTTCTGGTGACTGGCAATCCTTTGTACAGATACAGCTATCTATCTGGTATCACTGTCCTTCTGCCTGAAGGATTTCCTTTAAGATTCCTTATTGTGTAGGTCTTCTGATAACAGGCTCTTTCTGCTTTTCCTCATCTGAAAATGTGTTCATTTTGTCTTTGTTTTTGAAAGATATTTTCACTGGGTAGAAAATTGTGGGTTCACGGTTTTTCTTTTCTTTCCATACTTTAACAATTCAATTACATTTCTTGAAGCTTCTGGAGTTTTTGTTTGTTTTTCTGTCAAGAAATTTAGTGGGGGGCTTCCCTGGTGGCGCAGTGGTTGAGAATCTGCCTGCCAATGCAGGGGACACGGGTTCGAGCCTTGGTCTGGGAGGATCCCACATGCCGCAGAGCAACTGGCCCCGTGAGCCACAATTACTGAGCCTGCGCGTCTGGAGCCTGTGCTCCGCAACAAGAGAGGCCGTGATAGTGAGAGGCCTGCGCACGGCGATGAGGAGTGGCCCCCGCTTGCCACAACTACAGAGGGCCTTGGCACAGAAACGAAGAGCCAACACAGCCATAAATAAATAAATAAATAAATAAAATTTAAAAAGAAAAAAAAGGATGCTTTAAAAAAAAAAAAAGAGGGGCCTCCCTGGTGGCGCAAGTGGTTGAGAGTCCGCCTGCCGATGCAGGGGATACGGGTTCGTGCCCCGGTCTGGGAGGATCCCATATGCCGCGGAGCGGCTGGGCCCGTGAGCCATGGCCACTGAGCCTGCGCGTCCGGAGCCTGCGCGTCCGGAGCCTGTGCTCCGCAACGGGGGAGGCCACAACAGTGAGAGGCCCGCATACCGAAAAAAAAAAAAAAAAAAAAAAGAAAAGAAATTTAGTGGTATCCTTCTCTTTATTTCCTTGTATATAATTTATCTTTTATTCAGTGTCTACTTCTCAGATTTCCTCTGTATCATTCATTTTAAACAATTTGATTATCACATTCCCTGGTGAAAGTTTCTTCATGTTTTTTGTGCCTGAGGTTTGTTGAGCTTCTTGGATATGTGGGTAACAATTTTTATAAAGTTGGAAAATTTATAGTCATTATTTCTTCAAATGTTTTCTTCCCTCCAGGGACACTAATTTTATGCAACTGTCTCCCCCGCCTCCATTAGCTAAAGCACCATTCTATTTTCTTTTTTTCAACCTTTTCCTCTGTGTGTTTCAATCTGGATAGTTTCAACTGCTATGTAATCAAATTCACTAATGATCTTTTCTTATGCAATATCCATTGGCCATTAACTCCATCCAGTGTGTTTACATCTCAAACACTGAGGCACTGCAGATTTCAGCAGTAGAGGTTTGCTTTCGATGCTTAAGATGTTCAATCCTTCTCTTAGCTACTTGAACTTGTGGAATGAAATTATATTAACTGTTTTAATGTCCTTGTCTACTAATCTATTATCTGTACCACTTCTGTGTTGGTTTCAATTGATATTTCTCCACATTATGTTTTATTTCCCTGGTTTTTTTTTTGCATGCTGATAATTATTTATAGGATGCTAGATATCGTGGATTTTACCTTGTCAGGAGCTAGATATTTTTCTCTTCCTAAACAGAATCTGAGTTTTTTTCTGGGTCATGGTTAAAGTTACTTCAAATAGCTGGATCCTTTCAAATCTTGCTTTTAGGGTTTGTTAATGGAGTCCAAGAAGTGTTTAATCTTGGGCTAATTTTTCACTGTTATCAAGCTAAGAGCATTCTTTGCTCTTTAACTAATATCCTTTGAATTATGAGACTTTTCCACTCTGGATGTTGTCACTCTTCACAGCCCTATGTGAGGTTTAGGCACTATTTCCTATTATCTTTTTAGGTATTATCTTAGTGCTCTGGCCTGGATAGTTTCTCATCTGTATGCATGGATTAGTAGTCAGCTGAATACTCCAGTGGATCCTTCTGCAGATCTCTGCAGTTTCCATTCCATGCAGCTCAATCCTCTCTAGTAGTCTGCTCTGCAAATTCTTGTCAGCCTTGTTTCCCAGACTCCTAGCTCCACCTTCTCACCTCAGGGAAATTGTTGCCTGGCTTTCCCCCTCCCCTGTATCATTACCTGAATACTGTCTCAAGATAGAAAGCTGGAGCAATGATAGAGCTAATCTCATTTGTTCCCTGTCTTTCATGGCTCACTCTCCTTCATTGCCAGATACCTCCCCCTCAGAACTGTTGTTTCCTATATTTTTTCTTTTTTTTTTCTTTTTCTTTTTTATTTTGGTTTTTTATTTGAGGCTAAATCTAGTTCTTGTTACTCTACCTTGTTTGGAAGAGTAATCTATAAATCCCTTGATCCTTTTTAACATCGTATTTCCAGTACTACTAATTGATGAAAGTTTCCAGAGAGGATGATATCTATTTGCTATCCCAAAATGGCCTCTCATTTCTCATCTTAAGAATCATCTTGTTCCCAAAGCCAAGGCAAGGTTAAGCATGCTTCTCAGGTTCTGCTTTAACACAGTGTTATAACACATCATATATATATACACACACACATATATATATAAAATGCTGTGTAACAGAGTAGTGGTATAATATATTTTATATATATACATATATATTCTTTCTATACTATACATGCCTTTTGCCTTTTTTCCTACATCCTTGGGCCGTAGTACATGCCTACACATAGTAAGCCCTCAGTAAATATTTGTATGAATGATTGAATAAAAATATTGGTTAGCAGATGTTTCTTTTTCTCAGATGGCAGAGAGCTTACTACCTCACTATAAATTCCATTTTTGAAGCAGCACTTTCAATAAAAACTACTGAAGAGATAACCTAGTCCTGAGGCCACTGAAGCACATGAGCACAGGGCTGAACCTGAGAGAAGTCAGGATTCTGCCAGCCATGAGGAAGGACCAAGACAACCAAGGGTATCTTCTACTTCAGACACGCATTCTCAAAAGCACCTGTATCCTCTGCTCTGAAGAGAATGTCTTAAACATTTTAAACAATGTTTTAGACTAGTTTCATGACAGTATCTAACTTACATGACTGTAAATATTTCCAGAACACAATAAACTTCACTTCCATGCCAAGATGCTTCAGGCAGTGTGTCACTTTAGGTGGTCATTATAGTGCATTAGGGAGACAGATTGTGAAGCCTCAAAAGTGGAAAGAATATACTGGTAAATCTGTCATCCACCCCCACAGCACACACCCTCTAAAAAGGAGAATTCTATTATTTCTGGGATCATCTTCATTTCACATTTATTATTCTTTTTTGAAAAGCTACCTACTTTAAATATTTAGGTACAGGAAACTCCTAGGGGACAAGCACTTGCCTTAATCATAGAGATTTCTTGCTTTTCCCACTTTTTCACTCTTTCGTGGAGTGTTTTTAAATATATAATCTCCCTACTTATATCTTTTCACCCTTTTGGTAAAAAGCAAGTCTTAATTGCCTTGTCATATTCTTATTAGACAAATCAAGTTTTCTGAGTCTCAAGATAATTGTGTCTACCTTACAGAGATTTCTTTCACTCTTAGAAGGAAGGAGCAAAAATTCTTTGTACACTACAAACCACTGAGCAAATTTTCAATATAAGATATGAGGTATAAGAAAATTTGGTGGTTATTCATCTTTTTAGCCCAATAAACTTATATAGTGGCTGAATCATGGTCATGTTTAGTACATAGTGTAAAGGAATAGAGAAAAGCAGGAAGGAAGGATGATGGATGGGACAGGAGGAGAAAATGAAGGGAGGGAGGGAAAAGAGAGGGAGCAGGAGAGAAAATGAGAAGAAAGGAAGGGAGGGAGGGAGGGAAAAATAAGGGAGACGAGAGAGAGAAATAAACAGAGGAAGGGGGGATGAAAGGAGGGGTGGGAGAAAAAGAGAAGAGAGGAAAAATCATGAATACTATGTGATTAGTTGACTAATTTTGACTTTGACCTGTATATTAAAACAGCTGATCACTGCTATAGCTGTTTCCCTCCTAGACAACGTAAATAAATAACAAAAAAAAGTGACTAATCTTACATGAAATTTAGACACGGTAGCCTTATGCTAGGGAGATGGAAGTAATAATGTTTGCTAATATTTACTATGTAAATTAGCATTAATATTATTGCCTTTGATGATGAAACAGAAGGAGAGGCTGACATTCCCAAATGTTGTAGCTAAGTTGAAACCCTAGAGAAAGAGATTCACTCATTAAGGAGATTGTCCTTTCTCTACTTTCCAGAGTATTTATTCAGGAAACAGCAGGGTACTTTAAAAATCTTCTTAGATTCTGATACTTGAGTTAGAAATAATTTCTTCATTTATTTTGCCCTTAAGGATAAGCTTAACTCATTAGCGGAGGCATATTAACAAGGAAAGAGAATATAAAGTATTTGGACCTTGCTCCAGTCAACAAAAATCAATTAATTCTGTGTGTGTGTGTGTGTGTGTGTGTGTGCATGTGGTTTGTGGTGGTGGTGGCTTTTTGGCAGCCTAAAGAAGGTAAGTTTTTAAAAGATGGCAATAATATTTCTCATGCAAACCAATAATTCTGCTGTTGTAACAGGAAAGAGGTGACTTGGTGCCACAGATGCATTTAATGATAGCATTAATAATCATTGCTACCATTAATTAAGCTTCTGCTTTGAGGAAATCACTGCACAGCTGCCATCTCATTTAATTCTCCTGGTGACACTGTGAAGTTAGCATTTGTATCACAGTTTCGGAGTTGAGGAATCATAGCCTCAGAGGAAATAGTAAACTTTTACGAAGACCCTAGTTGGTGCCGCTTCTCATTACATCCACCTCCCCAGGTCAGAGAGTGACTGAAGATCAGAGAGATGCAAAGGAAAAAAACAAAACATCTCAAGGTCTTCTTTCATCCCAGTGGACAAAACAAAAAGAGCTAAGGGTAAATATACACACACTTTCATTCTAAATGAGATGCCTGACATTGCTGTAAATTCTTTGGTAATGTATTTTAATTAATCCTCTGACACCAATACACTTGTGAGGAGGATATTGCTTTACTTATTTGACTGATGAGAAAAGGAAAGCTTGGGAGGTTAAATTGCCCAGTTCCCTGGCAAGTGACAGAATATGTATTTGAATTCAAAATACACATGCCTGTGCCCTTTTTTCTTGTCACATTGACCTTCACTGCTCCACAAACACATGCAGAACACCTGCTGAGTGAAAACACTTTGCAAGTGCAGGGCACTTAAAGTCATACAAAGATAAAAAAAGACATAGACTTGAACCCAAAGAGCAAACTCCAATCACATAGAAAATATCTCAGCTGGAGTAACATTTACGAGGAAATGTGAAATGGTTTGCAAAATAGTCTACTGAAGTCATAAATTGGAACATTAACTGGTGGCCCTTTTCCTGTTGGGCACATCTCACAGAAAGTGGGCCTTGACAGCACTGTGCTGGGAGATGAGCTTATTAACACGGTGTATCCACAGCCAAAGGACATTCCCTCTACTCCACCAGGCAACAGATTTTTAAGAGGTGAAGGCAAGCCCTTCCTCTATCTTGGAGGGAAAAAAGATTTTACCTATATGCTCTCAGATAATGCTTATCATAGCTCTGTGGAAGGGAAATTTATTCCCTCTTACCACTGAGGCAACAAAGCTTTATAAAGGTCAAGGGATCACCTTGTGTCAAATGGGTAGTAAGTGGTCCAGGCAGGGTTCAAACCAATGTCTACCTTACCCCAAAGAAGTGATTTTTCCTATGCACCACCCTGCCCTCCTTATGCATACAAATGTATATACAAACATATGTGCATGTATGCATAAGTGTATGTACATGTATACATACGTATATGTGTGTGCATGTATGACAAAGGCTGATTAAAAAGTATTTTCCAACTTTATTGAGGTATAATTACAAAATATGTTATTTAAAGTGTATAACATGATGATTTGATATACATGTACATCCTGAAAGGATTTCCCCATTTAGTTAATTAACACATGCATCAACCTCACGTATTTACCTTTTTTTCTTTTTTTTGGTGAGAAAATTTAAGTTCTACTCTCTCAGCAAATTTCAATTATGTGATAACAGTGTTGTTAACTATACCAAGGTTTTACATTTGTCTTTCTTATCTCCTGGTGGTCTCCCCAGGATCTTATTTTTAACCTGTGGTTATGGTTATAGAAAACGTGGAGAGGAGAGGGGGCAAATGTTTTATAATGACCTATGGATCAGTACTGTGGGCTACTTCAGAGCTGCTCACCTTTGGGGTTGTTTTTTTTTTTGGAAAAAAAAAAAAAAAAAAAAAAAAAAGGACTTGAGGGCCCTGGCTGGCACCACATGGCTAGAAGTGAGGCACAGAGACAGAGGCTTCCCCCTCCTCCCAGACCCCCCTCCCCCTCCCCACTTCCCCTTTATGCCACCACCGAAGCCCGTCTCTCCCGCCGTGCGCCCGGCCCCGCCCCGTGCACTCCCTGAGCCTCACCCCACCTTCTCTTCCCCTGCGGCCGCCCCGCCCCACTTACCTTCACAACCAGGAGGTTGCGGCGGAAGTCCACGGGGGTTCGCAGAGCCTTGCTCCACTGCCAGCCCAGGAACTCTCTGATGAACTTGCTGCTGCATTTGGGGTTGTCCCTCCAACCGCCCCACTGCCAGGCCTCCTGGTTTTCTGCAGGTCCGGGCCTCCGGGCGCGCCAGCTCTCCCTGAGGCCTGCACTGCATGCCTTGGCCAGTATGTGCCTCAGGCAGACCCAGGGATACGGTGTACAAGAAGGCGGTCTCCTTGAAGCCTCACCTGGGGAGGCTGGCCCTGGGGCGGCCCTCCAAGGCGCAGTTACAGTGCAAGAACCGGAACCGGCTCCAGCACTCAAGTGCGCGCACGTAGACTGAGCACCAGCGTCGCCGCCACGCCCCCCAGCGGCACAGGCACCGCTGCTTCCGCTCCAGCTTCAGCCAATCACAGGCTTTGTAGTGCGCCTGGACTGCCGCCTCCAGCTTCGGGCGTCAGCGGGAAGATGTTCAGGGGCTCGGTGTTTATCAGCCCTAGGTGACCAGGGGGCACGGCGCAGTGAGCGCAGGTGTCAGCACGAAGGCCATTGTCAGCCAGGGCACCAGCAGGGCCCATTCAGCAACTTGCTGCGCATTGGCAGCAGCCCATGATGCTCCTGGCCCCAAGCCACAGCTCAAGGGAGGGAAGGTGCTGCTTTTCATTTACGCACAAGCATGGGCACCCTGGGTGGTGGATAGGATGGACTCAGGAGAGGTGTGCTAAGGAGGTAGGGATGGTGACGTCCTGAGCAAAGGAGAGTTGAGAGGGCCTGCTGTTGGTGACAGCTCATCTCTCCCACAGGGAACACTGGAAAACCAGAAAAAGGGGATGTAACTTCTGCCTTGACAAGTCACCATACCTGGCTTCGCTATATATCCAAGATCCCAGTGCACTGAAAAGGTAATACTGAGTTCAGATTGATACCTCTTAACTGGTACCTCTTAACTTGAAGCTTAGCTTTCAAAGGCTTAATTTAAATACCAATTCATCTCTAGTTACCCTCACCTCACTGGTAACACCAGGAACTTAGCTCCGGACACGCAGGCTCAGCGGCCATGGCTCACAGGGCCAGCCGCTCCGCAGCATGTGGGATCTTCCCGGACCGGGGCACGAACCTGTGTCCGCTGCATCGGCAGGCGGACTCAACCACTGCGCCACCAGGGAAGCCTGGAACTTATTTTTTATACAGGAACTTATTTTTATACTTACTAAGTGGCTACCATGCACCAGACACTAGATGTATTTGTTCGTTCCTCTGTGTTTCCATTTTGTGGCGTTCATCACTGTTGTGTTGCACTATGATTATTTTTCTAAATATCTGTATTATGAACTGAGAAGGACAGACTCTGATCTATTTAGTATTCTCATCTTTTAGCACAGTCTAGGCATAGAATAAGTGTAGAGTAAATATTTGTTTACAAAGGCATCCAGAGAAGGGACCAAGTAGAGATCATCTTGGCTAGTGAATCAGAGGCGGAGTTGATCAGTCTATGAGTCCCAAGGGGTAGTCTTACATTCCATGGAGGGAACCAGTGGGTAAATGTTACTGGAAGCAGATGACTGTATTAAGGAAGGTCATAGTTCTTCCTATTAATTTATTCCATCGCGGGATGGCCTACCTCTATGAGTAATCCACTTTCTATCACTAGTGTTCAAGCAAAGTTTAATGCATTTCATCTGTCCAGAGTGATCTGGAAAGATTTTCCACATTTATTTGACATGGACTTATCTTTTTAATATCAGTATTTGCCATCCTATGATCAGGAAGATTTTATGGACAGAATAGGCCTTACATGAAGCAGGAGAGAAGAGCTCATGTCAGAATGCCCCACACCTCTCCTATTCAGACCCTACTCGTGTATGCATAAGTAGGGGCACTGAGAAGGGGCCACTCTGTTGACCTATGGCCTACACTTGACTCCTAATACAGAGTTCTCTGTCCATGGATATGAGCAGAGAGGCCCAAACAATGAAAGAATCTCCACTAGCCCCTCTTGCTGTCATGATGCCAACCTCATGTTTCCATCCTCAAATCCTTCTCCGCCTAATTTCTCTCACACCTGTTTCAAACATCCCAAACCTATGTTCCTGATTGAAATTTCAAAAAAGTTACTGTATTCCCTAAAAT
This sequence comes from Mesoplodon densirostris, assembly GCF_025265405.1. Classification (NCBI taxonomy): domain Eukaryota; kingdom Metazoa; phylum Chordata; class Mammalia; order Artiodactyla; family Ziphiidae; genus Mesoplodon; species Mesoplodon densirostris. The sequence continues at coordinate 46,011,781 of NC_082667.1, read as the reverse complement.
TAAAAAGAAAATCACAAAATTTTACTAATTATGAATTAAAATGTAGTGGAAAATTGCTCGCCTTGAAGCTAAGAGATCATCTGACTGGTGCCAGCTCAGCTCAGCTCACAACAAGCTGTGTGATTTTAGGAAAGTCAGCCCACCTTTCTGGGCCTCATCTGTAAAATGAGAAGACTAACCTAAACAATCTCTGAAGAATCTTCCAACTTTAATTCTAAATAAATTAAACCGTATGATTTTTCCTGCATTCTCAGTCCCGAAGAATAGCGAGTTTACCCACTGAAATAGTATAATGAAACCTGAGTACACAAGACAGTTGCTAAGTTATTGTAGATCTGTCTAAATGAGGATTAGGAGAACAAACTGAGCTGACAGGTGACAGTCCCGGCTGGTGCCGCTGAGGAATGGGGCTTTATTACATGGTGATAAGAAAAGGGTGGACTTCCTCACAGGGCCGGACCAGCCAGTCTGGAACAAAGCAGTCATCCATCAATGCCGGGGATGATTGCAGTGCTGACCTACAACTCTGTCTAACATGCAGGCTTCATTTACACAACCTCATCTGTTTCCCCTGGGAGCGCTGTCTGGCCTAGTTGGATCCATTCTAGAATATCAGCAGTGGTATCAGCAGCGGAGGAGGTGGATCTGACAGTGCAGAGAGTTTGCTGAGAAGAAAGGAGATAAATAATATTATGACATGTGCACTTGCATCTGAATGACAAAGTACAAACAGATCTCAGCTATACTGTCCCAGCTGTTATTCTGCATATTTTCTATCTATACCAGGAGGCTTATAAATAACAACTACAGGTGGTTATGGCCCAGAAAGAGGCTTCCCCCTAAAAACACAACTTGGATGTGAATAGATAATATACTTATGACTATGTAATACTGATGTAATATTCTCAACTCTCCATCCCTAGACTGTGAGCTACGTGCAAGTGGAGATTACATGGAATATACCTCCACATGCCAGCACCCAGAAGAGAGCACTAACAGAGCCGGTGTTCCAATATAGGCTTGAGAAACATTAAGTGGAGAATCATTTTTGTTTTAAGGTTGTCAGATTATAAATAATTATTTTCTTTTCAAAATTACCCAGTAGTAACCTAAATGGGAGGGAAGTCCAAAAGGAAGGGGGTATCCGTATGTGTATGGTTGATTCATTTTGTTGTGCAGTGGAGGCTAACACAACATTGTAAAGCAATAGTACTCCAATAAAAAATTTTTTAAAGTACCCATAATATTGTATTTTAGTTTTTATCTGGAAGTGAGTTGCTTGCAGTATGACCTGCCTTCTTCTGCTAGAGTTCTCTAAATGGAATCTCTTCCTCTGCCTAAATAGCTAACTCATTTGCTCATCTCTTAACAGTATAGGATACATGATACAACACAGTATCCAATCTGAGATAGCTTCCCACTTTTCCTGGGGTAGTCAGCCTCTACCTTCCTTAGTTTCTAGTAGTTTCTGGTTCATAAGTCTATGAACAAATCTCATTTACCCTTTCTCTTCTCTCTTTCTGCTGCTCTCTTGTTGTGTTGTATATCCTTGGGCAAGTTATTTAACTTTTCTGTGACTCTTTTTTGATCTGCAATATTGGGATAATAAGAGGAACTATTGTAGTTTTGTAATGGGGTTTAAATGAGGTAATACATGTAAGGTACTCAAAACTGTACCTGGCAAATGATAAGTTTTCAATAAGTTTTAACTAGTGGTAGTTGTAGCACCTTTTTTCACTTTTAAATGTTATACTTTTTGGTAAAGCCATTTTGATAAAACTAGTTTATGTAAAAAAATCAATTCCACAAGGAGTATACAGAATATCTCTGAACCTTCCCCTCAATTTTGCTGTGAATCTAAAACTGCTCTAAAAATTGTCTTAATTTAAAATTTTTTTAAAATCATTGCCTTTGAAGACTAGTTTATGAAATGAAAACCGTTGTAGAGGGCCATTTCATCTGATCAGATAAGTTACGAATTTGAAAGTTCTTCTGAATCCAGTCTCTCTAGTGAAACACAGTTCTTATAACCTGATGACATTAACTACAGCTTTATCATTCATGACTTTTGTAACTATTAAAGGTATCTTAAAATGTATTTAAATCTAATATAAATTAACATGACTTAAAATAAACACAAAGTAAATGTCATCAAGACAAACTGTCTAAAATTTTTTTAAGTGAGTAAAAAAATAGATCAAAGAGGGCTACCCTGGTGGCGCAGTGGTTGGGAGTCCACCTGCCGATGCAGGGGACACGGGTTTGTGCCCCGGTCTGGGAGGATCCCACATGCTGCAGAGTGGCTGGGCCCATGTGAGCCATGGCCGCTGAGCCTGTGCGTCCGGAGCCTGTGCTCCGCAAAGGGAGAGGCCACAACAGTGAGAGGCCCGCGTACCACAAAAAAAAAAAAAAAAAAAAAAGATCAAAGAAGCAAAACACAAAATAATACAAAAAAATTCTCCACTTCATTAAAACACTATCAATGTGATAGTTATTAGAAACTTAAAAGTGAGGAGGAGGAGGTGTTCTAGGTGAACCTGCCTTAAAATTTTTTCAAAGAATAGGACCACAAGGAGTTCCAAAAACACTCAATTTCTTAATATGAAAATAAAAAACAAATACAGAGTAACAAAAAATCACTCATTTCTTTACTATTTTTGAATGGTGTAAGATAAAGAGTAAAATCCCCCCAACCCTACTTATCCAGTTCCTCCTGCAGAGGTAACCACTGTTAACAGCATGGTAGGCTTCCTCCCAGACTTTTTTCCTACACTGGTACAAATATTTCACAGTTAGTAAGTTAATTAAAGACAATGCCATATACCCTATATTATAACCTGCTCTTTTCTTGTAACTATATAGCCTGGGCATATTTTCATATACATAAGTGCATCTCAATCTTATTAAAGGCCCTGCACTCTTCCCTGGTGTGTATACACCATAATTATTTAAACCAGCCTGAATGGGAGTTGAATTCTAGGCGATCTCCTCTGTCCTTAAACCGCTTTCTGCTACTCCTTCACTGTGCTGTGCAGCCTTGGGCAAGTTACTTAATGTTTTCAAATAATCATTTGAATAATCATTTTAAACAATCATTCAGAAAATTATTTTACATATAGTTTTAATTAATTTTTATTCTTAAAGCATCAAATGGATAATAAGCCAAACAAAATCTTTAAAGACAGGAATAATATTCTAAGCATGCTTGAACCCCATACTCCCAAAGTGAATTTAATGTATTACACTAAGGAAGAAAGGGAAGGAAGGAGGAAAAATGAAAGGTGGTTTGGGTTTTCTCTTTCTGTTATATCTGCTGTCCTTCTTGTAAGTATGACAAGAAAGAGCATCACATAAGATGAGAGGGTGTAGAGAGCTCCGTGCAGGCTGGTGTTGTGCACTGGGGTGGGAGGCATGTCTGCTTATCCCTGGGAGGGGATCCAGAGCAGCAAGGCATTTAGCAGGAGGTAGGATTGAGAAATCACTTGTTCTTTCAGAGGCCAGCTGGCCACCATGTGCCATATGGCTGCTTCCCTGTTGTGAATTCCCTGAACTCCAGGCACACCAGTATTCAAATGTCAGAAGAGAACAATTTTCAAAGCCAAATAGGAATTCTATTTGGATTACCCATAGTATCAGTCTCTTCTGCTAGCTTTGGTGATTCAGAGGGAATACATGTGTTAAATTAACAAGTATATTAAGAACTTTGGATGTCTGTAAACTTTTCGTTAGTTAGTACATAACACACCTCTATAATTCTTGCTGCGTTGTGTTTTTAACACTTGAGCAAGAGCAAAAGTGAAGTGTATATGTGTTCTCAGATTAAAGAAGCAGCACCTCCATTTGCTGTAAGCAAAAGAAGAAAAGGAGGGGCATTTGGACAATGGGCAGAAGTGGTTGGAGAGGGAGTGGTGCGGAGGAGAATGTCAGCCTCGTGCTTATTATATAACTGGACCATCAAGAAAATCTGAACAAGAAGCCCTGTCTTCTTGTTCAGGTCTACAGGACCTTTTCACTCTGCTCCTCAAGGCCAAATTGTTCACTTTCCCCATTCCCAGGTCCCGATTCCAGGTTCCTAAGTTTAGATCCAATGTCCGCCCTGTCAGCCATGGCCATAAACAGGGAATATTTGCTAAGAAAGAGATTCAGGCTGGATGGCAATGATTGAACCCTCTTGGGGACAGAGTTTGATGCCATCAGAAGAAAGGGACAGACTTGGAATGTGTCCTTTCCAATGCATCTTGGAAATAGGTTTGTGCAAGGAGTTTCTACCCTGTCTGGGTTGGGTGGCCAGACCCACTGAGCTGCTTGACAGTGGGCCCCTTCTACTGTCTCTATGGGTCCCTTCCTACCATCTCACCAAAACTAGCCTTGGCTTCCTTTAGTTTCTCTAATGGGCTTTGGTCCAGAAAACTAAGATTCATCTTTCTTGGATCCTGGTATTATTAGCCTACTGTGAAAAGTCCAGCTGACTGATTTCCCCAAAGCTTGCTTTCCCATGTGTTAAATAAACATTTAGATCCCATCTTCAGGCATCCTCTTCTCCCCTTCCTTCTGTGTAAGCAGAGCTATAGCTAGTTGTCCAGTGTATAGGCAAAAACTGCCTGAATCATCTCACTGCACTTTTTGGACAGCTGAAGCTCAGGCTTCAAACTGTCCTGGTTGCTCAGATCTTCTAAATTGGACATTTCTAATTCTGGAATCAGCAGCTAGGGGAGGTAGGGACAGGCCATCTTATTGTATTTTTGTTTTCTTAATTTGGAGTCGAGCCATCGAGGTTGCAATTATGAGGACACAGACTCTACGGTCAGCTAAATTATATTTCTTCAAGAGCCTCATCAATGCCCTTAAAAAGGCAACGGTACAGCCTGCTACACACCACTCAAAATATTACATACAGAAGTTCGCCATAGAACAAAGATGAATCCTCCATGACTACAAGAAGAAAGAAGCTGACTCAAGATCCAGATTAGCCAGGCAATTGCTGGGTATTTTCAAAGCAGCGAAGCAGAAGCAGAGATGTGGTAAAAAAAAAAAAAAAAAAAAAAAAAAAAAAAAAAAAAAAATTAGTACTCAGAAGAGATACTTCAGCATGACTTTGTAATAGAAATAAAACATGGTGGGATTTGTTGCCCTAAATCCACTCTATCTTTTTTTTTTTTTTTTTTTTGTGGCACGTGGGCCTCTCACTGTTGTGGCCTCTCCCGTTGCGGAGCGCGGGCTCCGGATGCACAGGCTCAGCAGCCATGGCTCACGGGCCCAGCCGCTCCGCGGCACATGGGATCTTCCCAGACCAGGGCATGAACCCGAGTCCCCTACATCGGCAGGCGGACTCTCAACCACTGAGCCACCAGGGAAGCCCAATCCACTCTATCTTTTTGTGGCATTGGTACTGGTACCTTCGTTTTCCTTTGGGAAAGCCACTTCTTACCCACTTCCATGTCATTTTTGAGATAAAGCTGGTTTCACACTCAGGACACAAGAATGGAACATGTGGTCCAGACCAGCTTTGTCACCTTATTCCATCCTGCTTGCCGTCATATGGTTTTGAAATGGGCTCATGTCCCAAGGCACGTCCCCCAGAGCCAAGAAGACACAACCTAAGGACTTCTATTTGAGCTCTCAGAAAAGCGGACTCTCCCAACTGCTGAATAGGGCTGAGATGATATAAATGTGAAGCATCCTTGTGTTCTGTGCAGAACTGAGAACGAAACCAGTTCTGAGGAAGCAGAGTCAAGAGATGGATCCAGCTAACATTATTTGAGCCCTGAATCAAGCTATACCTAGAGAAGGACTAACCCTGGAATTTTCAGTTTACATAAAGCAACAAATTTCCATTTAGCATAAGCTAATACACCAATGGCAGGAGAGGAAGTCCTATCAAGATTGGCATTTTTCAATTCAGGAAGTATTACCTGAAAGACCTTCCTTACCCAAGCTTCTCTGCTTCTCCTTTGAATTCATTCTTAAATAGCCAATCACCTTTTAACAACTCCATGAATTAATCTGTGACTCTCCTAGGCCAACCAATGAGGCACTTGAGTATATTCAGTGTGTGCGTAGAGGTCTCTCAAATTAAAGTGAAATCTGGATGTGTATCTCAATTACATCTAGCATGCCTATGTGCTTAGAGCAAACACTGCAGTAACTGAGGAAGAAATCCATGAAACGCTAAGTGCCTATTTATTACCTACACAAGCACCTTTTAAGAAAAACTTGAAGCCTCAACTTTGGTCTTTTCAACCCTCATCCCATTTGCTATGACCATTGTAAATTTGTTAGTGAGATCATTTCTTCCATGTTATCATAACAGACTGGATTAGAAGACAAATAAGTGAGTTAGATGCTAACCTCATATGTAGCCTGGTGGGAAAACTACCCAATAGTGTTATTTATAACTAGAGGCAAAAAGCTGTCCCAATTAAATCCATTCTTTGGGAAAATATAAATTCCATAATAGCGTAAAAGCTGACTAATTTGAAGTGGTTCTCCCAAACAATGCTAAATTGCTTTCTGAGTTCTGCCTGTCGTCCATCTCAGTCTCAAAAGAAGTGAAGCATTTAGTCTGTAAATCTTCCAAGTCTACTACTTGTTCCCATGTTTTCTCATAAAAATATTCCATCTATGAACATAATTTATATGAGTATAGCGTCAGGGTCTGGTCAGGAAAAAAGGAAACCATACAAGGTATTTCAACTGAAAAAAAATAATGTAAGGGTTTGGTTAAAAACATGGGACAGAAAAGGTGAAAAAGTAATATTGAGGTAACACTGAGAAAGTTTTTGCAGGAAACACCTACCACCTCTTAGGATGGAGCAACAAAGGGAAGAGATTGGAGTTAACAGACCTTAGACTCTTGAAGAAACTGAGAGGAATTGGGACTAGACCTCTGAGAAGGGCTACAACCTAGCTAGTTCTATTGTCTTTGACATGATGAAGTTGGTTCTGAGGTTGCTGAGGGGAAAAATAAAAGCTGGAGACTGGGAAGTCTCCCACTGCCCAGGTGAAGAGCCCTTGCTGGGGCAATGCAGCAGGAAGCACAACCACTTGGGAAAGAGCAAGTCCTCTCTCTCTTCCTCATGTTTTCTGGTCTCCTAAGGTCCCCTATTGATGGAACCCAGCAGGGAGCCAGCTGGTAAAGGATGAATGTGGTATGCAGAATTCCAGTTTCTGCATCATAAAGATTATAGGTCTTGGAGCTGAGAGGCCATAGCTTAATACTAGGCACATGATCATCCTTATAACTCTAAATGAGTTGACCAATGCTATTACTCATATTAAACTAAGAATATGAGTATGTAACCCAGCTGTCTGTCACTGGGTTTCCACTGGCCCTTCAGTCTTCCGGGGATATTTTTTTCTTTAACAATTTTTGTAAAATGGTAGGGATGGAAGTTGGAGCTTTAACACCTATCTTACATACCATGAGTCTGATATCCAGGGACTTCAAATTTTCTGTAAAACTAAGGAGCTTTATTTTCCTGATCACTTCTAATTCCAAATTTCTATTTTCACTGAACTATTCTTCTCACTGAAGTCTCACTTTAGGGAGTTTTTTTTCTCTGCCTTACATCATCCCAAAAGGGAATGGGACCATTATTCCTTTAAACCCCCAAAGGAACACTAACAAAAAACAGTTATTATCAAATGTTTAGAAGAAATGAGGGGTTGTTATATGATAAAAAACTAAAAATTATATATGAGATGTCATTTTTTACAACAGCTCCTCAGTAATTTCATCCATATGGAATTCCTCTCTGGCCTTATTTCCTTTCGAGGGGCTCTCCCAGTAAGCTTCTGGCCCTCTGACTCTTCCTGTTTTCTTTATTTCCTTATCTTTTTACTGCTTCCCTCCCGGGATTCCCCTGAAAATTCAAAATTCTTTATTATTTTCAATAAGTCAGCCCTTTACCCTCACTGCCATTTCTCCTTCTAGACCATGCCCTTGGGAAGACTTCACTTTTTATACTCAACCTTTATGGAGGTTTGTTATTCTGCCCTGAGATGATAAATAGATTAATATTGTTATTTCTTAGAAGGAAGAACCAACCGCAGTTTCTCTTTCCTTCTTTCTTTCTTTCTTTTTCTTTCTTTCTTTCTTTCTCTCTTTCCTTCCTTCCTTCCCTCCTTCCTTCCTTCCTTCCTTCTTTCTCTCTCCTATTATTAATCTTTTGGTTTTGAAATAATTATAAATTCACATGTAGCTGTAAGAACGAATGTAGATAGATCCTAGTACCCTTTACCTAGTTTTCTCCAGTGCTAACCTCTTGAAAAACTATAGTACAATATCATAACCAGGATATTGACATGATGCAGAACATTTTCATCACCACAAGGATCCTTAATGTTGCCGTTTCATAACTACACCCCCTTTCCTCCCACCTTGACTTCCTCTATACTCCTGACAATCACTAACCTGTTCTTCATTTTTATAATCTTGTCATTTGAAGACTATTATATATAAGTGGAATCAGACAGTATGTAACCATTCAGAAATGACTTTTTTTCACTCAGAGTGGTTTTATTTGCATTTCTTTTATGGCTAATGATTTTGAACACCTTGCCATGTGCTTACTTGCTATTTGTGTATCTTATTTGGTAAAATATCTTCACGTCTTTTGCTCATGCTCTAATTGGATGTTTTACTTTATTGGCTGTTGAGTTTTCAGAATTCTTTATATAATCTAGATACTAGTCCTTTGTTGAATATGTGAGTTGCAAATATACTCTTCTTCTCTCTAGTTTGTCTTTTTATCTTCTCAACAGGGTCTGTTGTGGAATAAAATTTTTTAATTTTGATAAAGTCCAATTTATCAGTTTTTCTTTTTATAGATCATGCTTTTGGTTTCAAGTCTAAGAACTATTTGTCTAGCTCTAGACCCTAGAGGTTTTCTCCTATGTTTTCATTCTAAAAGTTTTATGATTTACATTTATGGCCATGATCCATTTTGACTTAATTTTTGTGGATGGTGTGAGACTTAGGGCAAGGTTTATATATTTATTTGTTTGCCTGTATATGTCCAATTGCTGTCTTCCTCAACTCCACGTCAGGTATAGATGAGGCAAAAAGAAAACTCAGGAACTCACCACTCTGTAGCTCCTCAGGTCCTAAGTGCTGTCTTTCAGAGTATTCTTACATTTGTTTTAGGTGTAATTATAGGATTTTTGGTTGCACTTAGTGAGAGGAATAGGAAAAAGTACACTTATTGCATCTTCCCCGAGGTGGAAGTCCTTTGTTATTTTTTAAAATTGCATTTTATTTTACTTTATAGGTTAATTTTTGGTACCTACCAGATACTAAATACTATCCTTTATAGAGAATCTAGCATTGTTGTTTGTGATCGGGTGGGTTTATGGTCACACAGTTTCCAGCCAAACCCAAATTAAAATATGAATTATCTTTGAACGAGTTGTCATGGTGAACCTAGACAGATTCTTATCCTTAGGGGACTCTGAGTTCAGATGTGGGGATTAATTATTTGGTGTACACAAATTAATTATTTGCTGGAAATAGCACCTTCCAACACTCTTTCTCCTGTGTTTTTTTGGTAACTTCTCTGTCCCCACCCCAATCACAGAAATGGCCTAATGGCTCCAACTGTCCCAGAGTTTCTAGTCCTCTGGCCACAGTGATTGGTTCATAGAGGGGAGTGCAACTTAAATTCATCACAGTTTTGTCTGGGTTTTATCTGGATGGGGCTAGATGGGTCATTTTCTTTTCTCTCTGGTCAGGAGATATAAAAATTGAAAAATAAGTAGGCAAATCCCCACACGAGGCAAAATCAAATAAGAGGGTACTATTGAAATCATCCCTCTGTTCAATTCATTTTCCCAATGCATCATAAGACAAGCATCTATGTTCTTCATTTTCATATCCCAAGCACTGAGCACTGGTTAGTGCTTAGCAAGTGTAGAACGAGTGAATGAATAAAGGAATGAACACTTCTAAGTATTGCCTGTAAGTCAATGCTATCAGAAAATGGCATGAGGTAAACAAAAAATACTTCAAAGTTCTCTATTTGTTAATTACTGAGGATTATTGACTCCAACTAAAGAGCATGATTAATTACTGTTTGGGTGCTGTTATGTTCCCAGTTTTGCCCTGCTCTTCTTCCCTTCTGTTTCACTGTGGGAGTAAAGCTCAAGGTGAGACCCTGAGAGACACACAGTTCCCCTTACCTGTCAGCAGAAAGAAGTCCTGCCCTCAGAATCATCTCTAAAGGGAATGCTGTTTTTACCTCTGTCCCTCTCTTCCTCCTTATCTGGGTGTCTAATGGCTGCTGACAGCCCTGACTCTCTTCCTTGTGGGATGTAGCTTCCTCATCAAGAAAATGGTGCACAACCTGATTTTGTTAAGTTACTGGCTGCAGTGATATTTCTCCTTGTAAATGACCTCTTCACTGCCTGATAGTTTTGCTTACCATGAGCTGTGCCTGATATAAGAGCTTGGGGAAAATCATATAATCAACAGCTTCTCAAACTTTAAGCAGAATTACCCATGGATCTTATTAAATTAAATTCCAAATATTTTCTAGTAGGTCTGGGGTAGGGCCTGAAATATTACATTTCTAACAAGTTCCCAGCTGATGTGGCTGCTTTACCCACATAACTTTGAGTAGGAAAGACATGCCTCAATATTCTTAATTGTAAACCTGGGATAATCAACACCTCCTCTAATGACTTCCCAGAGTTATAAGAATTGAGACGTATAATGTAAATAAAAGGTTTTAAGGACCTACAACTCACTATATAAACCTAAAGTTTATGCCCTTGTGATCATTTTAACTCAATCATTCTTAACATCAAGAGCCAATCCTGGACTTCCCTGGTGGAGCAGTGGTTAAAAATCCGCCTGCCAATGCAGGGAACACAGGTTCGAGCCCTGGTTCAGGAAGATCCCACATGCCACAGAGCAGCATGCGCCACAACTACTGAAGCCCGCATGCCTAGAGCCCGTGCTCCTCAACAAGAGAAGCCACCGAAATGAGAAGTCTGCGCACTGCAACGAAGAGTAGCCCCCGCTTGCCGCAACTAGAGAAAAGCCCGTACGCAGCAACAAAGACCCAACGCAGCCAAAACTAAAATAAATAAAATGTATATATATATAAAAAAAGAGTCAATCCCAAGTGGAAATATAAATGTTAAGACTTGAAGGGCAATGAATGAAAGATCCACTGACTCAAAATAAACTTCCCTACTGGCATTTGTTCTTAAAATTCTCAACAGTATTATGATTTATAATAGAATATTTAGACTGGAAGGAACATTAAGGAGTGTCTACAGGAGTGGATTTCAAAACTAGCTGAAGGTCAGAATCATCTGAGGATTGCTGAAAGTACAAAGACCCATTCTGGAACCACCCACAAATCTAAGTTAGAGAAATGTCCACAAATCTGTGTCAAGTGTATCCTCCAGATGATTCTGATGCAGTCATTCTCATACTCAAATCTTATATTCTTTGAGCTCTGACTCTGTCATTTTGCAAATGGAAGGACCAAAACCTGCTGAGCAGGTGGTACCTTTCTCTTGTTCCCTCAAGACAGCGAATCTGGGGACTAGTTTGATAGTGGAGCTCTAAGAAACCAGAAAGCTTGAATGGGGAATTCTCATCTAGGACAGAAGAAAGTCCCCAAATTAGTGTAATAAACAAAGCCAGGTCTATTCACAGCAGCCAAGATCTAAAAAATCAGAAAAAGAAAGATTGAACTTACCAAACAGAGACAGAATCAGAGATAATGGACATATGTCCACATGCAATATCTTTCTCATTTTGGGAGTGTCTCTGACTCAAACTACGGCAACCAAACAGCCAGATACTTACCTTCCCCATGGGAGCTAAGGTGCAGGCCATGGTCTATACTGAATAAATCAGATGCTCCTGCCCAAGATATCAAATCTCAAATAAGTGAGGCAAAGGCAAATGGATGATTAGAAGGATTTTTATTGTGGTGGTAGGAGCTGAAGTGGCAAAATCAGCGCCCTGGCCAGACTGTTCTCCATCAAGATGATCTTCCTGTTTCTGGAGTCTATAGAGAGTAATGAAAAAAGAATGAGTAAATTATTTTTAATAGATACATATCATATTTATTTAAAATGACAATGGATATTTTTATCATCAACTAGAAAAGTGATTTTACAAATCAAGATAGTGAGGAAATTTTTTTAATTGGAGAGAATGGAGGATGAGACAGGCATTTCAGACAGAGGCCATTGAATGTACCCTACATTAAAGGCATAAGTGTTTTGAGGAGCAATAAGTTTAAGGACAAGAAGGAAGTTCTACAGGGTTATGTGGAAGATATAAAGCAGTCCACAAACTCAAGTAGGCAAAATTGTAACATTTTCTATGCATGAATTCATTGTCTGATTTGATTTCCCATTCAGCCAGGTAGAAACGAAATCTCACTCAATTTAGTCTTCCCCTCATACACTTGGCTTGGATATAAGTTCTGTGAGATTTACACAATGCTAACTAACCTGCGGTGGGGAGAGGCACTGGTGTGTTTCTATGAACTCTTCCATTTTTGGTCCCTGCAGCTCACTGCTGGGTCCTCTTCTTCCCTGAAGGCTACTCCTGGCCTTCTCTTCTTTCTGTTGCTTCTGTTCTCATCTCCAGTACACAGAAAATGTGTGGTCCCCCTGGCCCCCACCAGGCCACTCTGGGGCCTGAGGAATCATGTGGAGATTCTATAATGGCCTCTATCTGGATTACTTACACAGCCTGTTCTACTCTACCCCTCCCATGAAGTAGAAGGTGATAAAAATGCAGGGTCTTCCTGGGTCCCCAGACTCTACCCTAGGAGTGATAGACACCAGTCTTCTCACACTTAGATGCCCAAACCCATTTGAGCATCCTCTTATCTCCTATGTCTGAAGACTGCTACCTTGGTGGGTGGTTTTTTGGTTTGTTTTTTGGTTTGGTTTCTTTGCGTGTTTTGTTTTGTTTTGTTTTGGAGGAAAGGGTATTGGAACAGAACAGAGGGGTAAAAAATAGATCTGATAAATCACTCACTTCTTCTAATCACTTTTTTCATATCCCTGAATTATATGCAACTTTTTTTCTCTCTCCTTCTGCATTCTGCTATAATGGCCCTCTCCTTCTGAAGCAATGCCTGCCTCTGATCCAGCTATCCAAATACAGGATGATCACAGGGTGTCAGGAATACACATGGGTAAACTTTAAGAATCTTAACTGACACAGTTATAAATTACTAACAGTTCCACAAAACTTGATACACACTATGAATTACTATGTTTCTATATGATATATGGTCTTAAAATGTACATTTTAAAATAAAAATGTATTCATGATAATTCATTGATGAAAAAAGGATACAAAGCTATAATGTACAACATTTTTAAGTTTAAATGTATTGGGAAAAAACAGGAATACATTTATACAGGAAAACCACTTTGCTGGTTTTCTCTGGAAAATAGAATTAAAAATGATTTTTAATTTTCTGATTTTTGTATTGCATGTGATTCTTATCTGTATTTTTTACCTTTTTTAAAAAGTAAATTTATTTACTTATCTGAGTTGGGTCTTCATTGCTGTGCGCGTGCTTTCTCTAGTTGCAGCGAGTGGGGGTTACTCTTCATTGCGGTGCGAGGGCTTCTCATTGCGGTGGCTTCTCTTTGTTGTGGAGCATAGGCTCTAGGCACACGGGCTGCAGTAGTTGTGGCTCATGGGCTCTAGAGCGCAGGCTCAGTAGTTGTGGCGCGTGGGCTTAGTTGCTCCGCGGCATGTGGGATCTTCCCGGACCAGGGCTCAAACCCATGTCCCCTGCATTGGCAGGCAGATTCTTAACCACTGCGCCACCAGGGAAGTCCCCTACCTTTTTTATAATTAGTATTTCTTTATTTGAGTCTATTTTTAAAGTCATAAACATTAAAATATTAGTTCTAATAAAGTATATTTAGAAAGGTGGGCAGAGGCCAATAGTGCCGAACTTTGAATGGCACTCTGACAAATATGCAATTTAGTCTGTAAATGAAAGAAAAAATTAAAGTTCTAAAGCAAGTCAGTAGCATTGAAAAATTGGAGCTTCCAAACATTCACTTTGACAACAGGGTGGTCAGTGAATGAGAGAAGTAGAAAACAGAGAGAGGGAGAATAGTGATGAAGTGAGCTCAGAGGCTGCATTGAGAAACAGTGAGATCCATTGACCAAGGAAGTGACAGGAGGCTTGGAGACAAGGGAAGAAGGAGAGAAGAGGCAAGGACAACCCCTGTGAACACCCATGCAGATGATTTCATTCGCAGCCCAGCAAGAAGAGTAGGTATTAGAACTGGAAAGGTCTTAGAAATCAGCCAGCTCAAGCTGCTCATGTTTCAGATGAAACAAAGGAGACAGAAAGGAACAGTCATTGGCCTAAGGTTGTAACAGCATAGATGAAACTAAACCAAGTTTTCTGCCTCTAAATGTAGAAGCTGCTCGCCCCCACTTAGCATCCTCCCTGACATAAAAAATGCAACTGAATAAGATATTAGGTTAATTCTTATTGAAAATCTCTGATGTGGCAGACACTACTCCAGACTCTTTATATTTATTATTTCTCATTCTCAGAACTACCCTGCATTGTAGGTAGGATAATCTCCACTTCACAGATGGGGAAGCTGAGGCACAGAGAGATTAAATAACTTGCCCAAATTCATGCAGGCAGTATATGGTAAAGCCAGTATTTGAATGCTGATTGGTCTGACTTCATGAGCATTCACAGCTGGATAGTAGAGGGATGCATACAAACTGACCAAATGGCTTAGAGGATTGAATCTCTCCCTCCAAGACTTCAGCAGTGCCCTACCACGTGAAGGTTGGGGCAGGCGGAGGATGTTTCAGTACCATGGTCAGTTATTCAGTTTTTTGATGATAGACTCTCCCCTCCAAGCTGTGTGGGCCAGCCTGGGTTCTTCCTCGATGTATGAGGGCACCTGGAGTTCAGTCTTTCTTTTTCTTTAAACCACAGCTGTCCCTACAGAGCCTCCAACTCCCATATTGATGTGTGCATTAAAGACAGCATTTTTAGGGCTTCCCTGGTGGTGCAGTGGTTGAGAGTCCGCCTGCCGATGCAGGGCACACAGGTTCGTGTCCCGGTCCGGGAAGATCCCACATACCGTGGAGCGGCTGGCCCGTGAGCCATGGCCGCTGAACCTGTGCGTCCGGAGCCTGTGCTCTGCAACGGGAGAGGCCACAACAGTGAGAGGCCCACGTACAGCAAAAAAAAAAAAAAAAAAGACAGCATTTTTTTTAAGGAAGGTTAACACCTAATGGTATTGGCAAAATCAGATTTGACTAATAACTGCTCCACAACCCTGTACATACACACACACACACACACACATCCATATATGTGTGTACTCACATCTGCACATGTACACACACACATACACACACATGCACACTTACACACACAGTAACATATACACATGCACCTACATTGGAGTTCAGCCTAAACCTGAGCTGTAGAGGAGGCAGCAAAGTCCTCAGATGTTACTGAGAAATCTCTCTCTCTCTCTTCCAAATAAAATACTAATTTAGCACTTCTTCTGTAAGAGCAGGGGGCATCCCTTCCACAAGGTATTGCCCCTGACATACCTGAGGCAAGTAAAGCCATCCAACTCTCACCCACTTGGCTTCTTTAGTCTCTGGAAAATGTGTTTCAGTCACCTGGACACCTAGGTTCTAAGAAACCCTGCCTATAGCCAAGCCTAGGGTCTGTCCGTCTGAAGATGGGACTTCTTGGGTCCATCGCTCCATATGCCAGGGTGCAGACCAGTGCTGGTCCCTAATGTAACGCTCACTAGTCCCTGGATACACAAGAAAAACAGAGTAAACACAAGTAGTTAATTTTTCATAATTTAAAATATATTCAGGGTCTTCCCTGGTGGCGCAGTGGTTGAGAGTCTGCCTGCCAACGGAGGGGACATGGGTTCGAGCCCTGGTCTGGGAAGATCCCCCGTGCCGCGGAGCAACTAAGCCTGTGTGCCACAACTACAGAACCTGATCTCCAGAGCCCGTGAGCCACAACTACTGAGCCTGTGAGCCACAACTACTAAGCCCGCGTGCCACAACTACTGAAACCCATGTGCCTAGAGCCCGTGCTCTGCAACAAGAGAAGCTACTGCAATGAGAAGCCCTCACACTGCAAAGAAGAATAGCCCCCACTCGCCGCAACTAGAGAAAGCCCAAGTGCAGCAATGAAGACCCCCAGCACAGCCAAAAATAAATAAATAAAATATATAAATTTATTTTTTTAAATATATGTATATTCAACTTAAAGGGCTATTTTTTCCTCCTGGGATTACATCCTTTTTATTTTTTGTTGTTAAAAGGTCTTTATCTTTGTGAAAAGATGGTGACAGTAGACAGCGTTTGTTTTAAAAAATATCCTTTCATTGCAAGGGAAATAGCTAACCCTCTCTCAGTTCCCCATTAAAATAATAGCCCATGAAATACAAAAATCTGAGAACCAGCATCTCACCTACCCATGAGGAGGAGGAGAAGGAAGAAGAGGAGGCCTTAGAGACCTTGCATTAGTTTAGCAGGGCTAGTAGGTCTGTCAAAATGCTTCAGAGGAGCCCAGAGAAGGAAGGGCAAGACATTGATTGAGAAAACACTATGTCCTCAGTGCTGTGATAGCACCTCATTGATTATCTCAGCTCGTTTTTCCAGAAACTTCTAAGGAAGGTAGTAGTACCTCTGTTTTACAGAGAAGTAAACTAACATTCAAAAGTTAAAATGAGTTGACTAAGGTGACACAACTGATAGGGTACAAGCCAAGACTTGTCCCCAAGTCCAAGGTCTTGATTTTTTTTTAATTTTTTAATTTTTTTTAAATTAATTAATTTATTTTGGGGCTGTGTTGGGTCTTCGTTGCTATGCGCAGGCTTTCCCTAGTTGTGGCGAGTGGGGGCTACTCTTACTTGTGGTGAGCAGGCTTCTCATTGTGGTGGCTTCTCTTGTTGTGGAGCATGGGCTCTAGGCGCATGGGCTTCAGTAGTTGCAAAGCATGGGCTTAGTAGTTTTGGCGCACAGGTTTAGTTGCTCCACGGCATGTGGGATCTTCCTGGACCAGGGATCGAACTCGTGTCCCCTGCATGGGCAGGTGGATTCTTAACCACTGCACCACCAGGAAAGTCCCCAAGGTCTTCATTTTTCTCCCCTAAAGATTGTGACACAACTACAGTCCATTAAGTTTCAACAATTCTAGCTGAACAACATGCCACAGTGTTCATGCATTGCTACCGTATGTGACAAGAACATTATGATATAACCCCTTTGAGAAGCTCTTACTTATTTATAATTGGAATCACTCTGGACTGAGGATATCAAACAGCTTTGACAATCCCATCAACTATAATTTACCTTGTTTTTTTGACACCAGTGTTGTTAGTTATTTTCTTAACTCCAAGGAATGAGTCTTTAATTGGATCTGTCTTCACCACTGCCAGAGTCAATTAAAGGGAATATTTCAGAGCAAAATGTCACCAATTAGAATGTACAGGGACATGGAATATTTCTAGGTATTAAATGTCACAAATAAATTTCATTCTAATTGTTCATAATCACAGTTTAGAGACCTCCAGAGGATGAGAGGTCTAAGCATTTAGAATCCCTAAATCTAGGTTAGGAGATCTGTGTCTTTGACATCAACTCTCATTTAATGAAATAAGTGCATTTGCATAGTGCTGTTTTGCTAAAAAGAGAATTGTGGCATTATGAGTAAGATTTATTTTGCATACTGAAAAGGGAAAAGGTTGGGCCTCCCTGGTGGTGCAAGTGGTTGAGAGTCCGCCTGCCGATGCAGGGGATACGGGTTCGTGCCCCGGTCTGGGAGGATCCCATATGCCGCGGAGCGGCTGGGCCCGTGAGCCATGGCCGCTGAGCCTGCGCGTCCGGAGCCTGCGCGTCCGGAGCCTGTGCTCCGCAACGGGGGAGGCCACAACAGTGAGAGGCCCGCATACCGTAAAAAAAAAAAAAAAAAAAAAAAGGGAAAAGGGTAGGTCTCCTAAAAGATGTAGGGTAGCTCTAATAATACTAAGTGCAAGGGAATTTATACGACCAAATATTCACTCATTGAGTTACTTATCCAAAAAACTTAGGGTAAATCAAATTGAGAGATTATGCTATTATGTTATTTGGGAGCCCAAATAAAGGACAACTGATCTACTTTGGAGTCGGGGGATTGTCAGGGGAGGTTGCCTTGGGGAAGGTAACAGCTAACCTAAACACTAAACAGTAAGAGTCGTTTATAACGGGGGAGGCATTCCCAGCAAATGCAGTAGGGTGGATAAATGCAGAGGTGAGGACAGCATATTGTGGAAACTCCAACTAATTGGATATAACACAAGTCAGAGCTGGGCTAAGTCTGGTGAGCACCCAGGGCAAGTGGTAATGTGGTGTCCCTTTAAAAACATGCTTCTCACCTATTTAGTGGTGATAGGGAGAAAAAGATTTTCAATTAATAAACCATTCCTATATCTTTTTACATTAAAAATAAGACATTTATATATAAGGATGCAATAAAATATTTTCTTTTATATGGACTCAACAGTAAGAACATTCTCTCCATTCAAGGATATTATTTAATTTGATAAAAGCAAAACCAGTAGTTATTTGTCCAGTTACACAATGATAGGAACCTGAATTAACTGGCACCATGTTTTCTCATTTATTCTGGTTATGTTTAATAACCCTTTATATATTAGGAATATGCCCAAGTTTCCAAGTGTTTTTCTCACCCTGCCTATAGTATAGACTTTCCTCTTGGAAAGATGACTTTGCTGCCCTTAATTGGAACGATTATAGATGCCCTCTTTAGGACTTATCTTCAAGCATTGAGCTTCAACAAAAAGATAATGGACTTTGGAGTCTTGCTCTGACACTTACCAGTGGGGCCTTTAGCAAGTTACTCAATTTTCTAAACCTTAGCTTTTACTTCTAAAAATAGAGAAAATGATGTCCTCCTTATAAGGTTCTTTGAGGTTGACTGGAAGGACTTCTATAAAATCATCTGACATCATGAAAAGTGAATTTTAGCTCCCTTCCTTCTTTATACACTTAATAAAATATCCAGTCATCTTAATTTCCCTTTTTTATGTCAGAAGTAACAAAGCTCAATTATATTCCCCAAGTATGGTTATGAATGATTGTTTTTAACCTGTTCTAAAAAATTAAATACACACACCAAAGAAGACAGTGACTTTTGGCTACGAGGCAGAGCCCAGAGAATAGTTCCGAAATTGCACAGTGCAATAATAGCGTCTTTTGAAATCTGTGTGCAGCCTGTCTAGGGGTCTATAATGAAGTCCAGTTCCCATTTGGATGATTGATTCTGGCACATTTATGGAAAAATCAGTCAAGGTACCTTCTTGCAGGCTCCTCTTCAGTCCCCACTGAAGTTGCATTTCATAGAGGTTGGTGGAAGGATATGGTGAAAGCAGGTAAGAGAGTAACTGGCCCATTGGGTAACTGAAATCTTTATTCCATGTTTCTAACGTGGTTATTCATCTCTTACTCCTTTAGCTATCTACCCGTTCCTGCAGCATACACTAGACCTCTTTATTACCTCTCAAACTCTTGAACTATCCATTCTGGGAATTCGTGTACCCATTTAGAGTGGGCATCAAATGCAGCCAGCAGAAAATTCTAGGGGATTTCTTTGAAGCTAAATGTTGTACTGTTTTATTATTTAATTTAATTTAATTTAATTTATTTATTTATTTTGCAGTACACGGACCTCTCACTGTTGAGGCCTCTCCCGTTGTGGAGCACAGGCTCCGGACGCGCAGGCTCAGCAGCCATGGCTCATGGGCTCAGCCGCTCCGCGGCATGTGGGATCTTCCCAGACCGGGGCACGAACCCGTATCCCCTGCATCGGCAGGCGGACTCTCAACCACTGAGCCACCAGGGAAGCCCTGTTGTACTGTTTTATGGTGCAGAAACCTTAGAGTCATGTTTGGGGACCAAGCAGGGCTTTGTTTCTGATTTTCTGCCAGTCTCTCTATCTTGGTCTCTCCACATTCTCCTACTCTCTTCCTCTCTGCTCATCTTCTTATCCCTCTGCCTTATTTAGAACATTGTATTCTTCCACCCACCCTACGCAGGACACTGGGGGCAGAACGTGTTAGTCCAAGAGGTATACGCACAAATGAGACAAATGGATCCTGCATGCATATCAGAAATCACGGGTGAGTGGCATAGTCACTGTGTCCTGGGCATTGTGGAGACCAAGCTCACCATTATCGGAGAGTTCAGGGAATGGAAGAAGTTGCATTCGAACTGGACCTCTAGGATTTTTTTCCTCTTTTATAATGTTTGTCTGATTATTACAAAAGCCCATGCTCATTGATAAACATTTGGAAAATACAGATGAATATACAAATAGGAAACAAAAACTATCATAAACTCCCTGGTCTGAGATAACCATTGTGTTTCTGTGTCCTCATCATACACAATAAATATTTTCTCATGTGTTAAGTATTTTTCTAAAGTATTATTTGAATATCAACCAAGTTGTTCATTATATAGGTATACCATTCTTAATTTCAACAGACTTCCTAATGATTAACTCATTTATTCATCCAACAAACATTTACTGTGTGACCACTATGTGTCAGATGTTGTTCTAGAGGCTGGAGATATAACAGTGAACAAGACAGATAAAGTCACAGTCCTTGTGGAACTTACATCCTCTTGAAACTGAGCAGAACCCTGCAGGGACCCCAGAAGTATACAAAGGCCCCTCCATGTCCTCTGCCTCTTATTTGTAGAAAAGCTGAGATCTCTCAGGCCTCTCTGAGTCACAAAAGAGCAGGCTCAAGCATTAATTATTAGGACAATAGAGTCACAGAATCTTTCAGCGTCTGATACACATTCCTGAGTCGTTTTACAGATACTATAACTGCCACCAGAGGGGAAAAGCTAACTGCATGATGACCAGACTTCAGCCATGACATAAGCTTGCTCTGTCTTGAGCAGTATCGAACCTATGGCTTGCACTATTCCAAGAACTGGCCCTAAGAGAAGGGAATTAACACCATTGCTAGTAATAATCTATATATTTGTGGCCGTCAGAATAACTGTAGCTTTTTCTGCCCATATATGTAAGCAGGCAACTAAGACTGTCAGCGAAGAGACGTTTCAAACCAAGTTGACATCTTCCACTCTGAGAATAAGGCACCTTATATCATCATGAAGAAGTTACAGAAGACAGACCTTGACCCATAATCTCACAGATGTGGAACAATGTCTAACTGGGGATTTTGTAAGCAGTTTTTTTGCAGTAAAGAGCTCTCTGCAGGAGGCCACTTTCGTCTTGTCACTTTAGCAAAGCTATATTTTAACTAACCTCCAGCCCAAGCACACCTTTCAGATCTTTTGCTCACAAAAAGCCTTGCCTAAGCTGTTGGTTCTTTCCTTAGGTCAAAGAAATAGAAATAAAGAATAACTAATTAACAGTGACCAGACCTTTTCCCCAGCTTCCCCTTCAGTCATCTTGCAAACAAACTGTGTGAACAAGATAGCACCTGAAGAAAGATCACAAGAAATCGACAAGCCTGCACACAATGGGAGATGGCAATGAATCTGACCCCCTATCTCAATGATTAACTGAGGTTATTTCCCCTTTTCCCTTTAAAAACTTTCATGGATGGGCTTCCCTGGTGGCGCAGTGGTTGGGAGTCCGCCTGCCGATGCAGGGGACACGGGTTCGTGCCCCGATCCCGGAGGATCCCACATGCCGCGGAGCGGCTGGGCCCGCGAGCCATGGCCGCGGAGCCTGTGTGTCCGGAGCCTGTGCTCCGCAACGGGAGAGGCCACAGCAGTGAGAGGCCTGCGTACAGCAAAAAAAAAAAAAAAAAAAAAAAAAACTTTCATGGATGAGAAGAATCTTTGGCGTTGATTTTTGGACACAGGTCTGCCTTCTCCCCAGGATGCCAGCTTTCTGATGAAAACAACCTTTCTGTTTCTACCAGCACTTCCCTCTTGAGTATTGACTTTCAAGCAGTGAGCAGCCAGACCCAAGTTCAGGAACACTCTGGGGAGGAAAATAGTAAGCAAGCAAAGATACATGTATGCATGTGTGGACATGTGTGTGCGTGTGGTGTAGTGATAAATGTATGAAGGAAAGTAAAGCAGGGTAGAGATTAGAGAGTGTTGGGAGATAGAATCTTTACAATTTTTCTGTATTTCAGGAATTCAAAAATGCTGCAGCCTCTATTTTTATACATGCAATTTTATGTACCTCTATTATTTATTGCTGTAAAATAAATATCTGGATGTAGACCATCTACTCCTACCCATAGTAAATGAAAATACATGTATTACGCCTTCCTGAACAGCACTACATATTTCTTTTTAAATCTTTGCCAATTGTTTAGGCCTCAAATAGAGTTTCTTTGCTTTAATATTGTATTTATCTTATTTATTAGACTGAACACTTTTCTTAGCAATTTTCATTTCTTATTTTTAATTCATTTGCCTGCTGCAGTGGACAGCTTGATAACACATCTTTGTATTGGCTTTCTCCCTTTCTTATTTCTCTCTCCATGACCTTCATTCCTCTTCCCTGGAATCACTTCTAAAATAAACTCTCTGGGCTTCCCTGGTGGCGCAGTGGTTGAGAGTCTGCCTGCCGATGCAGAGGACACGGGTTCGTGCCCCGGTCCAGGAAGATCCCACATGCCGCGGAGCAGCTGGGCCCGTGAGCCATGGCCGCTGAGCCTGTGCATCTGGAGCCTGTGCTCCGCAACGGGAGAGGCCACAACAGTGAGAGGCCCATGTACCGCATTAAAAAAAAAAAAAAAAAAAAAAAAAAAAAGTATAAAATAAAGTCTCTGCATACAAATCTCTGTCTCAGGCATGGGCTATTGTGAATATCCAAGCTAAGAAGGCTTCCAAATTTCTTCTTTGGTCTCTGTGCCCCTCTTTGCACTACTACAGTCTTTCCTTGGTAACCAGAGAAAGTGAACCCCCAATGAGAGCCTGCATAGGCAGGCTCTCTGCAATGTAGCAATACATCTAGAATACTGTATTCTCCTATTCCTCACCTCTGATGTGGTTTGTGAAGGAAAGGAGTAGAGACCAGAGAGTAGAGATCTTGACTTTGTTAACTTGAAGAATACAGAAAACATTCTTCTTCCAAGAGATGGAAAACTGCAAGCAGAAAAACAGGGCCCAAAAAGGATTTCTGAAGTCAAGACAGATGGAACTAGCTGCCATAAAGAGCATTATTCTTCAAAAGGGTCCGTGTTTGCTCTTCATAACGAGAAGGCTGCATTTCTGCTCTGCCAGAGTAAATGGCTTATGCAAATCCTGTTTAATACCCCTTCTTGAGGAAGGCTGCTTATTTGCTTTTATGTTTGTTTCTATAAATTGATTAGCCAGGAACTTGCTTGTTTATACCACAAATAAGACAATAGAGAATTGTAATTATATTTCACTGCTGGCCCACAGTTTCTGCCCTGAAGAATGCAACAAAAGGATGGAAACACCCGCCTCCTCCTTTGGAACTGAGAGCTGTGTTTTAAGCTGTTGGCAAGATGTCTGTGATGCACACCCCACAAACCATCAAATGGGCCCTAGGATTAAGATTCCTATCTCCAGGCTGAGGGCCAAAAGCTGCACGGTAATTGCAGCATGTTGCTTGCGGTCGAATTTGATAAGGAATTAATGACATGTGAAACATTCTAACTAATTCTGAATATCTCCTGTTTCATTCTGATTAAAAGAATCAAAATGCATTCTGACTTGGGAAAGGAGCTAGCCTAAATTGAGCAGCCCTCCATGGTCCTAAAAAACACAGTGAGGTAAGGGATTGCAATTTCTATTTGAGAAACTGGCGAAAGTGAATCTCAAAGCAAAAATAACCCTCCCAAGGTCACATTCTATACAGGTAGCAGAACTTGCATTCGTGCTCGTAACTGCCTGACTCTTCAACACGGTGCTACCTATCTCACTTCACATTAGTATTTGTAGAGTGTTTACTCGTGCGGTGTCTTCTACTATATGTTTCCATGAGTACTCATTGTTTTAGGTCAGAACACCCACAGCTCCTGAATTTGTACAGGGTACCTGGTCACCCAGCTCATAGGTTCATTTCTACACTTCCCACTAGGTGTGGTCCAATGTCTAGGTTCTCAGTAAGGCATTATGAGCAATAGTAAAATGTGCCACAGCTGCTGAAGCAGCCAGTGGCAAACTGTGCAAATTTTGCATCACTTTCTTAGAAGAAAATGCTGTCCTCTCTACTCTCTCTCTTTCCCTTTTCCCGCAGGCAGAAGCCTGACACAGTGTCATGGAGCCCAAGTCAACCACACAGACAAAACAACATCCCAGGAGAGGGCAGAGGGTCGATATAGATGGATGCTGAGTCTTTAGATGACCTCATGGAACAGAACCGCCAACTCACTTTGGACCACCCTCCTGCCTCTGGGCTACTATGTAGGCAGAAATAAATGAATCTCTTGTACAAACCACAGTATTTAGGGATCTCTTCATTGATATGGCTTAGCCTATAACCTGAATAATAAACCTCCAAGGAACTTGGTACACTGATAAAAGAAAAACTGGAGTCAAGGAGATTAAATAATTTGTCAAATTTCACATAGCTGGAAGAGGCAGATCTAGGATTTAAACCAAAATCTTTTCTCCACTTTCAGAGCTTTTTCATCAAACTGTGTAATTGACTTAGAAAAGTGCTTCTCAGAGTTTAGCAGGCATTGGAACCTCCTGGAAAACTTATTACGATGCAGAGTCCTTCCCCAGACATTTGGATCAGGAGGTCTTGGCCCCACCTAAGAGTGTGTAATTCTAACAAGCTCCCATGATGCTGAGATTGCCTGTCCAGGGACCATGGTTTCTGTAGCACTGACAGCCCACTCCTTAAACAGGGATGGTAGACAAAAGAATTAGAGAAATTGGATTTTAATTAGGATATTATGGTATTTAAGTTCAAAAGGCAGAAGCCTTGGGTAACATGACTGAAAACAAAGGGAGAAAGAGCTGTATAATGATGACAGTGAAAACAATCATGATAAAAGCCAGCATTTACTGTGTGCCAGGCACTGTTTTAAGTATTACATGCATATTAGATTCAATCTTCACATATACTCTATGAGGTAACTTAAAAATTGCCTCTCATATACTAGAAAACTGAGGATTAAAGATTAGTTCCTGTGGTCACACAGTTATGTGTCCAAATTGGGAATGAGAACATATGTTTGTCTGACTTCTGAACTGAGATTCCACTTAATCTCTGAATTTTACTACTTCCGTATTTGTTGTGGTGACTGATTTCAGAATCACAGCTCTTTAGTGCTTATTATAAAGTAGACATTACTCATGAAGGGGCACCTGAGGTATATGCATTAACTCATTTCTCTGGAGAAGCTGAAGTCTAATACTGTATTTATCCAGACCAGCCAAAGTACACCCTGGATCTCTCCGTGCTTTAGTTTTGTCCATTTGTCACATGGTGGTCCCTCGCAGATATGTTGTAAGAACTAAAGCTGGTGTGTGGATATGGGCGCAGTTAATGGGAGAATTACTAGTGTTAAGAAGCAAAGTCTCAAGGAAGTGAATGAAAATACATCTATTCCTAAACAGAGGTAGAAATCACTTTATACTGAGCGGAGGTAGAAGACGATCTTAACCTCAATCTCCCAACACTTCAAGGTCAATGTCTCTTTCTATGCTGTGACCTATCAGAATAAAATCACATTTCCAGGGAATTCCCAAGTGGTTAGGACTCTGTGCTTCCAGTGGAGGGGCAAGTGTTCGATCCCTGGTCGGGGATCTAAGATCCCACATGCCGTGCAGTGAAGCCAAAAATAAAAATAAACATTTCCAGATGTTTGAATGCCAAAAACCAGAAAAATTAAAATATTTTTTAAAAATCACATTTCCAAGCACATCTGAGCCCCTTTTGCCTCCTCCAAAACCTCATGGCACTTGTGGTCCTGGTCCCCCTTTCAGGCAGAACAGCTGAAGCAATCATGTGGAGAGCACTCTAATCCCAGACAGAGTCAGAGCTGTGGAGACTTCATGGAGATTTGTCTTGTCTGACAATTTGAAGTTTCCTGAGGACTAACTTCAGCACCTCAGGACCCCGATGAATGACCCTTAAAAATAACAAGTTTAAAGAGAGAGGTGTAATCGGCACAGAGTTGAGATAAAGTGATTAAGAGAGGCCTTCTGAGCCGCTGATGGTTGGAGGACATGTGGATGTGTAAGAGTATTTCCTAAGACGTGTCACAGCTGCTTACTTGGCCAGGCTTGCATGTGGCATGTTGGAACCAATGCCAGTGGCTGATGGCATTTACCCTTCAACATCAGGACCCAGTGGACCCTTCTGTGGCCCAAATCTGGAACCAAAGATAAGTCCAAACAGATATGATTTTCTCCTAAACATCCAATCCTTCCTTTTTATACATAACTCTGTATGTTCTTAAGAGAATGATGGTTCTGTGACCTCAGAAACACTGGGAACCAGGCCTTAGGGTCAAGAGGAGCAGGAACATTGCTGCCAAGGGGTGAAGAATCACCACCAGGTAAAAAAAAGACCAAACACTATACTCTTTGGAGTTGTCTTCACCTCTTTAAGGGAAAACATGGCATTGGCTGTCTAAACAGTAGTGTTGCAAATGTTGGTGAGGATGTGGAGAAAACGGAACCTTCATACACTATTGGTAGGAATGTAAATTGGGGCAGCCTCTGTGGAAAACAGTATGGAGCTTTCTCAAAAAACTAAAAACAGAGCTACCATATGATCCAGCAATTCCACTCCTGGGTATATATCCTAAAAAACCAAAAACACTAATTTGAAAAGATATGTGCACCCCAATGTTTATAGCAGCATTGTCTACAATTGCCAAGATATGGAAGCAATCTAAGTGTCCATCAACAGAGGAATGGATAAAGAAGACGTGATATATATATAGACAATGGAATATTACTCAACCATAAAAAAAGAATGAAATTTTTCCATTTGCAATCTCATGGATGGACTTGGAGGGCATTATGCTAAGTGAAATAAGTCAGGCAGAGAAAGATAAATACTGTGTGATATCACTTATATGTGGAATCTAAAAAATAAAAAAACTAGTGAATATAACAAAAAAGAAAGACTCATAGATACAGAGAACAAACTAGTGGTTACAAGTAAGGAAAGGGAAGGGGGAGGGGCAATATAGGGGTAGGAGAGTAAGAAGTACAAACTATGAGGTATAAAATAAGCTACAAAGATGGATTGTGTAACATGGGGAATATAGCCAATATTTTATAATACCTATAAATGGAGTATAACACTTAAAAATTGTGAATCACTGTATTGTACACTTGTAACATATAATATTGTACAGCAACTATACTTCAATAAAAATAAAATAAAATAAACAGTAGGGTTACATTATTTGTTTCAGATTTAAACCTTGATTTTTTCCAAGAAGACATTAGGTTTAGTAAAACTATGGCGTAAAATGAGACACTGAGGATAAAAGGAAAAGAAGACCTCAATAAGAAAGAAGAAATTTCAATTCAGAAAACTTTCATATTAGTCCTGGTTGTTTGATCTTAGCCAAGAATGTTATCTATCTGAGTGTCTGTATCCTTAATTTGTAAAAAGGAGTTAAACAAGTACCCATTTTACAAGGTTGTTAGTAGGATTAAATTACAACGTGAAGATGAAAATCTTTGTAAGTTGAGTTATTTCTCCCAATCCTCTTCTCTCTGAACCTAGAGTCCACGAAGAAAGCCTTAAGATGTCAACCAATATCCTTTACCCTGAGGTTGGTGAAACCTCAACTTGAGAAGCTTAGTTAAGTGTGAACCTTTGCAGAGACTCACCCCACGTATCTTCCTACTTTCCCACCTCAACTTCTTGTTTGCCATGGTGTCATAAGACCACTCCTTGGGATGAGCTCTCTGCATCCACATTATTTCTCTGAAAGGAACTATTATAGACTCAGCTGAACTCATCTCTGCTGTCCTTTAGCACCCACTGAAAAGTTGCTCAGCATATCTATACGTCTCACAAAATGTGTTACCTTTATCTAGCTGCTGTAACAAATTACTATAAACATAATAGCTTGAAACAAAGCCCATTTACTACAGTTTTGTAGGTCAAAAGTCTAGATGAGCTCAGCTGGTTTCCCTGTTCCAGTCCTACAAGGCCAAAATCAAGGTGTGTTTCTTTATGCAGACTCTAGAGGAGAATCTATTTTCAACCTCATTCAGGTTGTTGGAAAAATCCAGTTTCATGTGCTTGTAGACTGTGGTCCCCATTTCTTTGCAGACTGTCATCTGCTTGGCATGTGGCTTCCTTCAAAGCCAGCAAAGCTGGGTTGAATCCTTCTCACTCTTCAGACGTCTCTACCTCATCTCCTCTTGGCCTTCCTTTTCCGCCACACCTCTCTGATTCCAGCAGAAGAAATTTCTGTAACTTTCAGGGCTCAAGTGATTAGGTTGGGCACAACCAATAAACCAGGATAATCTCTTTATTTTAAGGCTTTAGCTTTAATTATATCTTCCAAATTCTTCGACATCAACGACTAGATTAGTGTTTGATTAAATAATCAGAGGAATGTAATTTGGGGGGAGGCTATCTTTTGGAAGTAACACAGAGAAACCACACAGAGGTTTCCATTGTCATCCTCACTCAACTTTTGCCAGAACTGAAGAGTTTCTCACTGGTCATCAGTCCCCTATTTCCAGCAATGAAATAAAAGACCTAAGAACAACCTGTTCTGCCCTTTCCTTAAGCAAGTACAAACAAGAAGGATGACTCTTTCATCTTGGAATGAAGGAGTAGTGGAAATGGAACCTGTTTTTTAAACCCCTGCTTTGTCATGTACTACCTGGAGTTCTAAACCCATCCACAGTTCCTTTCCTTCATCTGTAAAATGGGACTCAAAAAAGTAGCTATCTTTCAGGGCTGCCATGAAGATTAAGATGAGGCTACTGATAAAAAAGCGCTTGATATAATGTAGAGCTATTTATAAATGACAGTGTTTATTATTATACCTATTTAGAATAATTTGATATAAACAGCACAGAATAGCATGGGAACATATTAGTGTGATGATAACTGTACAAAATATTAATCATTTGAATTTCCACCCACTCACACACAGGCATACACACATGCATACAAAAACATATGGACATGACAGCTCCTAACCTGAAATCTTCACACACTACTTTTTCATGATCAGTTGCAGGATAGGACACAAGTAATTTGACACTCAAAATATTTGTGAGGGGCTTCCCTGGTGGTGCAGTGGTTGAGAGTCTGCCTGCCGATGCAGGGGACACGGGTTCGTGCCCTGGTCCGGGAAGATCCCACATGCTGCAGGGCGGCTAGGCCCGTGAGCCATGGCCGCTGAGCCTGTGCATCCGGAGCCTGTGCTCCGCAACGGGAGAGGCCACAACAGTGAGAGGCCCACGTACCACAAAAAAATAAATAAATAAATTTTAAAAATTTGTGAGGATTTCTGTTGCCTGTAACACAACATATGCAGTACTGGGAAACCTAATGTTCTACAAAATTATGTACTAAAATAATAAGACAATAGAAAACATAGGAGTGAAGTAGACCACTCAATATCTATGTAATATTTTAACTAGAGCACTAACAGAAAAATGATGAAAATTTTATCAAAAATATGAGCAAAACCAGCATGTTAAATTCCTAATACATAAAGAAATATTATTGTTAAATATAAGACCCCAAAAATGAAGGTAACTTGATAGAAAAAAGTTTAAGTAAAGGTTGAGGCTGCTAGGTTTGGAGTTAAGGACCAAACATACAAAAATCAGAGATAACTGTATAATAAGAACTTCTGAGACAGAGCAAGCCAAGATGAAGCTCAGGTTTATATATCCATTATCTATTGTTATAAAACAAACTCCAAATGTAGTAGCTTAAGACACAACAATTTATGATTTCTAGTGAGTCTACAGGTCAGCTGAGTGGTTTTATGGACCTGGGCCAGGCTTGGCTGATCTCAGCTGGACTCACTCGTGCATCTTGATCAATTAGCAGGTCAGCAATAGACTGGCTGATTTAAGAAGACCTCACATGAGATGATAGCTCTTCTCTGCTTCAAGTGATTTTTCATTCTCCAGTAGATTTGTCTAGGCTTGTTCACATAATAGTCACATTGTTTTAAGAGAACAAATGGAATTGTGCAAGACCTCTTGAGGCCTAGGCTGAGAACTGGCCATTGTTTCTTCTGCCACCATTGATAGGCTAAAGCAAGTCATAAAGCCATTCCAGATTCAAGAGGTGTGGAAATAGACTTCTGTTCATGCTCGTAGGAGCTACAAAATACAAAATGACATTGCAAAGGTATGGATACAGGATGGGAGGTGAGGGAGAATTGGTTTCATTTTTTGAAACCAGTAAATCAAGAAGTGAACAGGCCTGGGTACAATGTTATATTCCTTTATCTGGATTCTGCTGTGCCCACTAGGTGGTATAAAACACTAATGAGCTAGAAAAAAAATGTCACATAGGAAAAAATGTTACTTCTACATTTTGTTGGCACTATTCTTTTATTTATAATCACATATGGACTAATTCAGATTACAAAAACATGTTGTAGCAGAGCAGATCACCAAAATGTGTAAATGATTTATTTTATTAAAACACATTTCAGGGAAGTTTCAAGGTTATCCACATATTAGGAGCCATCTCTTTCATTTTCATTCCAATACGTTTCCTTGACTTGGGAACAAACGTGTGAAGTTACATCTACAGCAGAGTTTCCCAGCCTCTGTTGATGTTTTGGGCCAGATAACTTTTGGGGGTTTTTTTGTTTGTTTTTTTGGGTTTTTTTTTTTTTTTTGCGGTACGCAGGCTTCTCACTGTTGTGGCCTTTCCCATTGCAGAGCACAGGCTCCAGACGCGCAGGCTCAGGGGCCATGGCTCACAGGCCTAGCCGCTCCATGGCATGTGGGATCTTCCCAGACCTGGGCACGAACCCGTATCCCCTGCATCGGCAGACAGACTCTCAACCACTGCGCCACCAGGGAAGCCCAGGCCACATAACTTTTTGATGTGTGGGATTGTTCTGTGTGTTGTAGGATGTTTAGCAACATCCTTGATCTCTACCTACTAGCATGCCTCCCAGCTTATGAAAACCAAAAATGTCTCCAGACACTGCCAAATGTCCCCTAGGGTGGGTTGGGGAGGGACCACAATCACCCCCACATACACACTGAGCACCACTGGACTAACAGCATCAGCAAATGTACATAACCCACAACTATGCATCAGTTTCTGGAAGTGTGTGCTCAGGTAAATATCATCCATTAATATGTCACAATAATGAAAAATTGAGGATCACTGTGTGTGAGAAAAGACTGTTTTTAGAGGAGAATAATAGTTCTCCTCTCTGGATATTACCTTACATAAAGAGGGAACACTACTCACACCCTTGGCCTTTCTCCAGACTCTTACTCTTAACTGATTACTGAGTTTGGAAGACAAATTCATCATGTGTTCCCAGTTCCTGTCCATCTTCTTTACCCTTGAGAGCAGACTGCTCATCTTCTTTGCTCTACTCTTCCAGGGATTAGGGTTTAGAGCAGCAGGCTTTACCCGCCAGGGAGTAGGATGGAGGAGTGAATGTTAATACAAGAAGTGTTGTAATTTAGTGCATTGGTCGGGATAATTGGTAAATAGATAGTGAAATTTGGTTTGGGGTAATATACTTGTAAGGTGACTGAGCATTTCAATACAGTCAAGGCACATGATTTTGTTGGCCTACAGGAAACAATGCAGCTGGCTTTTGTAGTTATTTGGTTAACTTTTACCTGTTTTAACCAGGGAGGATGGCATTAGGCCTTAAGCAATTGCATGTAGGATTTTGTCCATTATGGGATATTACAGCTTAAGGCAGCTTAATCCCCAGGCAAGTGGGTTTTTTTTTTTTTAATAGAAACAACTGAATGTGCTATGTCTGAAGGAAATATGCATTGGTCTGCTTATTTTAAGCAAAAGTAAGTGCTCAGCACAAATGCGAGTTGTGGGCCTCAGCAAAGAGATCATACCTCTAAAGAAATGTGTAGACTTTGGGCCCAGGAAAGGTACAGGCAAAGGTCCTCAAGAAAGGTTTTGGGCCTCAGGTTCAGCAAAGACAGGAGGTAGCACTGAGTGTGCCACAAAGGCACCAGTCACCACACCACAATTAGCAAAGATACAGTCTACAGGGATCTGTATGGGTCAGGGTTAGTCAATTTCATATGAAAGCAAACCCCTCTCCTCTCTAGAAGGAGGGTCTTTAGGCCTAAGCAGTTTCATACCATGAGGCCACAATAGGCCAAGTCTGAAAATATCTGCCTATAGGAGTGTATTGATGCTTTGTCACTAGATGCAACCCATACTCTTCTCAGAACCACAGATACAGAAACACAGGGCTCAGAGGGGAAATGGCAATGAAGAGTTTTCCATAGCATCAGATAGAAAACAAAGGCACCTCCTAAGTGACGGGGCTCCCACAAATATATTTTTCTAATTTGTAAAAGAGCAGCAATGCCTCAAATTCCACATATAAGAGAGGAGATGGTTTGACTCAGTGCTTTTTGCCCCTATCATATAGTAAATTAAAAATATCAAGAGTAACCTCCCAGTTAAGTTTATAAGACATGGGTTGTGGATTTTGGACAAGATACCAGAGACTGACATTGTCTCTAGACTGAAACAAAAAAATGTTTTTCTCCATCATCTTTCCTCCACCATATAGATCCTACAAAGTCCATGCTATCACCCTTGGCAACATTACATTCATAATTTTGTCTGAGATAACTCCTCTAGAGGCTAGAATTGTATCATTTTCAAATTTTCTTGGGTTTCGGTCAGTGATGTGATGATCATACATGTCTTATTATCTCTGAATTTCTCAAAAGGGATGCTCTTAAGATATTTGATATTGAACAAATTCAGGTGAAGGACCCACAGCCGTTCCAATGAAAAACCATCTAGGCTTCACTACTGAAGGAATCTTAACTCCAGCCAGGCATGGGTCATTCCTCTGTCTGAGATTAAGCTGAATATCAACTTGGAGAGGAAATGATGAAGGCCAGAGAATTTTATTTCCAAATTTAATTCTTTTGAACTTTAAAGTCATTGAGCTTTAACCTGCTAAGAGATTTAAGCTTCAAAGTTTATTTTCTACTTTGTATTGAAAAATACCTGTATCCAAATTTGTGGCACTTCTTTCTTGGCATTTTATTGTTAGAGTATTGTAATATGGCTATTCGGTCTCTTTGAAGAACCTATGATTGACTATGCTGGACAAAATGGCTGGATAATTTGGAGTGGGAACTAATGGCCTTGAAATGAAATTAATGTGTTGTTCGGACCAATTTCAGAAACTTCTAGGATCAAATATGCACTGTCCGCTGTGGTTTCAGGATGATATCCAAAGAATTAGTGGTTGATAATTTGAAAATATCCTCATGATATTGAGAATAAGACTATCCTGAGAGATGGCAGGTCTGAATGCATTAGGGAGATAGTTATACCACAGGTCAGTCATCATTTTAATTGTGAAGTCCAGCGTGTTAGGAGAACAAAAGCTGGGGAGTGTGTGAGGGGAGGAATGCATCTTCTCCAGTTCTGGAGGAGGAAGCTCTGTTAGTGTAATACTACTGACATCCTTCCTCCCTCCCCAGAGAAGAGGAGGTGATTCATTTTATTGGAAACCTTGGGAAGAGTAAAATGGGTGAGTTCAGCTCAGTTTCTACCTTTCTTTTGGGGGATGATCTTGTCTGCAGAGATGACGCACCCTTGATTGTTCTTAGTCTCTAAATAAGCGTAACAGGAAAAGCCCTGCCAGTGTTGGCGGGGAGGTATATGGATGGGATACCACCTTTAGTGGTCCAGCAGTACCTCTCACAGGATGGGTATCTCTTCTAACTCTGAGGTTCTTTATTGGAAACACATTTGCTTATAAATATAAGCCACATTTCCCAATATATTCTTTCTCAGTAATAAAGTTGGTATTTCGGTCACTCATTTGCCTTAATTTGCATTCTTTTTTGAATAGTTCAGAACTCAGAAGAATAAAGAGAAGTGCTATTTATTGTAACTTCTCAATTTCCCAAAAACTGATATTGGTTTTTTCTTGTTGTGCTTTATAACTTGTCTTTTTTATGTTATTAATTTGGTTCCCAGATCCTTACTGCTTTTAGCCTTTCCATGCCCCACCATTCAGGGTGTAAACTATGGTGTGTCAGAGACTGTTAATTGTCCCCAGTATCCATATCCCTTCCTTCTTTTTAGTACGAGAACGGTTAAGTTTTGGCTAGGCACACGGTGTCTCGCTAACAACTACATTTTCCAGTCTTTTGTCCTTCTAGCTGTTGCACTGTGACTAAGATATGGTAATACAGTCAAAGAGATGTGAGCAGAGGTAACATGGACAATTCTGAGGCATGTCCTGAAAAGGAAGCTGTTTGTAATAAACATCTTTTTCAGAGACTCAGACATTGAAATAGTGGTGGTTGGCCACCTTCAACCATGAAGACATAGACCTCAACTCATTCCAGCCATGTGACTCAAAGTTGCAGTGCACAAGGAGATAAGAACTTTGCATAATAATGCAATTCAAAACACTGCTTTCTTCACAGAGAAAATCGGGCTAACAAAAGAAAAATTAGCTGGACAAAGCAGTGTGTTTAGTCCTATAGTTGTTTTGCGTAATGGTACAAGCTCCTTATCTCACTGCAGACCAAAGAGTGGATGGACCATGTTGGAGTAGAATTCCCCAGGAAGATGGCTCCTGGAAGAACATGCAGAGCAGAACCACCCTATTCCTGGGGAATACAGGCAGCTGGGACTTTTTCATGGGAGAGCAATAAAACTTCCTTTTTATTTAAGCTTATGTTGTTTAGTCTCCATTAAAACAGCTGAACTGATATCTTAACCAACACCCCTGGCAACTATTCTTCTCCAATTAGTCGTGTACTTTGCACTTTGTCTCTAGACAGACCCCCAAACCTGACCCCGTTTCATCAATATCTTAAGGAAATGTGTGGAACAGGTTGTTTGACTCCCTCCTTATGTTTTTCCTATCAGCTTTGACATGAGTCCTTGGGTAAAGAGGGAGGAGAATAAAAGTTGACCCAAACCACATTAACAGTACAAAAATTATGATGCAAAGGCCTTTTCCTACTTGCCTTTACTCAATTGCAACAGAAGGTTCTCATCTTACATGACCATCATCATTCTTTGGTGTACTTGGTCACTCCCTCTCTAAGACAAATACACACACACACACACACAAACACACGTTGTATCATATGCGAAAGGTATCCTAAATTCCTAAGGTAAGCATTTGTTAAAATAGGAATTATCACAACGAAGCCAGCAGTAGGTTAACTGTTTAAAAAACTGATTCTTCAAATTCTGCATGGTACTCAGTTCCAATATTATCTAAAGCAATGCTAGGCATGGAGGAGGACATCTAGGGCCTTGAGCACAAGTGATTTCATGAGGTTCTTGATTTATAAGTTAACTATTAGTAGTAGTAGTAGTAGTAGTAATAAATCATCAAAATTTTGGACAGCCAAAAAGGCAAGTCAGAATGATTCAACTTACAGATCAAGTAGCCTCAGAACCTCAGAACAACATATCTGTGATGGAAAATTGCATTTAGCTAAAGTAGACCAGAACCTTAATATAGAGCAGATGACTTTCTAACACATCGTATTTTCCATGTTTAGTTTTCTATTTCTTTACCTCATACCATAAGTTAGTATAGTCCAAACACAAAGGTGACTGCTTTTAGAATTGGCAATGTTATGTTCCTTTCTGTAGTGACACTACAATGGAATCTGGAGACTGCAAACTCATGTGCAGCCATGACCAGAAATGCAGAAAGAGAAGATCCATTCTGTGAATCTGAGGAGGGCTGGGATTCAATAAAGAAGTAATAATCCACATAGAAACCTTCATAAGCAAAGTCCAAATAAGCAAGCAGCTCAGTGTTCAGTGGGTAGAGTGAAAGTTGCCAGACCAATGAAGGCAGAATCAAGAGATTAAAGGAGGAGTGATTTCCACAAAATGGCCAAGTAAGATGGCTATCACTGTATCCCTTTTCTCAACAACAGTATTTGGCATCCATCCATGGACAAAAGTGCCTTTGTGGGAGCTATGGGATCCAGAACCATATTCCAAGGACCCAAGAGGAGTCTCACTCTCCCATGTGACAGGTAATGGGCAGACAGAACTTGGTCCCAGCTGTGGACCCTGGACGGGTCAGGATCCATCCTCTCTCAGCTGTGATCAGGAGCCCCTGGAGAACACTAACTTAGACAATCACCACAGATGAGAGAGCCTTTGTGGCAGTCCAGGACTCCAGTGGAAAGCTCCAGCACAGCATTGGAGTGAAAAAACAAAATCTGATATTGAGCACACTGGAGAAAGTAAGAGGAACAGTTTAACTTTACCTATGTCACCACTCCCCAAATTGGCACAGCTCAATGCCAAGGGAGCCCTTTTTTGCCTAATTTCTTGGGGAACAAAGCAGGGGCGGGTGGTGAGAGCAATAAATGAGCACCTGGCCTCCCCAGCTGTGCAGAATGCTGCCAAAGAGGCTCATTTCTCTCTAGCCCCATCCAGAGTCTTGAGCTGCATGACTGGGGGCAGTGCATGACTGGGAGAATAACAGCCAGGGCTCCAAACATATAAAGGATGCAGATCCTACTAACTGCCTCACAGACTCCATTGAGAGGCCTGTCAAGGAGCCAGAGGGATGCCTTGCCCATGGATACCCCAAATGACTTACAAGCACCCCCAGCATCCTGTGAGCTTCACCCATATGCCCTCTACCTGAGGCTGGCTCCCTCAGTGCACTCCCAATGGTGGGGAGAGCAAGCTTGGGCAAGTGGATAGTGAGCACATGCAGAAAGCCTGCCGGAATATGTGTGCCTGGGAGAGACCTCAATAAGCATTTAGCAACATCCTCGGGAAAGCAAAATGGAAGCTGTCAGCACCCAGCCTCTGATATGTGGCAGGATCAAGAGAAGGCATGCAACAGATCCATGAAAAGATGCTCAACATCACTAATCATCAGGGAAATGCAAATCAAAACCACAATGAGGGCTTCCCTGGTGGCGCAGTGGTTGAGAGTCCGCCTGCCGATGCAGGGTACACGGGTTCGTGCCCTGGTCTGGGAAGATCCCACATGCCGTGGAGCGGCTGGGCCCGTGAGCCATGGCCGCTGAGCCTGCGCGTCCGGAGCCTGTGCTCCGCAATGGGAGAGGCCACAACAGTGAGAGGCCCGCGTACCGAAAAAAAAAAAAAAAAAAAAAAAACCCACAATGAGATATCACCTCACACTGTTTAGAATAGCTATTATCAAAAACGCAAGAGATAACAAGTGCTGGTGAGGATGCGGAGAAAAGGGAACGCTTCTACAGTGTTGGTGGGAAAGTAAAATGGGATAGCCACTATGGAAAACAGTATGGCAGTTCCTCAAAAAATTAAAAATAGAACTACCCTATGATACAGTCATCCCACTTCTGGGTATATATCCAAAGGAAATAAAATCAGGATCTCAAAGAGATATCTTTACTCTGAGGTTCATTGCAGCATGACTCATAATAGGCAAGATATGGAAACAACCTAAGTGCTTATGAATGAATGGATAAGGAAGATGTGGTGTATATATATTATATATAAATATATATACATATGTTTATACAACCGAGTACTCAGCCATAGAAAGAAGGACATCCATGTTTTGTGACAGCATGTTGCTTAGTGAAATAAGTCACTTTATGCCATGTGAAATAAGTCAGGCAGAGAAAGACAAATGCTGTATGATATCCTTTATATGTGGAATTTTTAAAAGCCAAATGCATAGAAACAGAGAGTAGAATGGTGGTTGCCAGAGGCTGGGAGTGAGAGAAATGAGGAGATGTTAGTTGAAGGGTACTAATTTTCAGTGTAAAGATAAGTTCTGGGGATCTAATGTAAAGCACAGTGACTATAGTTACTACTACTATGTTAAACAGTTGAAAGTTGCTAAGGGAGTAGATCTTCAATGTTCTTATCACACACACACACACAAGCACACGTAATTATGGAGGTGTTAACCCCATTGTGGTAACCATTTTGCAATAGAGAAGTGCATCAAATCATCACAATGTACATCTTAAACTTATGCAACGTTTTATGTCAATTATATCTCAGTAAGGCTGGAACAAAAAAGAGACACAAAGTGAGAAGACTGACGGGGAAGTGGTAGGGAAAGTAGGCTCACGCAGAGAACAGCTGAACAGAGCTGGACTGGAGTAAAGCAAGTATGCTCGGGAGCAAAGCTTAAAGGGACACCAAAAATCTCAATAATCTAGCTAAGTAACATTTCAATGCAATGCTTTAAAAATCAAAATGCAAAAAAATCCATGATGAACAAAATACCAAAGTTTTAAATAAAAAACAGGGTCCAGCCCTCACCTGCCTCATCCTAACCCTGGTCCCGTTGGATTTTATCTTTATTAAAAATCCTTATTTTTGTTTGTTTGTTTATCAAAGAATTTTTTTGCATTAATTTTGATTCTTAAAAAGATTGCATTGAAACATTAGTTATCCTGATTACTGAATTTACTGGTGCCCTCTTACATTTTACACCTGAGGTAAGTGCCTCATTTACCCCACCCAGGTCCCACCCCTGGCCTAAATTCCTGCCATAGCCAGAACATAAACTTGCTTTGTTATTTTAGAAAAGTAATTTCTTGTTATTTGTTTAATTCTGTAAAATAGAAGGTTTTGACTTGATGATTTCCAACATCCCTTCCAGCTCTGACATTCTCCAGGTGGTCTGGGAGGGCACTCAGAGAAGGAGCCATAGAGAGCTGGGGCATTAATGTATAAGTAGGTATAATCAAGCTGAGACATGGAGGAGAAGCAGAGCTGATGGGTGAAGAGGGAGAGAGATGACTCCAGATGCCACCACTGAGTTCCTTACATTTAGGGCTTTGATTTTCCTGTGCTTCCTAGATGCTGTGACAAACATTTAAACAACGCTGATGTGAGATGGCAAAGGACAGAATGACTCCCTGAGCAGCAGCTAAATGTCACGCTCGAGCCCTGGTATCTGAAACACAAACAGAGTACCCAAGTGTTGGAAGTCACAACTGCTCTTGAGTGGGTGCTAAAAAGGCTCATTTTATATCGAGGGCCACATTCCAACGGGGCAGCCCTCAACCTTGCACAAAGTTCTTCAATCATTTCTCACTCCAGTGATGATTCCTGCCTGGTTATTGGTTTGGTTTTTCAGTTGACTAGATTTCAAGCCATTGAATAGCAATCAGGGAGCAAGGACTAGGCCTCAGAGCTGAGCTGAAGTGAATTTAATTGGCTATGAGATGCTCCAGCTGAGAAGGGAGCCTGGCAGGGCAACTCCAGAATGCTGATGTGTTGATGTAGCTGTAATGAGGCAGGAAGAACATTGCTTCAAGGGAGCTTCCAAATGGGTTTATTTTGTTGAAATAAAGTCAGGAAAGGCAGGAGAGAGCCCGGCAAATTGTGTTTTCATGCTTAGAAATGATAACGGCTACCACTTATATGTGTCTGTGAATAGGAGGGAACCTGGACTAATGTGCAACCCAGAGTGTGCGGGAAAGTGACCCCTGTCCCCATCACACCTGTTCAGTTTTTCTCTCCTGCTGTTTCCACTCTTGCCTGTATGGCGAGGTAACATGAACATAATATGTTTGTTTAAGTAAGGTAATTGGAAGCTAATGGCTTCTACTTGTTTCAGGTCTATAGACGTAGAATGAAAGGCGAGACATTTGAGCGAAATCAAGGCATAACCAGGTTCTAATGTGTGGAGGAGTGAGTGTGGGAATTGCATCTATACTACTGGAGGAGTGAGCTTGAATAAAACTTTTAAAGGGCTGCTCTTTAATTATACCCTCTTTGTCTATGCCTCACAGCCTTACTTTCGCTCTTCTAAAAACAATATTATTCTTGTTGAATGCGGTAGATTGAACATCAGCATTTATTGCCACTCCATCTTGAAATCCCACTAAAATATCTGTAAAAGGTATTTTAAAATATATTTTAAAAGGAGGCAACAGCCCACCTCAGTTGACCACACAATTTTGGAAGATGGAAAGTAGATGCATGAATAGTTATTGACGTAGCAATACACAGAAGACTGAAACTTCCCTGCAGAGAAAATGCAGTGAGAAGTATGTTCACATCTCAGCACTAGAGAGTGTATTGGAAATCAGAAGGTCCAGTTATCTCTGACAACTAGGGAATAGTATAGAGCCAAAAGTAAAAGGCTTGGTTGAAAATATTCATGATACCCCTCACTCCAGGCCTCCTCCCTTAGCCCACATAGCCAGGTGACTATACCTCTTCTGTTTGCTTCAATAAGACAGAAGCTTGTGTTTCTTTTCACATAACAGATTTAAGGAACTCCTCTTTGAGGCAACTAGCCAGCTTACAGAAATAGACCTATACCTACTGGCATCTGGAGGTCCCTCAATAAAACAGCCAATTCCTCCCACCAGTACCTTTCTGGTGAATTACGTCATTCAACAGCTTCCACTCTTGCTGCAGACTTTCCAAACAGCTTTTTGAATGATTCTAACCTATACATTTCAGGTGGCCTCTAAAATGAGTCAGAAGTCAAAATAAACATGAAAATAAAGAGGAAAAATAAATACCAGGGCTTCCCTGGTGGCGCAGTGGTTGAGAGTCTGCCTGCCGATGCAGGGGACACGGGTTTGTGCCCTGGTCTGGGAAGATCCCACATGCTGCGGAGCGGCTGGGCCCGTGAGCCATGGCTGCTGAGCCTGCGCGTCTGGAGTCTGTGCTCCGCAACGGGAGAGGCCACAACAGTGAGAGGCCCGCGTACCGCAAAAAAAAGAAAGAAAATGTAGGGAGCTGATTAGATAAGCAAGCAAACAATCCTTATTACCCCTCGAAAAATGAGAAGAGATATTTCATTCATTAAAGAACAGGATACTATCGTAATTATCAGAGAAAAAGAAAGAACTTTAGTTTTCCAACTTCTGGCCATGAAAGAGTAACTGTATAAGATTTGTTCTCCTGCTGGAAACAACTATGAAACCAGAAAAACACACAGAGTAGCTGTTCGCAGGAAGTGGACTATTAGCAGGTCAGTACTGTGATCTTTGAAATAAGAGAAAGGCAGAAGGAGAGGCCATGTTTGCCCGGGGTTTGAGTCTGGAGGCGCACTCCTGTCCATGGTGCTGGTAGGTGGCGACCAAGCAGAGTGTGGCTGTCTTGCTAAACTGAACAAGCAGAGATTGGAGAAGAGGGCTCCTGAAGAGGTTGGCATTTGGGAGCAGGCTACCAGAGGGGAGGAAGCCGTAGAGCAGAGGGTAGGTATCCAGATTTTCTGTGTGGTTCTTCCCCCATGGACCTGTCAAAGACTGGCTGACTGTGTGAAAAGTGAGACCCTGTGGGTCCCAGAAGAGAGGAACCATTGCAGGACTGAGACCTAAATGAAACTCCCAGAGGTCATGCACTGCTGGAATATTCTGGCAGACTAATTTAGGCTAAAGTGAAGGAGCCTTGGTGAGCACCTTGCTCATTCATGAGACCTTAGAAATGCTCTACCTTAGGAGTGAGGACCACACCCTCCTAGAACAAATAACAAAATTAAAATAGACCCCTCCCCAAAGGAAGAATAAACCCAAGTCTGATGTGATCAATAAAATCCATCATTATGTAACTGTAAAGGGAAACCCTTTTTAAAAGCAGACAATGTCATCCCTACAATGTATTATCAGCAATGTCAAACATAATATAAAAATTTGCTAGATATTCAAAGAAGCAGGAAAATTAATCCATAATCAAGCAAGAAAATAAAAGGAGTCAATAGACACAGATACCAAGATGATCCAGTTAATAGAATTAGCAGGAAAGAAACCTTAAAACAAGCTACTGTAAATATTATATGTTCATGGACTTCTAGATAATTATAATGAGAGAACATATGGAGAAGCTGAGCATAAAAAATAGTACTTTTTTTTTTTGGCTGCGCCACACAGCATGCAGGATCTTAGTGCCCCGACCAGGGATCGAACACCTGCCCCCTGCAGTGGAAGCACGGAGTCTTAACCACTGGACCACCAGGGAAGTTCCTGAGTGGAAAAAATAGAAACAAACCAAAAAAGAAAAAATCAAATAGAAACTTTAGAACTGAAAAACCATAAATCTAGAAGGAGAAATTCATAGATTGGGCTTAACAGTAGGTTTGATATGGCAAAATAAGGGTTCAGAAACTTAAAAACAGATTGGTAGAAATTCTCCAACTTTTAGAACAAAAGGAAAAAAAAAGACCAAAAAATGAACCAAACTTTAGTAGAGAAAGCAAAGGTCCATCTTCAAGAGATAACTCATTATTTTGGTTCAGTGTTTCACTTTTATACCCACTGTCCCATTTAATCCTCACAATACCTCCTAAGTACCATTCATTCTATTTTGTAAATGGGAAAATTGAGACCAAAAATTATGACTTGCCCAAGTTCCAAGGCAGGATCTAAGTCCGGGTGTTCAGAACCTCATCTTTTTCACTTTCCTCATGGTTTCTTCTTAGCTGCCAGATCTCCATTCTTTAGGATCTTCTATCCTCTGTCTGCATACCTATTGCTCCCAAATATCAGAACCTACTCTTCTCATCTGCGGGTCTCCACAACAGAGCCCAGAATCAACTATTAATCCTATCTACCTCCACCTTCCCTGAAATTTATCTCCTTGGCACTTATTTATTGAGAATAAAGTTGTCAGAGCCAATTAAGGAGACATCTTGGTAATCTGACAGCCTATTACAGACTGATTTCTACCGTGTGAAGGTATTAAATTGTCTTGCAATTCTGTTTCACCTTCATATAACTTAACTAGGGTAAGACAGATGTAGCTTCCACTTAATAAGACACTGTATTAAAAGCTTATACTGCATACATTATTAATTTTTCATTTTAGCATTCATTATATGGTAGGCACATTGCCAGATGCAAGGAACACGACAGTGTATAAGATAAGGTCCCGGCTTTCACTAAAATGTATAGTCTCATTCAACCTAAATTAATCTTCAAAATAGGCTCATCTCTATCAGGAAGGTATTATTATTCCCATTTTACATATTCAAAAACTGAGCCTTGCAGAGGCTTGACCTACTTAAAGTAATACAGATAGTAAATAAATGTTATAGCTCAAAAGCAAACTCAGCTGCATCTGATTCAAAATCAGGTGCTCTTAAGAACTCTCCTTGTTAATGATCTCAAAAAGGTGATGAAAATGGCAGAATAGCCAGAAATTTTTAAAGTATAAATCAGGATGGGAATGCAGCCAGGCTAGTCTTAATAATAGTTATCACCTTGGCCAGTGCCTACTGGGTGCTTTTCTAAGTCTTTTATATACATTGTTTCATATAGCCCTTCAGAATAACTTCGTGGTATAGATATTACAATTCTCGTCTATAGATTGGAAAACCACAGTTCAGAGGGGTTCAGCAATTTTTCTCAACGTCAGCTAGTAGATAACTAACACAGCTGGGATTCAAGCATAGGCCTGTCCAACTCCAAATCTTTTGTTCTTTACTAAGACATACTGTCTCTTGAATGAGACTTTGCTTTGAGAACTTTGCCCTGTTCATGCTTAGTCCTGTTTGTCCAGGTCACAAGTGCCAGAGGGCACACTCTCTTCCTCCATGGCCTGTCCACGCTTCCCTTCTTCAAGGTGTCTCAACAGTGAGAAGTTCCCCTGAGAGAGACGAGACTGCACTGGCTTTGAACTCAGAGATTCCCACCCTAATCCTAGTCTTGCCACTACTTAGGTCTCGTGGCTTTCCCTTCCTGGGCTTCATCAGTTTTCCAATCCAGAAATCTGGGCACCAAGAGGTACAGAGCAGGTGCACAGAAACATTTAGACTGTGACCTACTGATTTACGAAGTTGGTGATCAGCCAGGAGAGTCTCGCTCCTCAGCTGGGGCAGGAGCAGAAAGAGTTTCCATGTTGTTCAGATCCTTGGAAGGGCACTGAGGGGGGCACCTTTCAGCATCTGTCAAGAGATGGGACCAGCAGCAAGAGAAGCAGCCACTTCTGTAGGGAAGAAACTGGGACCAGCACTGTGGGTAACTAACAGGTGGGAACCAAGCATGGTAAGGAGCCTTGGGTCTTACTGGATTTATCCTGCTAAGGTTTCTGTTAAAAATGTTTTTCTAAATAGACATTTCTCCCCAGAAGACATACAGATGGCCAAAAGGCACGTGAAAAGATGCTCAGCATCGCTAATTATTAGAGAAATGCAAATCAAAACTACAATGAGATATCACCTCACACCAGTCAGAATGGCCATCATCAAAAAGTCTACAAACAATAAATGCTGGAGAGGGTGTGGAGAAAAGGGAACCCTCTTGCACTGTTGGTGGGAATGTAAATTGGTACGGCCACTATGGAGAATGGTATGGAGGTTCCTTAAGAAACTAAGAGTAGAGCTACCATATGATTCAACAATCCCACTCCTGGGCATATATCCAGAGAAAAACATGGTTTGAAAAGATACATGCACCCCAATATTCATTGCAGCACTGTTTACAATAGC
The DNA here is from genome assembly GCF_025265405.1 of Mesoplodon densirostris. Taxonomy (NCBI): domain Eukaryota; kingdom Metazoa; phylum Chordata; class Mammalia; order Artiodactyla; family Ziphiidae; genus Mesoplodon; species Mesoplodon densirostris. Next base: position 45,967,189 of record NC_082667.1, on the reverse strand, counting down.
CAAGACAGGGAAGCAACCTAAATGTCCATCGACAGAAGAATGGATAAAGAAGATGTGGTACGTATATACGATGGAATATTACTCAGCCATAAGAAGAATGAAACACTGCCATTTGCAGCAACATGGATGGACCTGGAGATGATCATACTAAGTGAAGTAAGTCAGACAGAGAAAGACAAATATCATATGATATCACTTGTGTGCAATCTGAAACAATGATACAAATGAACTTATTTACAGAACAGAAACGGACTCACAGACTTAGAGAATGAACTTATGGTTACCAGAGGGGAATGGGGAGGGGGAGGGATAGATTGGGAGTTTGGGATTGACATGCACACACGGCTATATTTAAAATAGACAACGAACAAGGACATACTGTATAGCACAGACAACTCTGCTCAATATTCTGTTATAACCTAAATGGGAAAAGAATTTGAAGAAGAATAGGTACTTGTATACGTACAAGTGATTCACTTTGCTGTACACCTGAAACTAATACAACATTGTTAATCTAAAAAAACTAAACATAGTAATATACAATTTAAAAATAAATAAACAAAATAAACTGTTTTGAAGCCTGGACTGCTAGCATACCTGGCAGCGTATTTTTCAGGTTGGGGACTTGAGGGAAGAAGAATTAACAGGTCCCCCAAAGTAATCTATGTCCTTTTTCACATGGACCCAGGCCCTAAGACAGGAATGACGCACATGGCAAATCCCGACCAGCCAAGTAGGAAGCAATAAGGTTCTGAAATCTCCTTTGTGTTGAAGAAAGTAGATTATTTCTTATTTTATTTTATTTATTTTTTAAAAACTTTATTGGATTATAGTTGCTTTACAATGTCGTGTTAGTTTCTGCTGTACAACAAAGTGAATCAGCTCTATGTATACCTATATCCCCTCCCTCATGAGCCTCCCTCTCTCTCTCCCCATCCCACCCCTCTAGGTCGTCACAAAGCACCAAGCTGATCTCCCTGTGGTATACAGCAGCTTCTCACTAGCTATCTATTTTACACATGGTAGTATTTTATTTTATTTTTAGTTAATTTATTTTTGGATTTAGTATAGTTCTCCCACTCTACTTTCCACACTTCCTCTGTGCCCAGTGAGTGTTGGAAGAAGCAAGCTGAATCTGATCAAAGCAATGTTGCTCCACTAGGGTATTGGAAGCATCTGATTTTTTAAAACTCAGAGGGGGAGCCTCTTTTTCAATATGTACAATTTTAAAATAATTTCAAAGGACCAAATACACAGAGAGGTGAATATTGTATTACAAGGAAGATCCCCTCTGAACTCCCAAAACACACACATCGCAAAGCCTCAGTTTCCTTACTTGCAAAGTGAGGTGCTCTAGACACATCTTGTATCTAAGGTTCTTTCTAGTTTGGATATTCTGTAGGTCTATTCATGTGTTGGAGTTCATTTACCTCAGAATACCTGTAGGTGATAAACTTTCACGGAGTACCAAAAATAATCCAGAAGGAAATCTTAAATAGTTATCTAATCTCAGGTACCTTTGAGAATGTCAATTAGGAACAGGGATAGAAAATTGGAACCAAGAAACAACAGCCCTGATATTAATTGTCTTTTCTTATCAGTCTAAAGCAGGGCTGAGGAAAGCGTACTCTATTCACGTTAGTTCATCAATTTCTTTTGTTTAGAGCGAGTGCATGTTCAACAGTATAAAAATGGATGTTGTTTTATTTTCTAGTAATAATATCCAAGGATGTGGCTTCCCGATTGCTTTTTTGTTCCTGTTGTTTTCCAGCATTTAGAATGACTGGAACAAAAGGAAAGGAACTGCTTGAGAATGACTAACAGCATGAAAAGCAATGCTGAGATTTTGTTCTCCCTGACTCAGAACCTAAGGATTTGGAGATTGATGCTTGCCTACAAAATGCTGCAGTGAAACACCAGGAAAGGAGCACAGAACAGTTAGCATGGTGAGTTGTGAAATCAGTCAAAGAGGGATTCAGCCGAGGTGTTGGGGTGAGATGGTGAAAAGAAATGATGCACAGCCAAGTCCTAGTCTCCAAGAATCTCTGGAGCTTACGGTTTTCCAATGAGGGCCTCGTGTGTTAACCCTGCTCTGCTAACACCCTGGGCTATAATAGAATACTTATTTTTCAAGACCATGTAATGAAGACTTGATAGGAAGCAGACACATTGAGATTAAAATCAATAACATGGGTAAAGTACATAATACGGTATCCTTTTCATATGCTACATAGTTGTGCACAATAAATAACACCAGAATAGCAGCAGCAGCAGTGGCCGTAGTAAAAGCAGTCATATTAGAAGTGGTGATTGGAGCAGTCGTTGCTATCGTTACGCTGTGAAGTAAGAGGAGGAAGTTAAGTGCACATCTGGGGGCAATCTCCTCTCCTTGTTCTTTCAGGGGTCAAGGAGAACGGGCGCTCCACTAGAAGAAAGGAAGAGGGTCGGAGTATGGATGCCAGGGCTCACAGTAGCTGCTGACATACACTATCTTATTTCTATACTCCTGTGGTAGGTAGTTTCAACTCTGTGTTACAGATGAGGAAGCTGAGGGTCAGAAAGATGAAATAAACATTCTACAAATTCATACAGTTGCTAAATAGGATGAAAACCCAGATATGCCTGGCTCCACCATCTGCTTCATAGGGCCCCCTCATCTATATCCTCAAATTACAGGAGTGGAAATAGCCGGTCTGCTACTCACTTTGCCACGCAGCATTGCTATTAGTTAGGTATTACTATCCCCACTTGAGATCCACCATTGAAGTTCTGACTTCAGTGCTCCGTTATCTTCACATCATACACGCTTTGGTTGTAGCAAGTCCTGTGGGTGGTGGTGGTCATCCCATATCTGCCCTCCCCAGCCCCTTTACCTACCCTGCAGACAAATCTGCCTCTATACCCTGACAAATATGTGGTCTGGGGAGGCTTTTTCCTCAATTCTTTGGCTTCCTGCTGGGCTTTATTACAGGCATAGCGACTGGTGTGATGGTGGGAGGAGACCGTCTGGAGCCTCTGATGCTCAGCAATGAGCCAGGTGGCAGTGACCAGGGTAACGAGAGGCACAAGTGTCAGGGCCAGCAGGACCGCAGGGTTTCTGTGGGAAAGAAGACAGACAGATATGGCAATCTCTAGAAAGTTAAAGAGCCAGCATCCACGGATTTCTGAAAGTAAAAATGACAATTGAAGCAAACTAGAAATCAATAATAGGTCAACTTTAAAATCAAAGTACCAAGTTGCACCCAGTTGCCTATATTCCTTTACACATTTTGTCAGTTATAAATTCTCCCTGCAATGTTAACTCTTGGTAAGAAGTTTAATTGCTATTGTTTTTCTTAAGGTAAGAATTTTGATGGCTATTGTTTTTCTTAAGAAACACACGGCTGGCTAGATCATGGGCTATTCCTCAGCCATCTGACCAGATATATAGAGTGGGAAAGAGGAAGTTTCAGATGTTCGCTGTCTCATGCCCTCTCCAATGTGCTGAGTAAACTAGGGAAGCAGCCCTACAGGGGGAGGGAGACTCAGTTCCCCAGATACTCAGGATAATCATCATGTATGTTAGTCCTTCGGGCAATATATTGTAGGGTCAGGTTGTTTGCTTTCAATCCCAGCTCTACCAACTACTCACTGTGACCTTGGGCAAGTCAATTAAACTCCCAGCCTCTCTTGGTCAATACAATATGGTTTTCTGTGGGGATAAAATGAGATAATCATGCCAGTAAAGCACTTAGCACATAATGAGTGATCAATAGGTGTTAGCTATTATTATGATCATTGCCTTGCAGGGGTTTGGGATATGAAAATGTGTTAATCATGCCATTGTGGTGATTTGGGTGTTTATTAGATCTATTAAGAGGGAAGAGTCTCAAGAAGCAGGGGAGAGTAGCTTATGAAAACATCCATCAAATCAAAGCTAATATTGCTTCTTCCAATAAAGACAGTATCCAGTCCTTCTAAAAGGTCCCTTGTGGGCTGTTGCTTATCCCCAAGCTGTTGGTTTGGTTAAAAGAATGTCTTGAGTCTTAAACAAGAAAAATGCTTCTGGCTGGAAACACCGGGGTCTTTGTCTGAGGCATCTGAAGATTTGTTCCCTTCGTCACTCACCTCTGTTGCAGGTCAAGTATTGGAAACATTGCTGGCTACTTGTGAGTTCTGAGCTTGTGGATCGGAGAGAGAAATCCAGCTGCCTCTCAGCATCATCCCTCCACCCCTAACAGGAGCCCTTGTCTTCACCTCATATTTTGACCCCTTGGAGTCCTGGTATAGGAAAAAGGAGCTTTGATTTCTGTACCTGAACTGCCAGCCAAGAGTCAGCTTCTTTTGCCTCTTTGGTAGCCGATAGGATTCTGGTAACAAGGAAGGCTAACTCATTTTGTAGCTACCCACACTTTTACTGCCCCAGTGGGCAGCAGACTGTGGTGGAAAGTGCACTATATGGAAGAGTTCTAAGACCAGTGCTCCAGGCTGCACACCCTTAGGATAATTGTATTAACTTTCTGAACCTCAGCGTTCTCATCTGTAATATTAGAATGAGAAAATCTGTTTCAATAGGGTAGTGAGGACTTATGTTAGATAATAGAGATGAGAGTACTTGCCCTAAGAACCTACTCAGATGCCTGTGGAATCCAGCGAAAATAGTAGTGATAATTGATATGAAGATATTTTTTGCTCATAGTGAAAGGAAACATCTTCATCTTAACTCCTTCCTGGGGAACAGGGTGAGGGATACAATTTTTCCCTCCCACTCAAGATCCATCCTGCTTCCTAATAGGGCTTTGTGAGTCCATGGTCATTTTCACCTTCACCTCCCAGAGATGCCACAAGGAGGAGCACTTATCCTTCTGGATGTGCCCTTGGCTTCATGGCTACACTACCACCATTTCCTGGTGTAAAATATTTTCTTCCCTAAAAGCCGATAGACACAGGAAGACTAAAGAGAGACCTAACCTGGGCAAGAAAAACACCATGGGCTTGCCTTGTGCAGCCACTATTTTAGTTAAGTCACCTACACTCTTCCAGATCTCATTTTTCCTTATTTGTAAAATTCATTGAAAACTTACAAAGTGCTAATCTAGGTAATGACGACTCAGAAGTGAAAAGATTTAGTCCTTGCCTTCAAAGAATCCACAGTATCAATAGTTAAACAGACTTGCAAACCAACAGTTACAAAGTAATACATGCTACTGTGGAATAAGCTTGGAGGCGGAAGCCCCTAGGGTTTGTGAAGAATCAGAAAAAAAAAAAAAAAAACTTCACAGACAAGGCAAACCTTAACTTCAAATTTGAAGGAGAAGCAGCAGTTTGGTAGGTGAGAAAACAAGGATAGGTACTGCAGGCAGAGAGGATAAAATACACAAGCACGGACACGAGAGAAGGAAGGTCGGTTAACTCAGGACACATTTGGGGTAGAATCAGGATTCTTACCCTTTGGTCCATGAATATTTCTTTATGCGTGATATTGTACATATGTGCTTCTTTCCATTCTTCTGTGAAGGAAATCCATTTGTTGAGCTCATCAGATTCCCAAGTTGGTTGGTAATATGAGAATATATAATATACATGTATATATAAAGACATACATACTTATATAGAAAACTAAGGAGTTATATAATCCCTCAGTTTGTATAACCAACTCTGTCATTCTATGGTATTTATTTATAATAAAGAAATCGTGCATATAAAACTATACCTGTGTCTCAAGGGCATCTATAAGCAATTCCTTCCTAATAATATAACAATTCTTAAGCTACTATTACATACTCACGTCTTATCTTGGCTGCTTTCCAACCTCCCTTGAAATCTGCATTTATTCCAGGATTCCTGCTTTCAACAGTCTTGGGCAATTTCAAATCTACCTCTACATTTTACCCAGACTGTTTTTTTTTTCTTTCTTTCTTTCTTTTTTTTTTTTTGTATATTAAAACTAAATTGACCAATGAGGTTTAAAAATATGGCTAAACAGCAGAGAGGAAGGTGACAACAATTCCACATGGTTTCCTCTTTTCTCAAATCTTTACATTTTCTATCACCTCCTTTCTCTTAACCAATAACCCTGCTATTTCCTTCAGGGAGAAAAATGGAAGCACAGAGAAGAAGACTTTCCCATGCCGCCGTCCACCTGCATCTGCACATGTTTACTCTGCTGGCTCTCCTGTTAGTATGTAAAGTCAACCCCTCCACTTAACACCGAATACCCTCCTTCTCATATAAAGATGTTTCTCTAGCATTGTCCATTCTTTTTCCTGTTTCATCATTTTTTCTCTCTTTACTGGATTTCTTCCACTACCATTCAAACAGTGAAATATGTCTGATCTTAAAAGAAAATGCCCACTTTAAGCTCACAACCCTCTTCTTTTTTTTTTTAAACAGTTTTATTGGAGTATAATTGCTTTACAATGTTATGTTAGTTTCTGCTGTATAACAAAGTGAATCAGCTATATGCATACATATATCCCCATATCCCCTCCCTCTTGTGTCTCCCTCCCACCCTCCCTATCCCACCCCTCTAGGTGGTCACAAAGCACTGAGCTGATCTCCCTGTGCTATGTAGCCGCTTCCCACTAGCTAGCTATTTTACATTTGGTAGTTCACATCCCTCTTCTATGACCACCCCATTTCTGTTTTCCTTTAGAGCCATATTCCTTAAAAGAGTTGTCTATATATATGAATTGTCTCCTTTGCCTCACCTCTGTTTCTCATCTGAACCTGCTCCAGACAGATCTCAGTCCCTAGCAGAAACGAGATACAGTCACACATTCTCAGCCTTCATATTTTTTCACTCAACAGCAACATTGTCATACTCAATCATTACCATTTATGGAAGCACTTTCTTCATTTTAAGTGGACAGTGCATTTTCCCATTTTCCTTCCTACCTCACTGTCCACTCTTTCTATTTTCTTTGCTGGATTATTTTTATCTTCTCCGTCTCTAAATGATGGAGTGCTCTACAGTTCATGCCTTGTTCCTCCTCTCTTTTCTCTAACCACATTATACTCATGCCCTGGATAGTTTCCATAAACGATTTGGAACAATTTCCATTCAGTAATATTTCCAAATTTATATGAGTAGCTTAGACTTTGCCTTGAATTTCAGAATCGTGTCCAACTGGTTCTTGACATCTTTGCTTGGAAGACTAACAGTTACTTTTAATTCTCCACCTACACCACCACCCACAAAACTGCTCCATGTCCAGTTTTTTCCATCTTTGTAAATGGTATCACTATTCCCCACGTTGCACAGACCAAATAAGTTAGAGTCGTCCACAGCTTCTCCTTTTTCATTCGTGGAAATATACATCCAATCTGTCAGCACATCCTGCCAGCTTCCCCTTTGAAATATACCCAGAATCCAACCTCTTTTCTCCATCTCTACTACCACCACCCTAACGTAAGGCATGGCATCTCTCACCAGGTCCCCTGCCATAGACTTCTAACCATTCTGTTTCCATTCGTTCCTCCCTAATCCACAACAACCAGTGTAAAACGTTTAAAATGTAAATTATATGATGTCATTCCCTGCTAGTAACACTCAGAAGTCTTCCCATCTAAAGTCCTTATAATGAGCTACAAAGAGAAATCTAGCCCTTACATTCTTCTCTGCACTCATTTTCTACCACATCCCCACTCTCCCTCCTATTCCCTGAATACCCCAAATGTGTTCCTGTCTCAGTTTCTTTATGTTACAGCCTTCTGTATGAACAATGTTTTCACCAATAATTATGACACTGTCCTTCACTTCATTTAGTCTTTGTCCAAATGTAACTCTGAGCGTCTTCTGTGACCTATTAAAATAGTACCCCAATTTTCTCTTGTTTTCTTCCTAGAATTATCCATACCTGATATGAAAATAAATGTATTTGTATGTTTGTAATCTGTCCCCTCCACACGCATAGCTCTTTAGAGCTGGGACTTCTCTCTGACTCACCACCGTATACTTACTCTCAGAACACTGACCAGTACCTGGTTGTCATGTAGTACGTATATATGCAGTAGGTGTGAGAGAGCAGAGGTAAATGAGTCTTTGTGACAACCTGCACACAGGTCTAGTCCAAAAAGGAACTCTAACTAAAGCTACTGACAAGGACCAGCTAATCTGTATCCAGAGTATGTGAAATTTTCATAGGTAAGTAAACTTTACCTAGATGAAATAATGTGTTGGGCAGAAATGAGCCTTTAAACCTGGAGAAAGCCATAATTTTCAATAAAAGCAGACACCTTGGTATGAGTGTCTAGTAATACTATTAATAATGGTAACACTAATATATCCTGAGTATTTATTGTATGTTTCATGCTATTTTAAGTGCTTTATAGGTATGACCTTAGGTAATCCTCACATTACCATGAGCAAGGTACTCTTAAGTTCTCCATTTGACAGGTGAAGAATAAAAGAGCAAGAGATATCACAGAACTAGTAAGTGACAAAAACAGGTTTTGAGCTGGGGGTCTCTCAATTACTCTGTGATTCTTTTTCTTCTATACAATGCTGACAAAACCAAAAATCTCAGGATAAGACTGCTTATTCTGAGTTGTTTTATCAATCATTATGAATCTGTCATCACTTGCCTAATTATGTTTTTTAAATGAAAAAAAATTTTCTATTTACAGAGGCTTCAAATATTTATATATGCAAGTTCATTCATATAAAAGATGATATATAATAGATAGATAGATAGAAGGAGAGAGAGAAGTATTTTGCTTTGTGAAAGACCTTGTAAAGAGAATGAAAAGGTAAGTTACAGACTGGGAGAAAATATTTGCAAACCACATATAACAAAGGACTTATATCTAGAATATATGTAAAGATTTCTCAAAACTCAACAGTGTGGGCCTCCCTGGTGGCGCAAGTGGTTGAGAGTCCGCCTGCCGATGCAGGGGATACGGGTTCGTGCCCCGGTCTGGGAGGATCCCATATGCCGCGGAGCGGCTGGGCCCGTGAGCCATGGCCGCTGAGCCTGCGCGTCCGGAGCCTGCGCGTCCGGAGCCTGTGCTCCGCAACGGGGGAGGCCACAACAGTGAGAGGCCCGCATACCGCAAAAAAAAAAAAAAAAAAAACTCAACAGTGAAAAACAAATCATCCAAGTAGAAAATGGGCAAAAGGCATGAACAGAGACATTCCATGAAAGAAGATATGCAGATAGTAAGTTAACCCATGAAAAGATGTACAACATCATGAGCCATAAGTGAAATGCAAATTAAAACCACAATAAGATATCACTACATATCTATCATAATGGCTAAATTTTTTTTAAAGACAGCACCAAACACAAGGATGAAGAAACACTGGATCACTCAAACATTACTATTGGGAACGTAAAATGATACAGCCACTCTTGAAAACAATTTACCAGTTGCTTATAAAATTAAGCATGCAACTAATATAACCCAGCAATTGTGTTCTTGGGCATTTATCCTATAGAATGAAAACTTATTGTTCACATGAAAACCTATATGTAAGTATTCATAACAGCAAAGTGTAATAGCCCAACACTGGAAACAACCCAATAATCTTCAATGGGCAAGTGGCTAAAAAACAGTGGTACCTCGATACTATGGACTATTACTCAGCAATTAGAAAAAAAAATTATTGATGAATCTCAAGGGGAATCTAAAGGGGAATAAGCTAAATGAAAAGAGCCAATTCAAAAAGGTTACATACTGTATGATTCCACATATATAACATTATTGAAAAGACAAAATTATAAACATGGCAGACAGATTAGTGATTGCCAAGAGTTAGGGGATGGAGCAGGTAGGTGTGGTTATAAAAAGGTAACACGAGAGATCCTTGTGGTGATAGAACTGTTCTGTGTCTTGACTGTAATAGTGGACACAGAATTGTGACATAATAAAATTGCATAGAACTAAAGACATGCATGCGCACACACATACACGAGTACATGTAAAACTGGAGACAGCTGAATAATATCCTGTGAATTATATTTATTGTTAATTTTCCACTGAGGAAACTGTGTAAAGTGTACACAAGTTCTCTTTGTATTACTTCTTACAACTTCAAATTGAATCCAGTAATATATAAAATGGGTAATAAATCATGAGTAATAAAAATGGGTAATAAATCATGAACAATAAATCATGAGTTTTATATCAGAAATGAAGTTTAGTTTAATGTCCAAAAATAAATCAATATATTTTACCACACAAATGGAATATCTTCTCAATATATGCTCAATATATGCAAAAATTATTTTACAAAAGTCAATATGCATTCATTATTTAAAAAAATTTCAGCAAGCTAGAAATAGACAGGAAGCTTCCTCAAATTGGTAAAGAGCACCTACAAAAATCTACATCTATTATCATACACATGGATATAATGGTAATAAAAATATTTTTGAATTAATGAATTAAGTAGCAAATTCAAAGTCCATTTAGAAAGAGTTAAGTCAATATCCAAAAATCAATTATATTTGTATATACAGGCACTGAACAATTGGAAAATGAAAGCTCAAACCAATAGTCTTGTAAAATGTCTCACGATATAGATTTGCCTGATTTGTTGCCTCAATATTTAATTTAAGTTAATATTTTTGAGAACCATGTGAATATCCTATTTCCCTATTAACTTTCACCCAATGGTTTTAATACCCATTGATGATTTCTCTGAATCAGTTATGACAGTTGATGCTTGCAGAATTGTGTTTTACAAACTTCCACACTTATTAGCTGACATTCTGTAAAGAACAGTTTTCTATCCATTTTCTTTTTATTAAGAGTATCACTACTGATTTTTTTAAAAAATTTTTTGGCTGCATCGGTTCTTAGTTGCAGCACATGGGATCTTCACTGAGGCATGTGGGATCTGTCGTTGTAGCGCGCGGGCTTCTCTCTATTTGTGGCATGTGGGTTTTCTGTCTCTAGTTGTGGTGCACGGGCTTAGTTGCCCCGAGGTATGTGGGATCTTAGTTCCCCAGCCAGGGATGGAACCCACGATCTCTGCATTGCAAGGTGGATTCTTTACCATTGGACCACCAGGGAAGTCCTGACTCATTTTTAGTTGTAGTAGTGGTATCAATGGATTTTAATCCATTAGTATTATTCTTCACTTATACATTTTTTGTTTTATTTATAACACTTTCTAGTTAAGTATTACATTCATACACTAAAGTACACAAATCTTAAGTATACAGATGAATGAATTTTTACAAATTATTCACAGCCAAGTAAAGATCACCCAAATCGACATAAAGATTATTAATAGCCCCCCAGCAATCTTCTCATGATCCTACCCAATCTTCATCCAGCCAAAACTGTAACCTCTATCCTGAATTCTATCACAGTAAATGTGTTTGGCTCATTTTTTAACTTGATATAGATGAAATCGTAAAGATCTACTCTTGTGTCTGAATGTTTCTACTCAACATTATATCTGTGAGATTCATCCATGTTGCCACATGTAGCAGTAAATCATTATTTTTGACACCACAAATTATTTATTCATTTTGCTATTGTTGGATACCTAGGTTGCTTCTGATGTGAGATAATTTTGCCTCATGCTGCTATAAACATTCTTATTCATGCCTTTGGTGTGTGTTAAGTTCACCTAAAATTATATACCTAGGAGGAGAACTGTGGGTCATGGATATGCATATGTTTAGCATTGGTAAATACTGACAACCAGTTTCATAGTGGTTGCACCAACTTTATACTTTGGTCAGCTGTATTTGAAACACTTGATATGTATCCTCAGTTTATGACACTTTTTTTTTCTTACTCTCTACCATAACAAGATGTTTCAAGTTCATTTTGGACTCACTCTGCTAAAGGCTTAAATTCGGTTATATTACCAAGGATCCCAGGTTCTTTTTGGTGATAAATGCTGTTTAGAAATCATGATCTAGGGGGAAATGTGACATTGCTTCTGGCCCTTTCTGTGGCTTAATTACATCTATTTAATCATCCATGCTAATAAAAATTCAAATCCAACACCATAGTGCTCTTTCTTACCTTTCCCATTCCAGATTTACCCATTTGTTTTATATCAAAGCACATAGTTTCAAAAGTGTATGACTACCAACACAACTTAGTAAAGTTCAAGATATCTTTGTATTTCTTTTTTTTTCTTAGTACATATTTTATTAAGGATGTACATTCACAACAATGTGATCCAGTTACTTGCATTAATTTTTTTCTATGTGGATGTGTTATCAAGTGATATACAGATAAGCTCACTTGTTTCTCTTTTGTGTTGAATTTCGAAAATATGTCAATGGAGACACATGTACTATTATTTGCCTCAGAACTATCAACATAATAATTTATATTAATAGATTTCTTAATACTGGGTCATTCTTTGATCCCCAGAATAAATATCATTTGGCCATGATGATGTATTTTCTTAATATATTATTGGAGGGTTCCAGTCTTTTGCCCTTGTATATTGTGTTGTTTGCCTTCTTATTAAAGAATTGTAAGAATACTCATTCACAAAGATACTAAAAAAATCACTAAGATACATAAAATATATGGTGAAATTATATACAAATTGTATTATAACCATGAAATAAAATAGTGTGTACGTGTTTATACAAAAGGAAAATTTAAAGTATTTTCTGCCAATCTATGACTTGCTCTTTTATTTTAGTAATGGTACTTTTTGAAGAGTCTTGCCTGAAACTCTACCTCTCTATCCCACTATCTCTGCTCTTTTAGGTTATGTAACCCAAGAAATTTCCCTCTACGTACAGCCAGGGTAAGCTGGGTTCCTGCCAAGCAGAAAGAAGCCTCAGTAATGCCTAATGATCTCAAGGCAATCTATCAACAGCTTTCCTTGTGTCAAGCTGTCAAATCAATAAAAATATTTAGTATTGCCATTTGGGAACTCAACTCAGAGTAGTGAGGTAGTTGGTTCCAGATCACACAGCAATTGCAACATTGACTTTTATTCTTCTCTGAGAAGCAGATGGTATGTTTTCACCCATAATGTTCTTTCCCCATAAATATGATATTTTTTTCTAAGCTATTTCAATTTTCTTTATTAATTTAGATGTATGTCTCAACTTCCAACAAGATTGTGAATTCATTAATAGCACAATACATTTCACCACCCTTGTAAGTACTGAAAAAAAATTCTGAGTGCCCTAAACTTGTTCTTTTTCCGGTGTTCTATCAGCAAAAGTCAGCAACTTTTACTCGTTTTTCCCCATCAGCAGTTTAGGAATCATTTCCTTCCCCTTATACATTTTATTCAATTAAACATCAAGCCCTGCCAATTGTTTATGTCTAAGATCTGTTATTCTCCATCCCCACTATTATTTATTTAGTCAAGATGCACCATTTTTTCCTTAAATAATTTATCATTTTCACTTTGTTTTCTGGATTTTAGTGGGTGAATCATTAAAGTCACATCCAAGACATCCTCTATATGGCAATCAGCAGTCCTTTCCACAAATCTATTTCATTTATTTATTTATTTATTTATTATATGCAGGCACTCTGCTATGCTTTCTGGTGGTTAAGATGAAAAAGGAAGAGGCCCTGGCTTTACTTTTACAAGTAGGGTAGACAAACTTAAAAAAAATCATAAAGAATTAAAAAAACCAAAACCATGACTCACTTTATTTAGGAGCACATAAATAAGAGTGAATTTTTGAGCCGAACCTTAAAGGAAGAGAAGAAATTTGTTTATTCTTTGTGTATTCCTTTGTTTTTTAGTTGGAACCAATTATATCCTCCACGACTGCCCCCATATGCACGTGCATGGGCCCTTCGGTTGTGGCTGGGCTCACTACTGTGGACTCATTGATAGGTAGGGCTGCCCACTCCCCAGCCCCTGTTCTGGTTGGCTGCCATGTCCTACCTAGGGCAGAGGCTGCTGGCCCACTTGTGGTTGTAGCTGTGTCCAGGTATGGCTGGCTGCTTGGTGGGTGGGGTCCAAGAGCTGGTGCCAGCCTGCTAGTGGGTGGGTAAGCCCCTGGCCCTAATACGCTAGAGGGAGGACTCCAAAATGGTGCTTGCCAGCATTTTGTTCTGGGGGCTCATTTTCCTAGTGCAGGACCCCCAAGCTGGGCAGCCTGATGTGGGACACAGACCCCCTCACTCCTTGGGAAGAATCTCTGCAATTGTGATTATTCTCCTGTTTTGGGATTGCCTACCCAGGGATGTGGGTCTTAACTATACTGCATCTCTGCCCCTCCTATCCATTTTGTTGTGGTTCTTTCTTTATATCTTTAGTTGTGGAAAATCTCTTTTGCGTGTCTTCAGCCTGTTCCCAAAGACAGTTGCTGTGTAAATAGTTGTAATTTTGGTGTGTTCGTGGGAGGAGGTGAGGTCAGGGTCTTACTACTCCACCATTTTGGCCATAAACCCTATCTATTACTTGTATATTTAGTAGAAGATAGTGTTAGTGACAATTTGAGACATATTGGAGCTAGAGCACCTTGATCATTTCATTTTTTCTTTTGTATGACTATAGAGATTATCTGAGACTTAAACAAGAAAACTCACCATTTAAAAAAAATTCAGCTTCTTTTTCATGGTGGAGCAGCAAAGCATCATAAATCAGATTTATTTATTTGCCAGAGACTGACCTAACAGGTCCCTTGGGCAAATATTAATCAAATAGGCACCTAATATCCTAAATAAGCAGAACTCTGGTATGGGGAAAATGTGCACAGGGACTTAGGAGCCTCCAGAAAGGAAGATATTAAGATACCAACCTATTTCTATCCCAGAGGAAAGTTATCCCAGAGGAAAACTTTAGGGACAATGGCTGGGACTTCAAAATAAGTTAAAGAACTCTGACCTTCTAAATCCAACCTTGAGCACCTCTGGATGAAGGGAATGCTCAGGAGAGCATGATCTGGAACAGCAAAGATGTCTTTGCTGAAGTTGATCTGGAAACACTCAGTAGCGCAGCACTAGTTATCAATTGTACCATTTGGCAGCAAGAGAAAGCACTCGAAAAGCTAGCATCTGCCTGCAGCCAGGTCTAATTCTTGAGTTCCCTTTTAGTCTAGAAGCGGGACTGGCCACTCTAGGCTGAAAAATTCCCCAGAGGGTTCTTAGACAATTACTGGGTATTGAGGCAGCCCTAAAAGAGATACTCTAAAATCCTTGTTGTATTAGTTTGTTGGATTGTCATAACAAAGTCTCACAGACTGGATGGCTTAAACAACGAAATATTTCCTCACAGTTCTAAAGACTGTAAGTCCAAGATTGGGATGCCAGCAGAGCTGGTTTCTTCTGAGGCCTCTCTCCTTGGCTTGTGGATGGCCATCTTTTCCCTGTGTCTTCATATGGTCTTCCCTCGGTGTGTGTCTGTGTCCTAATCTCCTCTTCTTATAAGGATGCCTGTCATATTGGATTCTGAACCACCCATAGGACCTCATTTTAACTTTATCACCTGTTTAAAGACTCTATCTCCAAATACAGTCATATTCTGAAATACTTGGTATTGGGTCTTTGACATGTAAATTTTGTGGGGACACAATTCAGTCTGTAACGTTTGCCAAGTAGTACAAATGGAGACTTGAGTGAATTTGAATGTTAAAAAGATACAACTTTTAGTGTTTTTAAAAGTTATTGTTAAATCAATACCCATCACCCATCAATTTTTATCACATCTAATGCTATGCCAACTTGTTTCAGAACTCTTTGTTAAAAAGATAAATATAGAAGACACCATTGGGGCTCCCTGTGAGTCCTTCTGCATTCCCATTCACATCTGTCCCTCCACAGAAGTCATCAAAATTTATCCTCAAAACATTTCTATGGATGTTTTTATTCTTATGTTGTAAACTTACCTGTACTCTAAGTTGGTGAAGTAGAAAATACCATTAGATCTGCTTAATATTCTTACATAAATATCAACTTCAGACTAAATTCCATACTCCCTAGCATGGCATAGTCCTTAAAGACTGGTCCTTACCTGCCTTTCCAGTCCCACTCACAGCTGCTCCCCTACTCAATGGTGAGCTGAGTAAGTCATTTGCACTCATATGTTTTCTTCCCTTGCACATGTTCTTCTCTTTGCCTAAGTTGACCTTACCTCTTGCCATCTGGTTTCGTGTCCCTCATTTATACTCTTGTATCATTGAATAATGCCTTTGCCCACAATCAATACACATTATATCAGATTAAAATTGTAAGTTTTCTTGCATGTTTTACCCAAAGGATTCAGAGTGCCTTGAATATAAGGAGTGAACCTTTCACAATTTAATGTTTAGGGCTTGGCACATGGAATATTATTAGCTCAACTAAGATTTGTTAAATGAATGATGAATTAAATGAATTATTTAGTTGTTGATGATTTTGATTGTAATACTCCTTGGTGACCCATGCTTGCACCATGAAATTGAGAAAAAATTTTAGTTTTTTTTTTATTGGAGTATAATTGCTTTACAATGTTGTGTTAGTTTCTGCTGTACAGTGAAGTGAATCAGCTATGTGTATACATATATCCCTTCCCTCTTGGACCTCCCTTCCCCCACCATCCCACCCATCTAGGTCATCACAGAGCACAGAGCTGAGCTCCCTGTGCTATACAGCAGGTTCCCACTAGCTATTTTACACATGGTAGTGTATTATGTTAAACCTAATCTCTCAGTTAATCCCACCCTCCCCTTCCCCCCGTGTCCACACATCCGTTCTCTACATCTGCATCTCTATTCCTGCCCTGCAAATAGGTTCATCTGTACCATTATTCTAGATTCCACATATATGTGTTAATATATGATATTTGTTTTTCTCTGTATGACAGACTAATAAATCTGAAAATAATGTGTTTCCAAGTCCCCGTTCCAATAACAGAAGCAACACCTAGATAAGGAAAAAAGATAAACATACTTTGCAAAAATTGTTTCTCCTACTGAGACTTTCATGATACTGCTGCCTTCCTTCTGTGGCTGTGGTGTGTGTGGATGACAGGCTCCAGGATCCCCGAGTACAGCCTTCACTTGACACCTGACAGCTCTGTCCCTCCCTGATTCTGCTGGGAGCTGTTACAAGCCAGCAGGTGGCAGGGACTTGTCATTCCCCTCTTATAAAGATAGAGAACCCAATCCTGGAAACGAAATCCACTAAAACTCATAACTCAGGGAAAGGAGTGGGGTTTTAGGGAGACATATAATAGACCCTTCAAACAAATTGAAAAGCTAGTCCAGGTTCTAAAATTTTAAAGTCTTTTCATCACATCCACGTTCAATATCTGTCTCTTCACAAGAAAAAAAATTTTTTTCTATCAAATCCTAGGCTTCCCAGGAGAAGGCAAAAGTCAGCTTTTTCCCAGGTAACAAAGTCTCCCAGCTATAGCTCTCTCTGCCTGGGAGACAGCCCTGGACCCGCTCCTTGCTAAATAGAGCAGCCACTTTCAGCACTCAGCCTTGCTCCACCACCAGTGTTAATTGCTTCCTTGGGATGTGTTGAGAAGCTGGGACAGGAGATGGCTGGCAGTATCCTGAGGGGATTCCTGAGGGCTCCCTTCCTGCACTCATTATCCCTCGCTGACACTAGCAGCCTCCAGGTTTCCTTGGAGCACCTCACATCGGTCCTGCCAGGGGATGTCACCATGGGAAACCCTCCCTCCTGAATGATATAGCTGGAGGTTAATTCCCAGGCACAATGCCTGGGGAAGCCAGGTAATATACACAGGAGACTGCTAAATCCCAGGCAGGTCCCTGTCTGCTCCTCATCCTAATTAGTGGGAGCAGACAGAAACCATCTAGGTTGGCAGATCTGAGAGAATACTGGCTGCCTACAGCATCATCCCTAGAGAACAAGTCAGAGGAGAGAGCTGAGACCTCATGGGGCAGCTTTGCCTGGAAGGAAGAAAGAGCTCAGGGAAATAGGACACTCAGGTGGTCTTCTTTTGTGGCCCTCAGAATGCCTGATCAAGGACTCAGGACTAATTACATGATGAGTAATTATCACCTGCCTCGGCTCAGAAGCTATGGACAGAAATGTTTCTACAGAAGGTAATATAAGAAAATTCAACTTAATAAAGCAATAGCTAAATCTGGGGTAGCAACAAGCACTTGAAACACAAGTAACGTGTTTTTTTTTTTTGTTTGTTTGTTTCCAGTACACGGGCCTCTCACTGTTGTGACCTCTCCCATTGCGGAGCACAGGCTCCGGACGCACAGGCTCAGCAGCCATGGCTCACGGGCCCAGCCACTCCAGGCATATGAGATTTTCCAGGACTGGGGCACGAACCCGTGTCCCCTGCATCGGCAGGCGGAATCTGAACCACTGCGCCACCAGGGAAGCCCAGTAACATGCGTTTTTAAATAAAAGCTCTCCCACTACACACACGCGCGCACGCACACACACACACAATGAGCAACAAGAGAATTTTTTTTTATTTGGAAAAGAGGAGGCCTGTGCAAAAGTGACAAATCTGAGAGACACTGACTGACCCTAAAGAGATCAGAAATCATCTAGAAGGACCATGTCTCTGAGATGTTTCTACTCCTGAAGGTATATTGTTCCAGAATTGTTTCAACTCTTTCATGTGATCCTGCTTGTTTCCTCAAATAGATGATGATGTTCCTAGCCAGATCAGTGTTTATTTCATCCACTTTTGTATAGCCTATGGTGTCTAGTAAAGTGACAGGCGTAAAGAAAGTGCTAAATCAGTGTCTCCGGAAAGGAAGGAAAAAGGGGGAGAAGGTAGCACTGGCATGATGGAGGCAGGAAAGGAGATAAGGGTGAAAGTATACGAGGGATGTCTCAGGGTTTTCCAGAATTATAGAAAAATCCACTGTCTGGGCCAAAATATAGGTTAAAAACTTTTTTTTTTTTCATTGCAATGGATGCAAAATGTCCAGCGGCCATAAAGTTAAAAAGCATTCAACAGTGTTTGTACACAGCTCTTATTGTCCAATCAAATTCATGATCAAACAATATTTGGATACATTCTTTACTGCTTTTTACATTCTTTTGCCTGAAGCTGCCCAGATTCAATAAATAAAACTCCTAAGCCCAGGAGCAAATAAGCAGAAATCCTGAACAAAGGAGTTCAAACAGGGCATATGAATGTTTTTCAGCTTTTTTCAAGGTAGATGTGTCAATAGCTAAAGGAATGACAGCACTGAACTTGATCCACCTGCTAAAAACCAATGATCTACCCTTTACGTAAGTGTCCTTTTTTCTTATAAATAGGACAGATTGCAACATGGTCAGTGCTAGCAAATACCGTAACCATGAGAGAGGTTTACCCCCTGATAATTTCCCCAAAACTATAAGGAAAGAGGAAGCCAAGACAGGAACTCAGAAGTTCTCAATCCTAATATTTTCTCTTTCATTAATTTTGAGGGAAACATGGGGAACCTCTATGTATCTAAATCTATAGCATCCTAATCTGTCTCCCTCTGCCTCCATCTCTCTCTCTTTCTTTCTCTCTCTGGAATGTGAATGTATACATGTCTGTCTATGTGCACACACACAAGCACACACACATGTATGTACTTCCCCCTGAGTGATGAAAGAAAGGAAAGGAGCACATTGGGTAATTCCTGGAAAGTCTACAAAGTTAATTTTATTTTCCAGCACTCAAAGATTTACAAGGAAGAATAATGTGACAGAATTTTTTTTTTAAACTTTACTGTTTTTTTACCTAGAACTTGCTTCTTTTGTCTATCTCTTGACTCTTATCTCGCTCATTATAGCAATTTAAGAAGAATCTTCTCTGGTTCTGGTTCTAGTTAAGATGGGGTAAGCACCCTCCACCTTGTCTCTCCCACTGAGTAGAGCTATGAAACTTGGACAAAATGCATACAGCAGATGCTTTAGGACCCTGAGAAATAAATGATAGCAGACAGGCTGAGGAAGAAGACTGGAATTCAAAGGGCCACCAAACTGTAGTATTTACCATTTTTCCCCACCACTCTTCCTGCCACTTGGTGTCAGGTGGAGGCCCAGGTGTGGAAACATACAGCAGAGCAGGGCTGGAATTAAGGTGAGATGAGTGATGCAGAGTTATAAAGTGCAGAGCCAGAGCCTGTCTTTATTTAAAATTGTAATATTTTGTCCATTATGAATTTGTGCATTCGTTTTGATTTTTTAAATTATACATTAAATTTTTCTTTAACTTTATTATTGATTTTTGGTGCCCCCTTAAATTTTGCACTTGTGGCATGTACCTCACTTGTTTCACTCTAGTCCTGGGCCTGTAGTAAGGTGGGGTAACTAAAACCCCAGCTTTCTGGCTGGAGAACCAGAAAAGTGAGTCCCAGGAAACTGGAATCTGCCAAGGAGATGAATAGAGAGGAGCTCAGGAAAGTGACCCTATGAAAATTGTATATAAACTCCTGGGCTAAACCCCAAGTTGTGCAGGCATAACTCTGATGCTAACCAGCAAACCAAAATCTTTAGTACTGAACCAAGGTACACCACTGTCCAGGACACAGACTGGCCACTAGGTGTAGTACACAGGACAGAAAGAAGCAAAGGCTTTGAAAACTTAACTGACATTAGAACCACAGATGGACCATCCCACAGAAGGCAGGATTGACTTGCAGCCTGAACCTACCTGAAACAAAATATCAACACTATTCATTAGGCAGTATATGAAGAATAAGGACAGTCTTAACTTACATTGTAAAAGAAAATCAACAGATATCAAGGCCAAAATGACAGAGATGTTGGAGTTATCTGACACTCTTCCAAGCTCTTTCAAGCAGCTATTGTAAAACAATCCAACAAACTATCATGAATACTCTTGAAACAAATGACAATACAGAAAGTCTCAGCGAAGAATTAAAAGATGTAATGATGAACCAAATAGACATCTTTAAGCTAAAAAATACAATATCAGAAATAAAGAATTCACTATACCTTAACTTTACACAATGTTATTTGGCAATTATATTTCAATAAAGCTTGAAAAAATAAGAAATAAAAAATTCAGGGCCTCCCTGGTGGCGCAAGTGGTTGAGAGTCCGCCTGCCGATGCAGGGGATACGGGTTCGTGCCCCGGTCTGGGAGGATCCCATATGCCGCGGAGCGGCTGGGCCCGTGAGCCATGGCCGCTGAGCCTGTGCGTCCGGAGCCTGCGCGTCCGGAGCCTGTGCTCCGCAACGGGGGAGGCCACAACAGTGAGAGGCCCGCATACCGCAAAAAAAAAAAAAAAAAAAAAAAAGAAATAAAAAATTCACTAGTTGGACTCAACAGTGAAATGGAAATGAATTGAGGAGAGTAGAGAGAAGAGCGAGAAAACTTGAAGATAGATAAATAAAAATAACCCAGTTTGAACAAAAAATATTGGGGAAAAAAAGAAAAAACAAGCAGGACAGTAAAAAAGTCTAATATTTGTGTCATCAGAGTCCCAGAGAGTGATGAGAAAAGTTTGGTGCTGAAAAAAATATTTGATGAAATAATAGCTAAAAACTTGCAAGTTTTTGCTACACAGTTTGATAAATTTTAATAGATTTTAATGAATCATATAAATTGATAAATTTATATGATTTAAAAATCATAAAATCATATATTTAATGTATATTTAAAATCATATAAAATCACAAATTTTAATAGATTTTAATGAATCATATAACCACTGCTGCAAACTGGATTTCAAACCTAGGTCTTCTTTACTCAAAAGCTTATTCGGATCCATTCCTGCGCTTCGTGAGGTCTGCATTTGGACTTTCCAAACAGATATGCTCTTTTAAAAAATATCCAGGGAAGGGTATTAGTATTTGGCTCTCACAATTTCCTCCATTCTCAGAAGTTCCTGACACTGATCTATCAATACTGCATTAACAACTATGCTCAGACAATTTCCCTCAAAGCCAGTTTTTTTGATAGATGAAAATATCCAGTGGCCTAAAAGAAATTGAGGCCACCCCTCTGAAAATCAGCATGGCATGCCTTCAGTGTGTGGGGTCTCTTTACTTGCTGGGCCTTTAGCTGACAAAAGAAAAAGGGAGAGGGAGGTTAATGTAAATATTATATGCTTCCCACCACTACCTCTGAGAAATCCATCACACAAACAAACATGAAAGTCACCAGACAGTGGTGTCCAGTGAGAAAAGTGGAGTTTCACTCACAATGGTAAAGAAAAGAAAAGTTAAAACCAAATGAAATCAAGAGGTTGGGGCCATGAGACCAAGTCTGAGAATTTAAATGAGTTTTGTCAAAAGCTTTAATTACACAGAGGTTTGCCAAGGACAAATAGCCAATTTAGTTTTCAAGCAGGTGCACTGTTAGAGAATGCTTGACAAAGCCACTGGTTAGGAAAAACAAATCTGAATGAACGACTAAATGAGAAAAACATTCTTATTTATGTCATTGCTTCTCATAGAGCAAGTATCCTATACCATGTGGTATAGTATAAAGTGCACCCATTTTGAAATCAGAACTCTTCATAAATCTCACATCTCCCATTGTATGTGGGCAGGTCATTATACCTCTTTCTTGACCTCGCTTTCATAAACTGTGGAGAATGAAGATATAATAGGGCCTCACATGACTGTTGAAAGAATTACTGCATGTAAAGTATCTTGCACATACCAGGCCGCATCTCTGAGAGCTTGAGTATTTGGAAGGAAGCACTTTCCTTGCATTTGGAGTGGCAGTAACATTCATTTGAAAGGCCTTCCAACTTCAGCATGTTCTGTAAGGCTTGAAGAACCAGGCCAGGATAAAACCAGATCTCTTTGAGTTAACTATATCACTGGATAATTTTCTGCATTCCAACAGCCTCAAGCTTTATATATTAGATGGAGAAATAAAATACATAATACTTCAACTTCCTGGCTTTGAAACACCTCGGTGAAGCAAGTAGGTCACCTAGAATATCAGTATGAATTTTAGAAAAAAGCAAAAGTGTAATAAATATCATCTGAGAATGCCTCAAACACAGTTTGAAAGCTAAAAACCCTATTGATAGTTCAGCTCAACTAGGATTCACTGAGCACCTACTGGATATGACATGTTCTCTGCCCTCTAGCTGCTAAAGCATATCTGGGTGGACACAAATTTCACTGGACATCCTCGTGTGATAAATCTGGTAATGGAAAGATATACAAGGAACAGAATGAACATGAAGGAGGCCGCTAACTTTGTTCAGGAAGACAGGTATGCTTCACAGAGAATGTGGTACCTGAACACAAAGATAGATAGGGCTTTTTTTAATTGAAGTATAGTGAATTTACAATGTTGTGTTAGTTTCAAGTGTACAGCAAAGTGATTCAGTTATACATACATACATATATACATATATATATGTATGTATATATATATATATATATTCTTTTTCAGATTGTTTCCATTATAGATTATTGCAAGATACTGAGTATAGTTGAGTATATTTCCCTGTGCTATACAGTACGACCTTTCGTATACCTATTTTATATATAGTAGTGTGTATATATTAACCCCAAACTCCTAATTTATCTCCCCGCCCCGCCCCCATCACTAGACCCTTTGGTAACCATAAGTTTGTTTTCTATGTCTGTGAGTCTATTTCTGTTTTGCAAATAAGTTCATTTCTATCATTTTTTTTAGATTCCACATATAAGTGATATCATATGATATTTGTCTTTGTCTGACTTACTTCACTTAGTATGATAATCTCTAGGTCCATCCACGTTACTGCAAAAGGCATTATTTCACTCTTTTTTTATGGCTGGGTAATATTCCACTGTATATATGTACCACATCTTCTTTATTCATTCATCTGTTGATGAACATTTAGGTTGCTTCCATGTCCTGGCTATTGTAAACAGTACTGCTATGAACATTGGGGTATAGGTATCTCTTCAAATTAGAGTTTTCTCCAGGTATATGCCCAGGAGTGGGATTGCAGGATCATATGGCAACTTTATTTTTAGTTTTTTAAGGAACCTCCATACTGTTCTCCATAGCGGCTGTATCAATTTACATTCCCACCAACAGTGCAAGAGAGTTCCCTTTTCTCCACACCCTCTCCAGGATTTATTGTTTGTAGACTTTTTAATAATGGCCCTTCTGACTGGTGTGATGTGATACCTCATTGTAGTTTTGATTTGCATTTCTCTAATAATTAGCAATATTGAGCATCTTTTCATGTGCCTGTTGGCTATCTTTATGTCTTCTTTGGCGAAATGTCTATTTAGGTCTTCTGCCCACTTTTTGATTGGGTTGCTTGTTTTTTTTATATTAAGTTATATGAGTTGTTTAATTAATCCCTGGTCAGTAGCATTGTTTGCAAATATTTTCTCCCAGTCTGTAGGATTTTTAGGTTGGACCTGGGAACAGACTTTCCAGGCAGGAGGAAGAGCTTGTACAAAGGCACAGAACCAAGTGATTTCAGGGAGTTATCAGGTTTATCATGCTCTTGGAACAAAACAGTTGGAATGAGAAACTGTTTCCCTGAATCAGGATTGTCTGATTCTAAGTTTCACCCAAGTGATATAATGCAGGGAATAATATGTAGCAAAAGACTTAGGCTGGCCATTTGATCTTGGACAAACGACTCTGAGCACTGGTTTCTTCATCTATGAAATGGGTTAAAGATCACTGCTACTTCATATGACTGTGATGATTTGCTAATATGAAAGCATTCTTTAAACTGTAAATCTCTATAGATGTTTATTACTATGGATATCACTTTAGGTGTGATCATTTATAAATCACCCATATTATAATAATTTTAAATAGCTATATTTATAAAGCAACAAATACACAGTGCTCCAAATAATATTAATATATAGGATATGATTACCACTAAAATGTTCTAGGAATTGAGATAGGTATGAAAAGACATTTTTGAATCACTTTCAAAATGATTAGTGACTAGGATGAGAAATAACTTAGTATACAGAATATATGTAGAATTTCTATGTAGAAATTCTCTATAGAATTTCTATAACTTGAATGCAATTTTATAAAAATTAAATTTGCATATTTTCCTCTTAAGCTATGAACTGCTTGAGGGTAGGGGATATGTCTTCTGCATAGCCCCCTATCCTAGTTCAGTGCTTGGAACCCTTTAACTACTCTCTGCCTTTACCATCTGCATGACGTTTACCATGACTCTTCTCATTAACAGGAGATGGAAACAATAGGAGGTCAGGGAATACCTTGGAGCATCCTCTCAAATGGAAAATATTACTTGGCAAATCTCTGCCTCAGCCAGATGTTTTTACCTGCAGTGCAAGGTCCTATGAATTTCCAGGTGAGTGGCCATATATTTTTGCAGCCAAAACAAAGAAGGAAATGTGAATATTTACATGATTCAATGTGCAAAAGAGGAAGGCAAACTGAAGGTATAAGGAAGGCAAGCTGAAGGCATTAGGAAAAGCACAATCATCTCTGATATTAAAACCAGAGAATCATTTCTCTGGGGCCTCAGAGGACACTGTGTAATTAACAATGCTCACAAGGGCATCCTTGCTGTAAATACAGCATGCTACAAAAAGGCCATAACCATGAAATCTAGGGACATTCCAGTTGGTCATTTGCAATCTAGAAATAGATTTTACAGTACCTAGAGGAACAAATGGACAGTATAATCTTTAGATAGTCCTGCATAAACATTGTTTTCTCAGAGCCAATTTGATAAGCACAGAGCATCTGTGACTTTGAGAACGAGCTCACTGAACAGTACAGCTGCAGCACTGCCATTGCATGGGGGTTAAGAGTCCAGGTTCTAGACTCATACTTACCCATCTGCTTACTATTAATTCTGTGACCTTGGGCAAATCACTTACCTTCCCTGAACCTCGATTTTCTCATCTATAGACTGGGGATAACAATAACATCCATATCATAGGGTTGTTGTGAGCACAAAATAAAATGCCGGAGAAGCACTTAGCTCAATGTGTGGGACATGGTAGGCATTTAATAAGTATTAGTTATTAACACATGCTATGAAGGGAAAAATCATTAACTCTCCTAACTTGTCACTTCCTTCAGTTGAGTCTGGCTACATTTCACTCTGGCTTATAATTTCTATTCATTTCTAATAGAGGTTTCCTTGCAGTGCCTCTGCTAACGTGAGGAAAGGAATCCACTTGATTTTGCAGTTACCTCTTTTATGTGAAAACTTAAGCCTCACTTCTTTGAAAGAGGTATTATCTTTCAGGAATGTTCCTAAAATAGTTATGAATCATGCAGCTCAAAGGCCTCCACACAGGCCACATACCCTCAAGGGAAGAGGCTGCCTCCATCTCTGCCCAGAGTGTTCCCCTCAGAGTTCAGAGTCAAATGTTACTAGACTCACTCAAGAGTGTTCTGTTTCAGGGCTTCTGTGGAGCCATTCAGTAATTGTTTATTAAGCACCTACTATGGGCCATGTTTGCTCCAGAGTTTATTATAGTGAACAGATGGTATCCGTGCTCACACAGCCCCTGGATAGGCTCCTTGGCTCCTATTCCTCACATACTTCAAAGTTTTCTAAAATACAATCTATTTTAAAAGAGCTTTTTGATCTTACCTTAAAAATGGAAACCCTCCTTCCTCTTTGAAACCTCAAACGAATGGTAAGTGGTCCGGTGGTCCCTCCAACATCTCATATGCCTGGGTTGGTCTCACTTCACTGAAGACTCCTCATCAGGGCCCTTCTGTGTAGAAAACGTGTTCCACCCACAGAACTGCCACACGGCTTGCCCAGGTGCCACGGGTGTCAATGCATCCCTGAAGTCATGTCGTTTTTGTCAGCAAGTCTGGACACAACTGGACACAAATGGTTGATGTATCTCCAAGAGCCTGGCCTGGCTCACTGCCAACCAGCATTGGGCCTGAGCTTGAAGACTGGCCAGTGAATTACAGTGGGTGCACATGTGCTACTCGCCCCTCCCCCCAAGGCTGTGCCCTGATTCTCTGGATGCTCACGGTCTCCTTGGAGGCTCTAGCCTCACTATGATAATCTTTGTAAAAGTAAGCCTTTGTGATTCTATGCAGTCAATTAGGCAAACATTGAATTGTGTGGTTACTCACTGAGCTCAGCAAATGAACAGGATCGACATCCTCTCTGTTAGTGCTTTGGCATGCTTCAGCTTCTGTTGAAGTGGTCTGCCTTTGAAAGGCAAAAGCAAAGGTTATTCAGAGGGGCTACAAAAGGGAGAAAGCAGAATATTCATTTTCCTTCTCTTTCTGTAAACACACTTTAATCAGGACCGCCCTACTTTCTGTCTCCAAAGAATAGCCAGATCCCTGAGTCTTATTAAGATCCAAAGATCTCTGGGTCTGACAAAGAAAGACAAATATCATATGATATCACTTATATGTGGAATCTAAAAAAAGGGTACAAATGAACTTACCTACAAAATAGAAATAGAGTTACAGATGTAAAAACACACTTACGGTTAACAGGGGATAAAGAGGGAGGGATAAATTGGGAGATTGGGATTGACACATACACACTACTAGATATAAAATAGATAACTAATAAGGACCTACTGTAGAGCACAGGGAACTCTACTCATACACTGTAATGACCTATATGGGAAAAGAATCTAAAAACGAGTGGATATATGTATATGTACAACTGATTCACTTTGTGTACACCTGAAACTAACACAACATTGTAAATCAAATATACTCTAATAAAAATTTTTTAAAAACACAAAGATCTCTGGGTCTTACTAAATTAAGAATTTCTGCTCCCATCTAACTTTCTGGATCTAGATTCTTACAACATTTTACATTAGACAGAACTTTGGGAGTACAAAGAAGTCAAGCAAATTGTCCAAGTCCACAAAGCAAGAGAACAACTGAGTTGGGACTGGAACTTAACTCTGACTCCAAAGCCATATTTTCTGTTATATCAGGGTTTTTCAACCTTGGCACTATCAACACTTGGGGGCCAGATAGTTCTTTGTCGTTTGCATGTCTTACATATTTTAGGATGTTTAGCAGCATCCTGGACCTATACCAACCAGCTGCTGGTAGCACTCCCCATTTGTGGCAGCCAAAATTTCTCTAGACATTGCCAAATGTCCCTGCATTAAAAGCCACTGCCTTGCAATAGACTAAGGGAAACCATTTATCCAACCTAAGTGGTCCTTCCTCCTGACAAATTATTGAAAGATCAAATTACATAAGGCACTATGTTAGGGACTACAGCACTGCAAAGAAACATGAAGCATTTACGTTTTAGGAGCTTAAAAAAAAGCCTGTAGAATCAAGGAAAAGAAGTTGGGATTGCTTGTGGGGGCAATAATTTGCTTTATCAGGGGAGGGAGCTATTAAAGAATGGTTGTTTATTCACTGATCTGTCCAACATTATCAATACCCTATAATGAGTTGATGATAACATGGATAGTAATAATCACAGTTATAACAATAAACTTGGGATATTGATATTGCGAACAAGGAAAATGAAACAGAGAAATAAAGTAGCCTACCTCAGATCAGCCAGCTGTGAAGAGGAAATGCCAGGATGGGCATTCATTTCTGTCTGGTTCAGACTGGCATTCATGGGATCACCAAGGGCGGACAGTCACAGATGCTGCGAAAGACCCAAGTGCAAGCAGTTGGCAGAAGCTTCAGAAGTAAAGTGAAAATAGCAAATTAAGCATGAGTTGCAGTGCTGAGTAAAATGAGAACACTAATCATACACATTTGGAAAAGACATCCCAGATGTCTAGAGACATTAGCCTGTTTGTGTATCATAAATGAAGTCATTGCTTTGTTTAATAATAATTTAAGAATCAAATTGCAATATGTGTTTGCCTTAAAAAGAGAGCTGCTTCTAACTGGTAACATATTTAACTACGGCAAATTACGAACATTGGGACAATGGAAAGACACTCTTTTTTTTTTTTAAACATAACCCTAGGGGCTTCCCTGGTGGCGCAGTGGTTGGGAGTTCACCTGCCGATTCAGGGGACACGGGTTCGTGCCCCAGTCCGGGAAGATTTTGCATGCTGCGGAGCGGCTGGGCCCGTGAGCCATGGTCGCTGGGCCTGTGCGTCCGGAGCCTGTGCTCCGCAGCGGGAGAGGCCACAACGGTGAGAGGCCCGCGTACCACAAACAAACAAACAAACAAACAAAAAACCATAACCCTAATTGCCCACAGGAGAAGAAACTCAAATGAAATAATATTTTATCCTAGCTTATTCATAGACTGAACCCACTCTGGAGATTTTTCTGCCCTTTGTGTCTATGAGACATTTCTGCAGGCTCTAGAGAACTCCTCTGAATGGTTCAGCACAGGTGTGAGGCCTGATTTCCTCTCCTGTGATTATAACAGCACATGAGGAAGACCTGCCAAGTCACTCCACTGGGATCCCATCTGGCGTCATGCAGAGCTGTCACAGTGAGAGCGAACGATCAGGCTTACTCTGTTGCCATCTTCATATGGCTGCAAGTCTTCATTTCAGTGACTGCAGGATGACTTGATTCAGTCCACTCTGCAACAGTCTTTTTTTTCTTTTTGGAAAATTCTTATAGTTCCAGTGAGGGGAAGATCTTTTTTATCATTTAAATAGATGTCATAAAAAGTGTTTAATGTACTGGGGAAAATGACATGAAAGTATATAAAATATTTGAGAAATATTTCTAATACTTATGACAGAAAAGGACCTAAGGTTTTTCAAATATAAAGAACTTTCATAAGTCAAGAAGAAAAGATGATTAACTCAATAGAAACTAGACAAAATATACAAGAAGGCATTTCACGTAAAGAAATGCAATTGGCCAATAAATATAAGGAAAACATGTTCACCATCACAAATTTTAAAAATTAAAATGAGATACATTTTCTACTTATTATCTTGCTATAATTATATATATTTACATACTTACATGCATATATACATGCATATACATGCATATATATATATGCAACAAAACAGGGTCTTTGTTCTGTTTAAATGCCCTCTTCAATCTTGCTGTTCTAGAATTTTTTTTCATTTCAAACTCCCACCTCCTTGGAATTGTCAGATAAATATATCCTCATATATTTCCATTACTAAATATAATTTTAAAGAGGGAAAAAGTTCAATAACCAAAGAAAAGTATAGTAAAAATATTTAAATAAATAGATTTTGCAATTAAATACTAACTTTGCAGTGCTTCAATCGAATCTATTTTGTAATTATTTCTGTTCTGTAAATCTCATCTCTCGAGAAGCATCTTTAAGCTACTTACCGAAGGTAAGGATTTTTTCCCTAAAAAGTAGCTGTTTAATTTAATTGCTCTTAATTAACCCGAGTGAGATAAAAGTGCTGTGCAGAAAAAGAACTGGACTAAGAATTCAGAAACTTTGGCTTCTAGGGCCAAGTTTCACACTAAATATGTTGGTGATCTTCAGCAAGTCACTGAGCTCCTCTGGATTGCATTTGCCTCACCTGTTAAATGAGTGTTAGACAAATTAAAGTTAAAATTCTACAATTCCACACATAATCGATTTCCCCTAAGTCAACAGTAACAGAAGGACAATGGAGACACAGAAGTTGGTCAAATCTTAGACTTTATTTAAACTTGTTTAACTCCAATTCCCTCAGCAGTTACATGCTGAGAATAATAGTACCTAACTCAAAGGGTTGCCATGTGACTTAAAGACTGTCACATACAACATGCTCAATAAGTGTCAGCTAGTAGCATCAGTAATAGTGATAGTGCTATTAAAAAGATTTTAATATAAGTGGCAACCTTGACCTCTATCACTTTTTAACATTTTCCTTCCTCCCTAATTATGGGATCATATGAGGAAAGATGATTTCAGTGCAAAAGTAAGGAGGAATTACCATTTCCATGTATATTATTCCTGACAAATGTGTGGAAAAGTGCCAATACTGGCACTCCAGCAGCATCTTTGTATCAGATAAATTTCTTATGAAGAGGACTCCAAATACTTTTTTGCTTTCAGATATTCGGGTCCAGCAAGAAAATAATTAAGTATACATTTATGAAACACCTACTATATATTTACCACTGTTCTAGGAACTAAGACATGATGATGAAAACAGAGAGATGTGGTTTCTGACCTATGTTGCAAATATTGAGGAGATAGAGAACAAAAATAAATAATGGAATTATAATTGTTTTGCCATGAAGAGAAAAAAGGTCTGAAATATAGAGCCTCAAGGAGGACCCACTGAAATGATAAGTCCATTTGGTGATAATCCAATATGTTCAAAGTACTATGCATTTTAAACGTTTAGAACAGATGTCTATGGAATTTTGACAGGTGTTGCCTGAAAAAGAAAATTTTGTATTCAAGCAAGTTAGAGAAACTGTGGTTAAGCATTAAACAGATCCTTTTACTGCAGTACTTACCAGAGCTATTATTTACTGACGTACTATGTTAGTTTTCATAGGAAAACTATAGGGTGCACTGACTTCTAATCTTACTTAACTACAGAATCATGTTTTCATAAATCATCTTTAGTAGAACAAGTGACTTGTGCACATGTTTTGTGAATTGTAGCTTTAGAAAGATCACATAAAATTGAAGAAAATTAAGAAGTTATATTAAATGATGTTCTAAAATGTTTTTGAAAAATTTTATACTATAATATATACACTTGCGGCTAAGAATATTTCAATCTAGTATTTTTATCTAGTTAATCTTGAATATCACATACTTTATGCCCCTAGAGAATCTGGACACATTTATTTTCTCAGTCTTATTGGATAGTTTGCAAACTAGTTGACCTGGGTCAATGCAGCCTCAGAAACAGGTATAGACAATAGATAAAC
Organism: Mesoplodon densirostris; assembly: GCF_025265405.1. NCBI lineage: Eukaryota > Metazoa > Chordata > Mammalia > Artiodactyla > Ziphiidae > Mesoplodon > Mesoplodon densirostris. Next base: position 45,935,602 of record NC_082667.1, on the reverse strand, counting down.
AAGTTTTTCTAATTTACGTGAGGACAGGATAGAATATTTGGTAGTGGGAGAAAATGAGTAGCTAAAAAGGCCTGAATGGGGAGGTGGGGATAAATTAGGAGTTTTGGATTAGCAGATACAAACTACTATATGTAAAGTAGATAAACAACATGGTCCTACTGTATAACACAGGGAACGATATTTAATATCTTTTAATAAAGGAAAAGAATGTGAAAAATAATATATATGTATGTATAACTGAATCACATGTCCCTTTGATTTGATCAATTGTCCTTTTGAAAATTTACATTTCAGATTCAGTTTTCTTTATCTTTTTATAGGCATTTTAATGGGAAGTCGGTAGGAGAAGTATCAAGCAAGGTGATTGTAAATTTAGAGGTTGCTGCCTCATTTAAGGAAGAAAATAACCCTGAAGTGACTTAAGCCCTGCACAGTCATGGAGACTGCTTTGTTTTGTAATCACCGAAGCAGCCAGGGACCTTTGCTGACATTTCTGACTTGGAAATTTAAACATATGCTTTCTAACAGACGGTGAGATAACACGTTTACTTGATTGCTAAAGCTCGGTCTCTGAGATACTCCTGACTCCTTACTGGCTCACTGCACAGGAGACCTGGGCAGAATATGCTGCCTGAGGTTATCGCAACCAAATTAGTACTCTCAAAATGCTTGGAAATGCATGCTGATGAGGGAGAGAAACTGATTCCACTGGATGTATCCTGGGTCTCACCACCCTACATAAACATTTGGAACAGGTATGTTTTCTTTCTAGAGTTTTGTGTAACACATATCCCTATAAGAAGTCAGGATATTTTTAAGAATCTTGCTCTGTCTTAGTCTGTGTCATACGGTTACTAAGAATAAAATAATACAGTTTGAATTGCAAAACATGGCAGGTTGTGCCAGTCTCCCTGGAGGAAGTGGAGGCTGTTGGTTAAATTTCTGGGCTGTGCACTTAAACATACCTGGATTTGACTTCAGTACAGCCACCGGTAAATGTGAACTTAAAGAAATTACCTGAACATTCAGGTCCTCGGATTTTTTCATCTGAAAAAGTAGATATAAAATTTTCTATTCCTTAGGATGTTTTTAAGAAGATTACTTTTTCCTCTCAATTTTTCATTGCAGTGTAATTTGTCTTCTATGAAATAGCCATATTTAATGTGTACAGTTGATGAGTTTTTCAGATGCATATAATCTTCCATCAAGATACAGCACATTTTTATTACCTCAGAAAGTTCATTTAAAAAAAAAGAAGAAAGTTCCTTTGGGTTCCTTTTCAGTTAATTCCTGCCTTCCTCACCCCAGAGGCAAACACCATACTGATTTCTTTTATTATAAGTTAAGTTTTCCTTTAGGAGGGCTAAATTTGAAATAAAATAATGTATATAAAGTGCTTAAAATATTTTTGGGTATCTAATAAGTATTCAAAAAGTTGAACCAATTATTATTATTAATATTTCTACACAAAGTTATGGTTGGGCTGACATCACAGAAGATGCTAGAAGAGAAAGGTCCAAATTGACAGGGGATGAATTGTATCTAAAAATTAAGAAAAGGGAAGGAGAAAATTTGGAATAAATATGTAAAAGCAGGGTATTCTTTAACATTCATTGAATGCTTTCTATATACTGTGCCAAGACTTTGTCATTTAATCTTCACAGTACTCTGAGATAGACAGTATTCCTCCTTACGCCCCCTTAATAAATGGGGAAATAGAGGCTCAGGGAAGTTAGGTAGCTTCCTAATATCACAAAGCACTACTAAGTAACAGGGCTGGAATTCGAGCCTCTGTCCAACTCTAGAGCTATACTTGTTCTCACCACTGTGATCCCTATACTAAAGACAGGTAAATGGAAAGGAAAATAACATCAAGTCTTAAATTGGCCACATATTAACCTCCATGCTTTTCACATGTTATCTCATCTAATCCTCAGAGAGGTTATTTCCACCCCCTTCCCAACTTTACTTTTGAGGAAGCAGAATTAAAATTTTAGTCTAACTTCAAATGGCAGTATCTTCCCACTGTTTATCAAAAGAAAGAAGACTTGGGCTAAAACAGGTCCCAAAACACTCAACAAAAGGGCCAACTGAAATCTCAGTATTTAGATTGGAGGTTAAAGAATGTGACCCAAGACTAAAGTTGAAAAATATGGTATGATGTCAGCTATGGTATGATGCCAGATCTAGACAGATATACCGTTACTTATTGTATACACATTTTAAGCCATGCGTGGGTGTGCATAAAATATCTAGGTGTTGCTAACTGAGTCATATTTACTTTGGATAATATATCATCTATACTCTGAGTGGTTTGTAACTGTTTTTAAAATTCTGTTATTTCTTTAATATATAAAGGCATTGTCTGATATTGTGACCTAGAAATAAAGCAATCAATAACTTAACAACTTATATAACCTTAAGGAACCTCATCTTAAAACAGTAAATTTTAAGGCTAGGATGCAAACTAGGATTGAAACAGAATATTAGGGATTTCCAGACCCGATGAGATGTCATTATATTTAAGCTTTAAGTTTATTCCTTTTCATTCAACTAATATATGAACAAAACCAAATAGAGTGACACTTTTTATATTAAAAATCAAAAAAATTTGTAAAGCTATTACAGAGTACATTGACCCAAATCAGCACTTTATATTACTATAAGCTTCCCCTAAAATGGCAAGTGAACCTTTTTAATCAGGCTGGCTAAACAAAATATTGTTGTCTATATCAAGGAATTATAAAATCAATAAATTGGGGGGACCAATTGAAATCAAACACCTTTAACTCTGGCACAAATTCATTTTAAATTTGATGAAAATAAATATATTGAGACAATTCAGTTCAGTTCATATAAGGATCTCTTGAGTAGGGCACTAGGAAGCAACATGAACCTGACCCATTTAAAAAACTTCTCCAGAAATTAAAAGTATGAATGCCCTCTATATGACAGGCAATGTTTTCCTAATTTTTAATACCACCTGAGAAAAAGAGATAGAAAGAGGGAGAGAATTTTAAAAAAACACTGAAGATTAAGATAAAAAACGACATAGTAGTCATCTCTGGTTACCAGACATCAGGATATCAAGATGAGTACAATGGACAAAAATTCCTCTTTCACTCTGGGTGGAGAAAGCTGAAAAAGAATGTTCCCCCCACCCAAACAACCAGAAAAAAACAAGCAATATACAAAATTATAACTTTTCTCAAGCCCATCAGATAGCTGAGGTTCCGAGACCGTAAGACCTGGATTGAATTTTGAAGAGTGAGAAGCTCCTTCAAGGAGAGACAGGACACAGGAACTATGTCACTGTTTATAGAATACGGGAGGAAGAAGTGGCTGCCATAAAACGGGTAAGAAAACTTCAGCTAAATTTTAAATGAATTTTTCAAGGCCAAACGTGGGCTAGCATGAAAGTTTAAAATACCTCGGAGCCCAAAAGACTCAAGAAGAATTCACAAGTACACACTTAAAAGCTCTTTCTCATGGGCCTTGACTAGATGCTCAAAAGAAAGAAGGAAGTAGGGCAAGAGAGTGGAAACAGCCCTGCTAGGTGGTGCAGGCATGCAAGTCACGATCGCTGCCCCTGAAAGAGAAGCACAAAATCTTTCCTGTCTTCCAGGACACGTCCCCCATAGAAGGCAAAAGCTTTAAATCATTGAGAGAGGAGTAGAAAAAATATTTTCATACATATGCACATACATATACACACAGCCCACCTGGGCTCAGGCAGAGATATACTACTCCGTAGAGAGGGATATAATCAAAATCATCTGCCTGTGGTGGAGGGATGGAAAACCCTCAGGTGCACAAGGCCTGGCAAGACTTGCTGCTTCTGGAACGTGGCAGAAGAAAAAAACATCTAACCTTGGGAAAGGGGCAGGGGATTCTCTAGGGTTTAGGATCCTGCACCAATACAAAGCAGATTTCTGCTACCCCTGCAGGAACAGCAGAAAACCCTTTGCACCTAAGACAAACCACAAATTAATGAGTCTTAGGAAGTTTACGATGTCATTAGGAAAGTAATTGTGAATCACACAACACGCAGTTCATTGTCAATATGGTTCACATGTGAGGTAGTTTGACTTAGTGGTTGGGAGAAGATTCAGTCTCAAATCTCTGCTTTTTCTCTCAATAGCTGTGTGAACTTTCCATGTCTCAATAACAGTATTTGTAAAATGGGAATAGTTATCCCACACCATGGTATTGATAGAGGATTAAAGAGATTATGTATATAAAGTTCTTGGAATGCTTCCAGGTGTGCAATAAATGTCAGCAAAAATGGTAAATATTATTGCTAATACAGATGTAAACAAAATGTTGATTTATAAAAAAAAAGAAAAGTCACTGTATTAATCTTCTAAATCCTGAATCCCAGAGTCAGTTTTCTGCAAATTTCTTTAAAGTGCTTTAATTATAGACATTTTACCTGTTGAATTTTACTTCAATGTGTTAGACTTGCATTTTGAGGTGCAGTGAACTAGCTAATGGTGGGGCAGGGCTCTGGACAAGAGAAACTGAAAAAAATAAAACACACAGTAAAATATAGCAAATGTCTGTTAGAAAGCTTCTGATGCAACTAGAACTAAAGGGATGGAAATTCTGGAATGAAAAAGCCTCATTCACATGGACTCACCCTCTTTTACTTCCTTTACCCTGGGGGACATTTGTTGATTCTGGGCACAGACAGGAGGCTCACAATTCAGGCTTTGAAACTGTGGAGGGTGCAGAAAAACTGGCAAAGTATTTGGAGGAGACTTGAAGGGCTTCAAACTCACTTCCAGCTTTCTCCCTGAGACTTGTGATGAATACCAGGCTACGTGGGGCAGGGGCTAAGACCCACGTGGAAAGTGTCTGAAAAGCTGAGCAGGGGATTTTGGTAGTCTCAAAAACAGAAATGAGATTTCTGTACTCACAAGAAAGAGGAGTAAAAAATATATCTGGTGCCCAGTTGAAGATCCTAGGGGAATAGGGAGAACCGGGATAAATTATTAACCCCTAATAGCGCTGCAACCTAGCCTTTCCTTAGAACTGCTCGTGATTGGATTAAGAACCCCCCCAACTGCCTAGAAAGAAAAAGGTGAAAGATAACACCATCTGGAGTCCCTGTATTTTTTAATAGGCAATCAGAATTCTTTAAAAATTAATAAGACCAACAAAGTACAGTCTGCATGACTAAAAACAATAGAATAATTAAATCAGAGAGCAGAACCAGACCCACAAGTCATTCAGCTGCTGGAGTGAGGTAATGGGAACTTCACTCTGATTAACACAACTAAGGAAGAGAAAAGGAATGACAAAAAGATTTTTAAAATTAGCTAAAATTTGATCTTATAAAAGGCAATCAAATGACAATTCTAGAATTGACCCATATAATATCTGAAATTAAATTGATTGGATTAAATCAAAATTTAAAAAATAGAACTGATAAGACACCTTCCTTGGCATTTGTATGCAGTGAAATTGTGGTACTGGATGTATAATGAATGATGATGAACTAACCTTTCCCCCTTTTAGTGTCCTTCCTCTCAGCCTTGTCTCAGGCTTTGATATTAATTCAAAAGTAAATACAACACTCTGTGCCATATACAAAAGGCCCAGGCTGGGTGACTGCAGGTGGAAAGAGAGTTCAAGAGAAAAGATTGATAAGGCGTAGTTTGTATCCTCAGAGGAGACCGCTATATAATGAAAAACCTCAGAATACACATTAGAAATTCAGGAGAATGGTTTCTAGTCCAAGCTTCTTATTAACTAGCTGTGAGACCTTAAGAAAGACTTTTTTCTCTAGATTTCAATTTCATTTTGTGTAAAACAAGAGAGTGACCCAAATATCTATGTCTAAGATCCCTTCCAATTCTGAGATTTAAAGCAAACTAAGCCAATAAGACCACATTCAGAAATCTCCAATTTAATTGTAGGAGAATCTACTCATGGTTTTCTGAAAGATGTTATAAAATCAGGTTTCTTGAGGGATAACTTACATAAAACACATTTCATCCATTTTAAGTGTACGGTTTCATACGTCTTGACAAATATACATATAGTTATGTAACTGCTACTGCAATCAACATATTGAACATCTGCAACAGCCCCAGAAGTCCCCATGTCTCTTTGTAGTCAATCTCAGCCTCTAGTAACCACTGATCTGATTCATGTCAATATGGTTTTGCATTTTCTAAAATGCTGTATAAATAGAATAATTACAGTATGAGGTCTTTTGCATCTGGCTCTCTTCATTTAACATAATGATTTTCTAATCTATTCATGTTGATGCATTTATCAACAGTTCATTCATTTTGTATATTGCTGAGTAGTATTTCATCCTATAGATAAGCTATGCTTTGTCTATCAATTCATCAGTAGGTGGATAATTGGGTTCCCAATTCCCAATGGGGCTATCATGCATAAAGCTGCTATGAACATTAGCATACATTTTTTTGCCTAGACATGTTTTATTCAGTTGGGGTAAATACTCTGATATGAGATATCTGGTTCATGTAACAGCTGTATGTTTAACTTTATGAAAAACCTAGCAAACTGTCTTCCAAAGTGGCTGTACCATTTTGCATCTCAAACAGCAATACATGAGAATTCCTGTTGCTCCATATCCTCTCTAACACATTCATGTGGTTTTAATTAGCATGTTCTTAATAACTAGTGATGTTACTATCTTTTCATGTACTTATATGTCATATGTATATCTTTGGTGAGATAATGGTTGTTAAAATCCCTAGCTCAATTTTCTCATTTTTAATTGAAAGTTGTACTGAGATAATTATATAGTGATCTCTTGTAAAATTTGCTCAGTTTCTGATAGCAGTAGCAGCTTGCAAAGTTATAGTTAATATCACAACCAGCATATTGACATTGATATATCCACCAATCTTATTCAGATTTCCCCTGTTTGTGTGTGTGTGAAATTCTGTACAGTTATATCACTGGTGTAGGTTCGTGTATCCATCACTCCTTTGCCCTATTATAATCACTCCTGCCTCTCCCACCTCCACCTCTCCCATGTCTGACCCTAACCCTTGGCAACCACTAATTTGTCTTTCATTTCTAAAATAACTTTCTAAAAGTTATGTAATTGGGGAATTCCCTGGCAGTCCACTGGTTAGGACTCTGCACTTTAACTGCCAAGGGCCCGGGTTCAATCCCTGGTCAGGACACAAAGATCCCACAGCCAAAAATCAAATAAATAAAATAAAAGATATAAAAGTTATATAATTGGAATCATACCCTATGTAACCTTTGTGATTGACTTTTTCACTCAGCATGTTCCCTGAAAATTCATCCAAGTTGTTCTATGTTTCAGTTGTTGTTTCCTTTTTATTGCTGAATAGTATTCCATGGTATGGCTAAACCACAGATTGGTTAAACACTTACCTAAAGGACATCCGGGTTGATTCCAGATTTTTGCTATTGCATATAAGGCTGCTATGAACATCTGTGTATATTAAGGGCACTGGTAGAGGAACTCCACTGCATTACTTTCCCACCAAGAGACACCAGCTGACCTGGCCTGATGAAACCCCTTTCAGCTCCTCAGGCAAAAACAGCAGGGTTTCTATCATCTATGTACAGGACTACATCTAATAGAATGTTTTCTTTTGATTGTCTATTGTAGCAAAGACTTTTTGTCACAAACTTGCTTTTCTTCCTCTCCACTCTTGCCTCACACCCTTGGCAAAAATTATCTTGAAATAGATCATGTTCTAAAAATATAAGCTAAAACTCATAGTAAACATAGAAAAACAAATTTTTATGAAATTGGGCTATGCAAACATTCTTTGGTTATAAAACATAGAAAAAAATATAAATTGATCTTCAAGTAAATTGGAAACTTTTACTCTTCCAAAAACACTAAAAATAATGTGAAAAAGCAAGCCACATATTAGGAGAAAATATTTACAATTCATAAAATTGATAAAGGACTTGTGTTCAGAGTATTTCAAGCACTCTTACAACTCCGAAGTCAGAATTCAGACAATTAAAAATTGGGACAAATAAGGGCCGGCAAGAGGAACAAGAAAAAGAAACAGTAACAACAAGGACCCAGTCCAGGAGGTCTCTTTTACCCCATTGGTCCAAGACTATCCTCTCCTACTTAGAGAAAACTTCTCCATCTCAGAAGGGATAGGAGATCATTGGAGCTTGAATTTGCTCCACTAGCTCCACTGATGTGTCCAAGTGTTATATGGTCACCTTGGTGTCCATTTTCTCCCATATTCATCTATCTCCTGGGCTAGTGCTCTCTGCAACCCCCTAACCCAGAGGGAGGGGGGAAATATGGAGAGGGTTACCTCTGAAGTGCTTCCTTTTCTGTTCCATTAACCCAGTGGTCTCCAACCTTTCTGGCACCAGGGACCAGTTTCATGGAAGACAATTTTTCCACAGACTGGCAGGGGGGATGGTTTTGGGACGATTCAAGCACATTACATTTATTGTGCACTTTATTTCTATTATTATTACCTTGTAATATGTAATGAAGTAATTATACAACTTACCATAATGCTGACAGGAGGCAGAGCTCAGGTGGTAACATGAGCAATAGGGAGCGGCTGTAAATACAGATGAAGTTTTGCTCACTCGCCCACCACTCACCTCCTGCTGTGCAGCCCAGTTCCTAACAGGCCACAGACCGGTACCGGTCCATGGCCCAGGGGTCAGAGACCCCTGTATTAACCCCTTTCTTCTTTCTTCCAACATTTCCTTGCAACAGCATCCCCTTAAGCCACCAGAGGCGGGTGGCCTCTGAGGGCATGGAGGCTGGTTATGCAATGAGTCCCAGCTCTAGGGGTCACCCTCCGTGGAGGCTTAGTCTCTCAGGCAAAATCAAGTGCTGGCATAGTCTTTTCAACAATAGATGCTTGGACAACTGGACATCCACATGCAAAAGAATGAAGCTGGATGCCTTCCTCATATCATACTCAAAAATTAACTAAAAATATATGATAGATCTAGACATAAGAGCTAAAAGTATAAACACTCTTAGGAAAAAAAGAATAGGAATAACTCTTCAGGACCCTGAGTTAGGCAAGACCTTCTTAGATATGAGATCAAGCACACAAGAGAGAAAAGAAACAATAAACAAATCAGATGTCATCAAAATAAAAAACTTTTATGCTTCAGAGGATGCCATCAAAAAAGTAAATGGAGAACCCATAGAATAGGAGAAAATGTTTACAAATCATATATCCAATAAGGGATTTTTATATAGAATTATATAAAGAACTCTTTTACAATTAAATAATAAAGAGAAAAGGGGCCCAATTTAAAATGGTCAAATGATCTGAATAGATATTTCTTCAAGGAAGATATACAAATGGCCAATAAACATAAAAGATACTTAATATCCTTAGAAATCAGTTAAATGCAAACCAAAACCACAATGAGTTACCACTTCACATCCACTAGGGGAGCTATAGTCAAAAAGAGAGACTAAGAATTGTTGATGAGGATGTTGAGAAATTGGAAGCCTCATACTTTGCTGGTGGGAATGTGAAATGGTACAGCCATGTTGGAAAAGAATTTGGCAGTACCTCAAAAAGTTAAACATAAAGTTACTGTACAAGCCAAAAATTCCACTCCTAGGGTATATATCCAAGAGAATTGAAAACATATGTGCACAAAAAAACTTGCACATGAATGCTAAGTGAAGAAGGCAGTCACAAAAGACCACATATTGTATGTTTCCATTTATAAAAAATGTGCAGAATAGACAAATCCACAGAGATAGAAAGTAGATTAGTGATTGCTAGGGAATGGGGAGGGGGGTAGCAATTGGGGGTGACTGCTAATGGTTATGGGGTTTCTCTCAGGGGTAATGACAGAGTTCTAAAGCTGATTGTAGTCATCGTCAGAGAACTTTGTGGATATACTGAAAAACATTTAATGATACACTTTAAAAAAATATCTGCTGCAACTTTATACACTCACAGCCATTATTCTTGCTGACTGAGACCCTTACCAATTCTTACTTGGATTATTATAATAACATCCTAATTTGTCTTCCATCTCCAGTGCTGCTTTCAATCCATCTTCCATACGACAGGCAGAGCTTTCTAAAATCTAGACCTGGTGGTCACTCCTTTGTTTAAAACCGATGGTGACTCCAACTACTTACAACATAAGACATCCTTACCATGGTTTGGACTTGTTTCAGACCCAGCTTGACAGCTTCTATACTACTTACACAGTAAGTGACCTGCCAATTAACTCTCCCCTCACATTTCACTTCATTTTCATACACTTTCTGTCTCTGCCAGATGTCCTAACCTCTTTATCTGTCTTGAAGGATACACTTATCCTTCAAAGGGCCCCTTGCTACCTCACCTGAGAAGGTTTTTCCAACTCCAACTCCCCCGACTCTTTCGTTATTGTTTTCATGACTAGTGATTACATGTTCATGATCACATAGAACACAGCTGGCCATCATTCTATATCTTAGCTAGTTTCATGACCTCACATATGTCATTGAACCTCCTTGAACTTCAATTTCATCTGTAAAATGAGTGGCTTGAATAAAAACCTAAAGACATTTTCACTCAAAGTTTTTAAAGCAGCCTCGTTTTGGGGGACGATGTATAAAGAAGGTTGGAGTTTCTATTTTTACTAATGTCTTACAAAAGCACCTCTGGGCTGCAACAAGAAAATCAAACCCAAGGCCAGGGCCGTTAGTGTGCTTTTTAGCTGACCTCAGTAGGCTGTTCCTGTTAAAATTCTGACTTAGCAGTTAATGACTCAGGGCATGATATGCATTGTATTTATTCCTAGCATCTCCATCATGTCCTAGAGAACAGAACAGACCCCTACATTCTTTAAAAATAGTCCATCTTCAATTTGTGTCTTCTTAACAGGCATGATACTAAAAAAAATTTTTTTTGTAAGAAAATAGATTCTTTGTAGAGAAGCTAACTCTCTCCTACATCTTTTTGTGGTAGTTGTTTTTAATTGAGCATAGAGTGGAACAATAGAAATGAAAATGCTTCCCTAAGTGTTTGTTTTGTTTCAAATAAAGCTCTTTAATAATTTCTATTTGTCTTAATGATTATTAAAAACCAAATAGATCTGAAAAAATCAAATGCAATCTCAATAGAATAAGAAATTTGTCTATGCAATTTTCTCTTATGCAAACTGATAATGTGTAATATATAAAAGTGCAATAACATGATGAAAAATAGACTCTGGGATTAAAATGAAGGCTGATTTATTATTAAATATTCAGTGACTTTTATGCTCTAGAGTTCAAGGAAATCCTTTTCCTTGTTATATTATTTTGTTTTTCAATTTTCACAGAATTCATTACCTCCTCTTGAGCCTCTCAAGTTTTCTCTGTGTGTGACATCCCAGAAATCACATGAAGGGAGGGAGAAAGAGACCTTCAAATGGACACAGGTGGAAATTCTGCTTAAATCACATTAACATTCCATTGCTATCAATTAGAATCTCCTAAGGCAAGCAAACTAATCCAAAGTGTAAGCATAGCTGAATTAAAACACAATACAGCAGCACACGTGCAGGTACACATACCCATACACACACGTACACCTCACAAACACAGAGCTCCCATCTAGGGAGCTTAATGAATGGAGGCATACATTAAGATATGCCAGATGAGCCTCCTCCATACTTGTAGTGCTTGACATTCTCTTAGAACAAGAGTGATGGGGTCTGATCTCTCTAAATCTAAATATATGGTTGCCACAGAACAGACCCTTGACACATAAGGTCAAGGTATGACTTTTGCTTTGTGATAATTTCAATTTTAATTCATATCAGAATAATAATAGTTAACATTCCCTTAGTTCAAGATTTCAGGGACTCTACTTCAAATAGATTCTCTCATTCAATCCATTCAGCAACTCCATGATTAGGAATTTTATTCTTACTGTTTTATTAGAAAGTATTTAAGGTAAAAAACCCACCCCATCCTCTAACCCAAATCCCCAAGAATGAGGATAGCACAGTATTGACAAATGTCCTAAACTCTGATTTAAGGTCAAAGTAAATTAAAAAGCAGTTATAGAATGCCTCTTTTATGGGAGTCTAGCATTCTTCAGAGGGAACAAAAGAAATGAAAGAGGGGAATGAGATGGCATGTAACCTTAAAAAAATAAGAAAATAGTATAAGAAAGTACTTTAAAATGGCATGTTAAAATTATAATCCATAGCACAATAGTCCTTGATATTTCATATTTTATGTTCCACGAATACAATATATCAAAGAACCTGGCTCCCTTTTTAATTAAAATAGAAGGCTGAGCATTTTGGGGGAGGAAACGGTCATGTCTGTATTTATTCTGTTATTAGAATTCTAGTTTTTGCAAAGTTAAGTTATGAACAACCTCAGTAGTTTTGGGAAGTACCTTTTATGACCATGGATTTAAAACAAACTAAGATAATTCAGTAGTCAAAATTGTAATGGCACTTTTGGTAGCATAGATGTACTATAACACTAACTATAAATCACAAAGATGACTTATTTATTTTAGTAATACTGATATTATGGGCAAGCAGGTTTTGCAAGAGCCCCCAGGTTTTATCTTTCAAGTAGACAAAACAGTTCTTAGGAAACCCTGTTTTCTCTTAAATTTATTTTTATTTACTGCCATAACAATTTTCTTCGACTATTATAGAGCAAACTGATCTTTCTCAAGGGTATTGCAGAAGAGGGGGAGAGAAGAGATCCACATTTGAATTTAATCTGATCTCCTCCAATTGAAAGTGACATTGCTGTAATCTGACATCATGTGTTTTGTGTCTGCAAAGCTTTCTCTTCTTTTCATGTATTTACCATCCTTCCCCCAAATATGTTGGAAGACCTTCTGCAGGGGATCTGCTATGCTTGTGAGTTTAAATAGGAGATATGATCATATCTTATTGTGCCCTTTGGGTATTTCAAAACATCACTGATGAGAGTAGAAATTGGTACATGCTTTCCAAAAGTAATTTTAAGATCACTTTAAAATTTTACTTAACTTTTGATTCAGCAATTTCACTCCTAGGAATTTAGTCTAAGGAACTGATCATGGGTGTGCATAAAAATTTATCTTTGTAGCACTATTTAAAGGCAAAGCTACTGAAATAACTTAAATGTCCATCATTAATGGTTTGGTTAAAAAAACACATGATATATAGTAATACAACAGAATATTTATTCATCCTCAAAATTTATGCTGTATAGAATATTTAATGAACTTAAAAGTATTTACTACCAATTATTAAGAAATGAAATTTAGGACAGAAAACATCATATTCAAAACAATTCCATGTAGGCAGAGAAAAAGCCTAGTTACTGTGGGTAGTGGAATCATTCATGACGTTTATATTAGTTTTACTTATTTTCTATAATACATATGTTTAATTTCATTATGAGAGACAACATGTTATAAAGAGATTGCTATCTTTCATACAGCAAAAAATGTTTTGACTCCCATGGACACAAGCTTGCTAATGTTTTATCAGCTGGTTATCAGGTGACCAATAAAGAAATTTAAGAATATATATAATTCTGTTCTTTCATTATATGATTTATAGTCATATATATATATATATATATATATATATATATATATATATATATATATTTTTTTTTTTTCGGTACGTGGGCCTCTCACTGCTGTGGCCTCTCCCGTTGCAGAGCACAGGCTCCAGATGCGCAGGCTCAGCGGCCATGGCTCACGGGCCCAGCCGCTCCATGGCATGTGGGATCTTCCCGGACCGGGGCACGAACCCATGTCCCCTGCATCGGCAGGCGGAGTCTCAATCGCTGCACCACGAGGGAAGCCCTATAGTCATATTTTTAATTAAGTTATTTATTTATATAACTATTTCTATTTCTGCCCATATAGAAATAATTGGACACTGACAATTATAATTCCCCATGAGATTCAGAGAAAATAGAATGAAATATAAATTGCAGTGGTTAACCTGGGGATCACAGAGAAAGTAAGAAAACAACAATAGCAAACATCTGCACTTACTATGTGCCAGACGTTTTTCTACAAGTAGAGCACTAAGAACTGTACCTGGCACAGAGTAAGTGTCATGTAAACATCTGACATAGCTATTGTTGCTGTCGTTGAATCTTTACAAGAAAGAACAGTCAAGTATGGTACTATTATCATCATCTCAATTTTAAAGATTAGAAAAAGCAGAGGATTATAAGAATACATGGTAGAGTTTACCAGACACCTTGAATAGTCTCAACAGAATAGAATTTTTCCCTTTGTTCTAACAATACTCAGGTAGGTGGTTCACGATTCTTAGGGCAAGTCAACATTACCTGGGACCCAGAATCCTTCTATCTTTTTACTCTTCTCTTCTCCATATGAGGCTTCCATTTTGGAGTTCAAGGTGACTGCTCCAGCTCCCCACTTCATGTCTACATTCCAGAGATGAAGGGAAAAACACATTCTTTTCTTTGAAAGACAACACTCAGAAGTTACCTACATAATTTCTGTTGATTTTATATGGGCCAAATTTTTATCACATAGCCATGCCCACCTACAAGGATGGCTGGAAAATGTATTTATCTGAGTGTCCAAATGCCCAGCAAAAATATATATTCTCATGGAAGAAGGAGAGAAAGTTATTAGGCAGTGTCTTAGTCTATTTGCACTGCTATAATAAAAATATCGTAAAATGGGTGGCTTGTAAACAATAAACATTTATTTCTCACAGTTTTGGAGATTAGGAAGTCCAAGATCATGGCGTCATCCAAAACGGCATCTGGTGAGAGCCCACTTCCTCACTGATGGTCCACTTCTAACTGCAACCTCACAAGGCAGAAAGGGCAAGGGCAGGAAGTGGGGAGGCTCTGACAAATGTTTTCTTTCTTCAGATGCTCTTCCTCAGCCACAGAAGTGGTGGCTTTAACCTGCACCTGCTACTCCTGTATTCTTTAAGGTTATTTTTAACTTTAATTAATCCCTTTTTGCTAGCTAATAATTCTTTGTATTAAATGTTACTTGTTTACTGTATGATGACTATCTCTCTACTGAACCTTAACTGATACATACACAAAATAAATATACAGTCTTAAAAATTGGTGCCATCTAAACTATGGTCACATAGAATCATGGTGAAACAAAGTCTTTTAAGTCAGCCCGTCTTGAGTTTGAGTGCTGACTCTGTCATTTGCCAGCTGTGTGACCTGGGAAGAGTCTCTAAATATCTCTGACCTCTAAAATTGAGTTGACTCTCTACACCATGTTAACAAAATTAAGAATAAAAACTATATGACTATCTCAATAGAGGCAGAAAAAGCTTCTGACTAAATTCAAAACCCATTTATGATAAAAACTCTCCAGAAAGCAGGAATAGAGGGAACCTACCTCAACATAATAAAGGTCATATATGACAAACCCACAGCAAACATCATTTTCAATGATGAAAAACTGAAAGCATTTCCTCAAGAGCAGGAACAAGACAAGGATGTCCACTCTTACCACTATTATTCAACATAGTTTTGGAAGTCCTGGCCAGAGGACTGTCAGAGAAGAAAAAGAAATAAAAGGAATCCAAATCGGAAAACAAGAGGTAAAACTGTCACTGTTTGCAGATGACATGATACTATACCTAGAAAATCCTAAGGATGCTACTAGAAAACTCTTAGAGCTCATCAATGAATTTGGTAAAGTTGCAGGATACACAAGTAATACACAGAAATCTCTTGCATTCCTATAAACTAACAATGAAAAATCAGAAAGAGAAATTAAGGAAACAATCCCATTTACCATCACAACAAAAAGAATAAAACACTTAGGAATAAACCTACCTAAGGTGGCAAAAGACCTGTACTCAGAAAACTATAAGACATTGATGAAGGAAATCAAAGATTAAAGAAACAGATGGAGAGATGTACCATGTTCTTGGATTAGAAAAATTAATATTGTGAAAATGACTATACTACACAAAGCAATCTACAGATTCAATGCAATCCCTATCAAATTACCAATGGCATTTTTTCACAGAATTAGAACAAAAAATTTTACAATTTGTATGGAAACATGAAAGACCCTGAATAGCCAAAATAATCTTAAGAAAGAAAAACGGAGCTGGAGGAATCAGGCTCCCTAACTTCAGATACTACAAAGCTACAGTAATCAAAACAGTATGGAATTGGCACAAAAACAGAAATATAGATCAGTTGAACAGGATAGAAAGCCCAGAGATAAACCCACCCAACTATGATCACCTAATCTATGACAAAGGAGGCAAGAATATACAATGGAGAAAAGACAGTCTCTTCAATAAGTGGTTCTGGGAAAACTGGAGAGCTATTTGTAAAAGAATGAAATTAGAACACTTCCTAACACCATACACAAAAACAAACTCAAAATGGGTTAAAGACCTAAATATAAAACCAGACACTCTAAAACTCCTAGAGGAAAACATGGGCAGAACACTCTTTACATAAACCACAGCAAGATCTTTTTTGATCAACCTCCTAGAGTAATGAAAGTAAAAACAAAAATAAACAAATGGGATCTAATTAAACTTAAAAGCATTTGCACATCAAAGGACCATAAATAAAACAAAAAGACAAACCACAGAATGGGAGAAAATATTTGCAAATGAAGTGACAAACAAGGGATTAATCTCCAAAGTATACAAACCACTCATGCAGCTGAATAAAAAAATAAAATAAAATTTTAAAAAAACAATCAAAAAATAGATGGAAGATCTAAATAAACATTTCTCCAAAGAAGATACACAGATGGCCAAAAATCACATAAAAAGATGCTCAACATCTGTATTAGAGAGATGCAAATCAAAACTACAATGAGGTATCACCTCACGTCGGTCAGAATGGCCATCATCAAAAAATCTACAAACAATAAATGCTGGAGAGGGTGTGGAAAAAAGGGGACCCTTCTGCAGTGTTGGTGGGAATGTAAATTGGTACAGCCACTATGGAGAACAGTATGGAGTTTCCTTAGAAAACTAAAAATAGAACTACCATATGACCCAGTGATCCCACTGCAGGGCATATAATTGGAGAAAACCATAATTCAAAAAGACATACGTACCCCAGTGTTCATTGCAGCACTATTTACAATAGCCAGGACATGGAAAAAACCTAAATGTCCATCAACAAATGAATGGATAGAGGAGATGTGGTACATGTATACAATGGAATATTACTCAGCCATAAAAAAGAACAAAATAAAGCCATTTGCAGCAACATGGATGGACCTAGAGATTGTCATACTGAGTGAAGTAAGTCAGACCAAGAAAGACAAGTATCTTATGATATCACTTATATGGGGAATCAAAAAAAAGAGTACAAATGAACTTATTTACAAAACAGAAGTAGAGTCACAGATGTAGAAAACAAATTTATAGTTACCAGGGGATAAGGGGGGGAGGGATAAATTGGGAGACTGGGATTGTCATATACACACTACCATATATAAAATAGATAATTAATAAGAACCTGCTGTATAGCACAGGGAACTCTACTCAATACTCTGTAATGGCCTATATAGGAAAACAAAACAAAACAAAAAAGAGTGGATATATGCACATGTATAACTGATTCACTTTGCTGCATACCTGAAACTAACACAACATTGTAAATCAACTATACTCCAATAAAAATTTTAAAAATAAAATTGAGTTGACTCTCATCTGTAAAATTGGGTTAATGATGATGATCTTATGGTGTTGCTATGAAGATTAAGTAGCATATGTACAGCAGTTGGTACAAAGTAAGTAGTAAATAAATAATATTTTAAATCACTATTTTTTCAGTACCTATGATTTAGCATTATTTCATTTACTTGTTTTATTCAAGTGATTGTGTTCCCCCATACCCTCTCTGTGGTTCATTGTGCACTATGTTCAAACAAAGCATTTCTGAATGTAGCTTAACCTTGGTCCTCTAATTTTGTTTCCTTTGCCAAAGGGATTGCTGAATACCACTTTTCTTAAAATTAACCGGGATTTAAGTCATTTATCAAATTCCTTCTGATGCTTCTTTTGGGAGATTCCATGATCCCACACTGTTTTGCACTTTCACAAAATTTTTATTTTCCATCTTTTTTGGATCCTTCTCAGTATTCTCTCTCTCTCTCTCTCTCACTAAAGTAGAGATTCCCACAACTTTATGGAATTTTAGGAATAACTATCTCCTGATTCTTGATTGAAAACACCATCTGGTTAAAGCACTTTTTAAATTTTAATTTTTATTGAAGTATAGTTGATTTACAATGTTTCAGGTATAGAGCAAAGTGATTCAGTTTTATATATGCATGTGTATATATATATATATATATATATATATATGTATATATATTCTTTTTTAGATTCTTTTCCATTATAGGTTATTATAAGATATTGAATAGAGTTCCCTGTGCTATACAGTAGGTCCTTGTTGTTTATCTATTTTACATATAGTAGTGTGTATCTGTTAATCCCAAATTCCTAATTTAAATTAGAAACTTTAAAAAAAGAGCATTTTAGTATTAATTTTTAAACATTAATTAAATACTACGTGTGGTATGATATGCCTATTAGAACTTCCTCTACAGTAACTTCACAATGTCATCGATTACCAAAAAGCATTTGTAAGCTTTATTTTTATTCTCTAAACCTCTTGTCACTATTTACCTATTTATTTTGGAGTTACTGACTGTTTAGTTACTATTAGCATAAAACATCATTCTTCTATCAGTCATGTCTTTACATATTTCCCTACTAATAGAATATTTGAGAATATTTGAAGTAAAGCCTCCAATACTTATAAAAATCTCCTATTTAAGTGGGAGTTATTATTGTAAATACACTTTACAGACCTGGAGGAGCTCTCATATACTCTCGGTGGGAATGTAAATTGGTGCAGTTACTATGAAAACACTATGGATTTCCCTCAAAAAATTAAGAATAGGGACTTCCCTGGTGGTCCAGTGGTTAAGAATCCACCTTCCAATGCAGGGAATGCAGGTTCGATCACTGGTCAGGGAATTAAGATCCCACATGCTGCAGGTCAACTAGGTCTGCACACCACAATTACTGAGTCTGCACGCTCTAGAGCCCACATGCCACAACTAGAGAAGCCCTCACGCCACAACAAAGAGCCCACGTGCTGCAATGAAAGATCCCACGTGCCATAACTAAGACCCGATGCAGCCAAATAAGTAAATAAATAAAATTTTAAATTAAGAATAAGACTACCATATGATTCAACTATTCCACTTCTGGGTATTTATCCAAAAAATATGAGAACACTAATTTGAAAAGATATCTGTACCCCTATGTTCATCATAACAGTATTTACTACAGCCAAGATATAGAAACAACCTAAGTGCCCATCAATGGATGAATCAATAAAGATGTGTCAGACACAGTATAATACTATGTACACAATGTAATACTAATCAGCCATTTAAAAAAGATGAAATCTTGCCATTTGCAACAGCATGGATGGACCTTGAGGGTATTATGCTAAGTGAAATAAACCAGGAGATGGGGAAGTACAAATACAGCATGATTTCACTCATAGGTGAAATCTAAAAATAATTATAAATAAATGGACAAAACAAACACATATATATAGAGAACAGAACAGTAGTTATCAGAGAAGGGGGTGGGGGGAGGGCGTGGGTAATGAGGGTCAACTGTATGATAATAAATGGAAACTAAACTTTTGGTGATGAGCACACTGTGGTGTATACAGAAATAAAAATATAATACTGTATACATAAAACTTATATGTTATAACCCAATAAAAAATGGTTAAAAAAAACATGGACCTTGAGGATCATGTACAGAGATACATGGGTACAAATCTAAGTCCACTTTTAATTGTGTGGCTGTATTAGTCAGTAGAGTCTGAATTTCAAGTGGCAGAAAAGCAACTCAATATGCCTTAAACAGATGATCAAAGAAACCAAAGAGGAATTTATTCCTTCATGTAAACTAGCAAGTTAAAGTTAAATCAGGAATCACATAGAGCTGGACCAAGTCCCATCTAAGTCACATGGGTTGTTTTTTTTTCACTTCTCCCTGCCCTTCTCTCTCTCAAGTTTGCCTCTTCATCTCTCTATGTATTGATGTGTGCCCATCTAACTGTCGCATGTCACATGGGGTAAGAAAATAATGGCCATTTCCTATGACCCCTTTCCTAAAGTGTTGGTGGGGAAAGGGGGAAGGCACAGGAGAGGACTCTGCATGGTTCAGTTGGATCACAAGCTCATGTCTAGATCTGTCACTTTAGCCAGGAAGAATGAGGGTCTTTGATTAGGAGACCAAAAAGGCAAATACACTGACTAGGAATCCTGCCAGAATCACATAATACATGTGGATATTGTTTTTTATCACTCTGTTTTCTTATCCATAAAATGGGAAATCACTCTCCCTTCAATAGGGTGGTAGTGATGATGAAATGACATTATGTTTGGAAAAGATATAATATAGAACTGAGCAATAAATGATAACTATTAACATTTATTATAATAGTAAAATAAAAATGAAAACTGCTATGTAGTAGAAACAGAAACAACCTTCTTTTCTTGATCTAGACAGGTATCTTTTGCTTGTCTTGTTAACCCACCTCCCTCTCCCCAAGGAAAGAGCAAATTTAAAGAGCAGAGACTCATGACTTTTAGTCCTCATGTTTCCATGACAACAACTAACACAGAGAAAGGAAAGAAACTAACATATTAAGCATTATGCATTTTAGTAGAGACCTTGACAAGTGATCTACTTAAATGCGCCAAACACAGCAACTTGCTCAGAGCAGTCATTTGATAGCTATTTGTTCAATAAGTGCAAATTGATTGATGGTATACATCTGGCATAAGGTAACTTCTTAAAAGTTCAAGACGAAGCAGAACACATTGTATTGTATTACAAGTAGTAGCAACTCTTTGATATTTCACATTAAAAAAGGAACTTTCATCAGGTTTCTCTAAATTCTTTTGAAAGGAAATTTTGTCCTAATAGAAAGCATAATCTGGGCCACCTGGAAATTTGAATTCCAGAGTCTTATGTCTACCATTACAGTTTCAGTGAGGACACTGCACTTAGGATTATACTAAGGCTTGTGCCTGGGGATTAATATTCTGAAAAAGCAATCAAATCAACAATCAAATTCAATAATGATTTGTTGAAATGGGAAATTTCAGACTCATCAATGCAGTGAAATAATGTACATATGCTTCTCAGAGTTATTTGCCCTCATCTTTGAGAGTTGCTTTGGCTTAGTCCATCAGCACTTCTGACCTGTTTATTGGGATTTCTCACGCTTTTTTCTCTTCTAATATTGGGGAGTTTGTGGTGCTTGGAGATCCCAGAAAGACAAGAATATTTTCAGACAGAAAAAGCTGAGATGCAGCTGAATTTAAACACATGTGTAATGCTAGTTCCAACATCTGAGTGCAAGTCATGAATGGAGAAGTGATGACTAAATAGGTAGATGAAAATAGTGATATAAATGTACCTCCTAGGATTCCTCCTCTGGAATAAAACCAGGACTGTACTCCATAGTGGGGTTAACATATTGCAATGGGGGAAACAAGAACCTCATACTGCTTTCTCCTATGGCCCTACTTTTTCCTTGTCATAGCTTTATTCCTATTTATTTGCACACTAGACATGTCACCCATTTAAAGAATTAGGCTGCTGGGTTGGAATCCTTGCTTTGCCAGTTGGTTTCTGCATGAGCTTTGCCAAGTTGCTCAATATCTCTGTACTTCAGTTTCTTCATATATAAATTGAGGAGATGAGTATTTTCGTGGAGGGTCGTTGAAGGAATTGAATGACATACTAAAGGTAAAGTTATAGATCAGTGATTGTCCCATAGTATGTGTTCTATAAATAACAGTTGATATATCACTATAATGCAGCATGTGTTTGACGATTGAATCAATCAAGAGCTGTGCAAATTGGAAAAAAATGGTATTACCTACAAAGATCAACAAGGCTGTAAGGCTGTGCCATGGTGCTGATCCTTAAAGAATGGGTGGGTTTCCAGGCAAGGAAAAGAAAATAATATCACAAATAGTAGGAAGAGGTAGCTGAACAAAGTAGTCCAAAATGGCTAGATCCGAGTGTTCCAGGAAGAAGATGGTAGGAACATATATTCTATTTCCTTAAATACAATTGGAGCTGCAGTCCCCACATTTAGAAACAAATCATGTTTTCAGAAGAGATATCTTGGTTTGAACATTCAACTTCTCTCTTGACACATGGTAAATTGTTTACGTGTTTGAGGCTCCTACCTGATCATAACACCTTAAGCTCTGAGACCATGACTTAGTCATTTGTATCTCCACAACAGTGCCTAGCCAAGTGCTGGGAATACAGTCATTGTTCAATAAATATTTGTTGAGGGAGTTAAGGAATCAGTGACTCAATGAGTATTCATTTTGAAGACTGTATACATAACAGTTTTCTGTGATAGGTGAGGGTTAGAAGATACTTAGTTCTGATCTTATCATACATATCTTAGACATCACATTTCAGTATATGTTTAGAAAGAAAAGCCAATCTCATTGACTAGAGATTCCATGGTAATGAGAGCTATTGTCCGGATGCTCAGATGTTTTAAAAGCGACCAGTAATTGTAACTCAATCAAAAATGAAAATCTTGTGCTTCCCTGGTGGCACAGTGGTTGAGAGTCCGCCTGCCGATGCAGGGGACACGGGTTCGTGCCCCGGTCTGGGAAGATCCCACATGCCGCGGAGCGGCTGGGCTCATGAGCCATGGCCGCTGAACCTGCGCATCTGGAGCTTGTGCTCCACAGCGGAAAAGGCCACGGCAGTGAGAGGCCCATGTACCGCAAAAAAAAAAAAAAAAAAAAGAAAGAAAGAAAATCTCTGAATTGGGAGGTGATCTTTGGAAGCACTGGTAGAGGAGTAGAGAAGTGAGACAGGGAAGGAAAGGAAACCAAAAAGTGTGTGATAATGAACAGGTTACCACTGTGTGAAACTTGGCCTCAATCCCGCCCGCTGGGGATCTCTGAGTGAATAGAGCAAGGCTCAGATTCACCCTACCTGAGGGGTGAGGAACGTGGAGTATTTATCTACCAGTTTATGTCAGTCTCAGATGAGGCTGCTCCTGGAGGTGTTAACTCTGTAGCACTCCCACCTGTCCAGCATGCAAGACAAATATGCTTCATGTACCCAGAGAACATTTTAAGGCAGAGCTGCGGGGATTTCAGGGGATTGCAATGGAGGCCATACGCTGAGGGCGTATGGACACTTCCTTTGCTATGGCCTACCATAGCCCATACTTTGCACTACCCAGATTCACTCATGTTGCAGGTTAAGTTCATTCTGTCCTTTCACTGATTATTTTAGGAGGTCACTTGTCACAATTCCACAAGAGAGAGAAAGAAAGAAAGAGAGAACTTAAAAGAGGAGGCCTATAGTCTCAACTGTTGTAGTTAATCTTGAAACCATAATCGATATTTGTCGTTTCCCTCCTTTATTACCTCCATGCGCTCAACCAAACTGCTTCTCGTCTAGGTTCATCATGTGGTGCAATAACTCAGCCTTTTATCCCTGAGAGAATGAGTCCCTGGTTACTTGTCCTCATTAAGATATTGTTGCTGCCATTGCCCTTTTGTTTCTCACCAGGGACACATCAACAGACAGGCCAGTGAGTTGCATGATTTCCAGACATATTCCTCCCTGCTCCATTATTTAGCAGCAACCCTATGTCCTCCTCATAATCAGGATGAATTACCCCTGTCTGTATAGTAACTGCCTTCTCTGACTGCTGGCCTGTGGGCATAAGAGTCAAGAAGAATCAGGCAGCAGCTGAAGCTGTAGATTTACTGTGTGCCCTGGTAGACATATCAAGGCTTCTAACTCTACAGAACTGGAAGTTGTAAAAAGGGGAAGGCCACTTTCTTTTTCTTTTTAATTTATTTTATTGACGTATAGTTGATTTATAATGTTGTGTTGACTTCTGCTGTATAGCAAAGTGATTCCATTATATATATATAATGCATACACATTCTTTTTCATATTCTTTTCCATTATGGTTTATCATAGGATATTGAATATAGTTCCCTGGGCTATACAGTAGGACAGGAAGCCCATTTGCTTAAGTGGATTATTTAAAGAGCTAGTGGGAGGCTTCATTCCTACTTCCACCTTTCGATGCTAGCTATTCAGGACTCAGCACTACATATACTAACATCATTTAATAGTACAACCACATCTTGAACCTTAACCATGTAGGGTGTCATTCCCAGCAAAACACAACAACATATTTACAATCTCAAACCTGGTCTACAGAGAACAGTCACCACTGAGCTTCTCACTGAAGCTGCCATACCTCTCTGGGGACATTCCTTATTGCTTTAGTGAAAGGAGTGTCTTCTGGACTCTCCTGGGAAACATAATCAACCTGTAGTTTCTCTGACATTACAGAATAAATGTGTTATAACATGCCCACCTCTCTGAGACGTTGGTACTCCTCTCCAGTGCTTTGCCAAGGTAGTTCTGGTGACTTCACATCATTTATTTTAGGCCAACATCCTTTCCAAGCTTCAAGGAGCTATTCCAGTAGCACATTGGGATCAGCTCCAGGTATACTTGCCAGAATGTTAAAAATTAACTCATGAAAGAGTGCTCTCACAGAAATAACGATCTGGTCTTACATTCTGTCCTCCTTGATCTAGCATCTCAAAACCAATTCTTCTGAATGTTTTCCAGACTCCTACTAGCATTTATTAGCCAGGTTCTGTAGTTCACTTGATTAATCATCCATTTCATCCTACAACAGAGATCATACTTTTCCACTCAAGTCATACTGAGACTTGATCCTAATTATTTGTCCAGCAGCAATGAGGGGAGGTGGGAGCAGAGCTTGAGAAAGGAAATATCACTATATAAAACATCCTACTGAGGTGAGGCTTTAACAGGGTAATTGACTGTTCTCCAACTGGAAAGGGTAAGGGGCTCTTTTTCTGGAGCAGAGTTTCAGAAGATTCTCTGGGTTCAAGACTCTTAAGAGCATCTACCCAAATATCTTTTCCAATGTTTCAGGGTCTGACTCTTTCCCTATAAAGATCCTGATCATAGCGGAGAAGATTTGCTAGCTCTGTGAATTCGGCCTCCTTTATAACTCTACTTTTCCTAAAATTAAATCTTAGGCCCGATTTTTAGCATGGTCTATCCTGTAGCTGAAGGAAACGAAGGTTATTTTGATTGTTGCTTGGAGGTCTTTAAACTTTCACACAAAATCTTGAGTTGAGTGTTGGCTGACCCAAGTCTGTAATTTTTTTCCCTATGGAGTTTTATGGAAGTTAACTCTGCGATCTCATGTCTTTCAAATACAAGAGCAATAGGATTTTACTTCTGTCTGTATTCTATCCCAATCCAACTCATGAGAGTCTTAGTAATTATGGTGCTATAGCCTGCCAGGGATTAGCTCCCCTACATTATAAACCAGCAAGGGGGTCCCTGCTACCACCTGGTAGTGAATCATTCAGTTCACATGCTGGTATTGAGGATCTGCTTCCTAAACCACCTCTGTCCCAACTAACTTAGGTGAGGTTTGGGTTCCCATATAAGACCCTGAAACAGGATTTGAGTGAAAGTAGTTTATTTGGAAAGTGACCTAGGAAGCACCAGTAGAGGAGTGGGGAAGTGAAGAAAGAAGGAAATGAAGCCAGTAAAGGATGCAGCAGGTGGGAAGATTTCCCCTGTGGGAACCAAGGACTATTAGTACCACTGGGGTTGTCTAAGAGGCTGCAAAGAGCATGCCTCAGAACTGATCTTCCCAAGAGACAAAGAACCTAAGGTATTCATCCCCCAGTCCCTGCTGTCATTGGTTTTGGGCTGCTCTGGAGACATTAACTCACTGGCCTGCCTGCCTCATGCGTCAAGGGCTCCAGAGGCCAGAGAATGCCTTTAGGGAAAGGGTCACAAAGACAAATAATGGGAAGTTGTGTGGTTGGTACTTATGGAAACAATGACTGCCAGATAATATGGAGAGGACACCCAAAAACATCAGTTACAAACCTCCTGTGAGTGCATTATGAATATTAATGAAAAATAGTGCCTTTAAATAGTAGTAGCTACCTGCAGCATACCTGCACCACAGCCATTGTGTAAAGCAAGATATCACCATGCATAGTTTAGTTGTTTCTCTATATGTTGATTAGCTTGGCACTTTTCCTGACCAGACTATATGAGGATATATTCCTCTGTTTAACCAAAAATGTGTATATGTACTGCTTGCTTTCCTGCCCTAAATGCCAATGTGAACTGTAGATATAGATGCTTTGGATTCATCTCTGTTTTTTTTTTTTTTTTTTCGGTACACGGCCCTCTCACTGTTGTGGCCTCTCCCATTGCGGAGCACAGGCTCCGGATGCGCAGGTTCAGTGGCCATGGCTCACAGGCCCAGCCGCTCCACAGCATGTGGGATCTTCCCAGACCAGGGCACGAACCAGTGTCCCCTGCATCGGCAGGCGGACTCTCAACCATTGCACCACCAGGGAAGCCCTCATCTCTGTTTTAATAGTACCATTCCTTTGAGTGCATATTTCGCATCTCTTTTTTGAGATTAAATTTTAGAAATGGGTCTTGAGAACTATGGACACACAGTCAACAAAAAAGTTTAGAATACTAAGAAACTTAAAGCACTGGCAGAAATAAGGAAACAGCATCTTTTAATGTTTTATTTTCACTTGTGAAAATATATATAATATGTATTACACGCACAGAAGAGTCCCACAGCTTGAGTCAGAGAAAGCTAAAAGAAAGGCACATACCAGGGGCAGCCTTTTCATAAAGTTTTCAGTTAAACCAACATTCAGGGCATGGCAAGGGACAATAAAAGCAACAAAAGCACAGGAGGCCTGTGTACATGACTCTGAAGAGCTAAATCAGAGACAACTTTAGGTCTGTTGAGAATGGAGGTCATCTCTGGAGAAAATACTGTTTCTACTTAGTAGGCCTGTCAGACCAGCAGAGGATGTACTGAAATCTGAACAAAGACACCAGGGGGCAAAGTGAAAGCCAATGCTTAACTTGACAGCTAGCCTGTTCTTCTCCCCCTTCTCTTTCAGACCTGAGGCCTTGGCTGACTCAAAGAAGCAAATAACCGGGCTGACTCTGGCCCTGCACAATTATGGTCAGCTACAAGACAGAATTTTGTAACAGACTAAATATTTTAAAAGCTTGTAAACACTGTGCTGATGCTGAGAAAAACATGAAAAGAACATTTGCTATTTCTCTTAGAGGAAAGATACAGGCATAGATCTTTGGCTTGCCCCAGGTGTATCCCTCTCCTGATATTTGCCCAAAATGGTAGGAACTGAGACACAATTCACGAGATGATTGGATCACTTCCATCATATGCCAGCACAGGAGCCTACTAAGATTTAGCACAGCTGGAGCAGCTGACAACCCTGGGAGATGTGAGATGGGGCTTCACGATGTCAGGCTGAATGGATTCCATCAGGTCACACTCGTTCGCAAGTATATGTTTCACCAGGCATCTGGAAGCTTCATCAATGTTGATATTTTCCTAAGGGGAGAAAACAGCTCTTATGATTCAATATTCTACAATGATGCTATGGCAGAGATGTATATGAGACAAAAGGGCAGTATTTAAATATCTCTTCCTAAACCCTTTCTATTCCCTTCACTCTCATTTTTTACCTCTAAGAACTTTACTCTTTAGTCCTTCACAAAAGTAAAATATGTATTTGTTTTGTCACTTAGGAGGAATAGTGTTTGGTGGGTTCACTTAGTAGACTGAATTTAAATTAGAGGGCAATTTTCTTATTTTTACATACTCTTACATTATAGCATAATATTGTAGAAGACACAGTAAGTCTTCAATCTAAATTAGGTTCATAATTGCACTCTGCCACATACTACCTTTGTGACCTTGATATGAAATAGGAATAATAAGACACCTCTTGAAGCAGTCATTAGTGGTTTCACAAGTACTTCTGGCTCTCTGCCTTCCAGTCAAATGGTAGGAGTGCCCTGCTCTGACCTCTTTGAAGTTAGGCATGGACACGTGACTTTCATGGGACAATGAAACGGGAGGATAAATGATGTGTCTCACTTTCACTTTCGTGTAGAAGCAATAAGAGACAATGCTCAATTCACCATGTTCTTTTCTCCCTGCTTCTGCAAACATGGAAAGCACAGAGATGGAAATTCTCTTGGCCTAAGTCTATGAATGAGGTTCAAAAAGAGCCAAGTATCCTATGATGATTCATGAAGGATGAATGAGAATTATGACTTTAAGCCACTGAGATTTGGGGTTGTTCATTACGGTGACATTACTTAGACAATCCAGGTGGACATAACTCTTCAAAGAAAAATATGAAATCGACATATCAATCTAGTTTCAAGAATGAACTAAGCTTCAACTTGGAGAAAATATGGAGCAAACCTTTGAATCTAAAATATATTGTTTCATTCTTGGGAACCCATTCCATAGCAATAAAAGCATTTGTGCCTCAGGAAAGATGTACAAGAATGTTTATTGTAGAAATTTTCATAACCAATAAAAAAGAAAAAAGAAGAGAAAGAAAAGAGAAAAACTGGAAAACCTGAGGATGCTTATGAACAGGAATGGAATACACACAACATGGAATATTATGCAATAGCAGAACATGGATGAACCTTGAAAACATCATGCTAAGTGAAAGAAGCCAGTCATGAAGGACCACATATTGTACGATTCATTTACATGAAATGTCCCAAATAGGCAAATCCAAGGAGACAGAAAACAGATTGTTGGTGGTTGGCTAGGGCTGGGTGGGGAGAGTGATTGTAGAGAATTGGAATGATTGCTAGTGGATGCAGGGTGGGTGGTGTTTCTTTTTGGAGTGATGAAAATGTTCTAAAATTGGTTGTGGTGATGCTTGCACAACTCTGGATATACTAAAAACCACTGGAATTTACACCTTAAAGGGGTGAATTATACGGCATGTGAATTACATCTCAATAGCGTTATAGGAAAAGAATGAGATTACTGGGTCAAATATATATATATAGTTTATTCAGTAACTATAGATTAAGTTGCCTTTTCTCTGCTAGTCAGAAAACAGAAGTACAGAATATTTACTACTAATATACTAAACAAAAAACCTTGATCTCTTGTAAATTCAGATTTGACTGTCTTTATCACAATTTGTAGAATTTCTCTGATGTGTCTCCTTATATTCAATGGAAAGAGAGAAGGACACTTTTGTCAAATTGTTTTGCTCCAAGGCCTTGTTGTCCAATCTGAAGTATAACTACTTATACTTAATTTTTGTATGTATGTCAGCGTTGCTGATATATTTTGAGATCATTGCATGAAGTCATATTACATGGAAAATGTATTGCATGAAATCATATTACATGGAAAATGTAAGAGGTAGTGATGTTTCCCAAATGGTATCTATGGCTAATGCAATTAGGTGTAAATATTCATTAGCACATTTCCGATCATTCAAGCCCAACCCTGAGCTCACTTGCTACGAAAGCTTAAGGTAACTTTTCAAGTTCCAGAAACAACAAACCTCTCCCATTTACAGAGCCTTAATAAAGATTCCTCTGAGGGTTTCTAAATCTAAAACAAGGTGAAGTTCTGGTTGCTTTTTTGTTTGTTTGTGATGTTGTTGTTACTCGTTTTTATACCAGACCAGAATTCACATCTCTGAGCTTCCCTTTCCTCATCTATATGACGTTCTCGATGAGAATAGTTATCTAATAAAAAATTGCTTTTCTTTATGGGATGCAGGGGTTATTGGTGCTTTCACAGTGCTGGGCACTTCATATACATAATCTTATTTAAACCCATTTAAAGCCCTATAAGACAAGGATTAGTTTTTTGTTCTTATTTATTCTGTTGTTATTGTTGGGGTAGAGGTGAGCGTGACCTCTCTCCCTTCAGCTGAAGTATCTGCCTCATGCCATGGAAACCAGTCCATAGAGAGCAGCCATCCTTCTGCCCTCTTCCCATTGCTCATGCTCACCATGCCTTCTGTCACTCTTCTTCTTCCTAGTATCAGGCCCAGGGGTCACATTTAAACTACCTGCTCCCAGGAAGTAATCTGATGTAGGCAGAGTCTGGATCTTTGGGACAGACCCAGGTCAATGCTTGGATCTCGGGTCCAGCCACTTGTTTATGTGATCCGTTAGAAGCCTGGCCCATGGTCCTCCACTGCCTCTTATTCAAGGAAAGTGGGGAAGTGTAGCCTCACTTAGCCTCCCAGGCCTTGGCCTCTAGGACCAGCACATCTCACTAAAGAAGCTCTACATTTGGGTGGTCTGAAGGTGCTTTCCTAGCCATTAATAAACATATACTTTGATTCTCTTTTGGCTATTGCTTGTGTGTTGGGGAATGAGCAACAATATCCCACCCCAAATACCAAACACAGGATATCATCGTAGCTGTTTACAGGTAAGAAAACTTAAGTTTAGAGAGATTAAGAGACTTCCGCCACAAAAGCATGCAGCAGATGGGTTTGAGGGCCAGAACTCACACCCAGGTGTTTCTGACATCAAAGCCTGGCTCTTACCAAGCTATATTCCTTTTCAAGACTGTTTTGAAAATCAAGTGCAATAACAAATAAAAGTTCTTACTATAGGGTTAGACCCAGTGGGTGCAAAATAAATCTTAGTCCCCTTCTCTTTCATAAAGCAAGTTTTAAGCATCAAAAAGGGCCTTCCTTCACATACCAGTTAGATTTGACAGTAGTATATTTAATACCTCCACTCAAATATTAACATCATAGTTAAATAGGGTTTTCTTTCATTAATGTACAAATTGGCAAAATCTACTAACAAAGAGGGTGAAGTGTGGACAAATGAATGAAAATCCATTATCATTATGAGAAAAACAACTAAAACCTAAGCCCAATTAGTGGCAGCCTAGCAGGAGCATTTTAGTAAAAGATAAGATGATTCTGGTGAAATTGTGACCTTTAACCCACTGAGTAAGGCTGGCTGGTGTTAGGACTAAGGCAGGAGATTATGCAGGATGTGGTTCTGGACCAAGGAAACCATCAGAACCAAAGAGTGGCTGTACCTGCTTTTAGATTTTATATAGGAACAGGGTAGAAGTCCATGATGACTGAGTCACAGTCATTCAATTAATATTATTTAGAGTCCCACTAAGTATGAGGCATACAAAGATAAAGAGGTTAAAATAAGCTCTGTCCTTGACTGAGCTTATACTAGCAAGGTAAACAGCAGAGGTATAAGGTTGGAAAGGGCACCTGGAGCCAGGTTACTGTAGAGCCTTCAATGCTAAGTTGGCCAGATAGAGTCACTGAGGATTTTTTGCAACTGAAGTGTCAATAAACACAATCTGATACTAGACAAAACTATATGGACCCTTAGCACTCTTTTTAATTACTTAATCTTTCAGTGAGCACTTAGGAAATACCCATCATGTGCACCGTGGTGCTGGTTGCCATGGTATACCTATTTCAGATTGGAACCTTCAAGAGGAAGCCAGGAAAAGGAGCAAGTACTTATATTGATCACATGCTTTCTACAAAAGGGTACAATGTATAGTGTCTAGAGGACAGGTCTGAAGCCAAACTCTAATCTCAGCTCCCACTTTCTGCTTGTGTGACCTTGGGAAAACTGTTTCAACCACTCCACTCCACACCTTAATTTCCTCCTCTGTAAAAAGGGAATCAAGAGATCTACTTTATAGGCCATTTAAAGTTAATACATGTTAATATTTAGAACATGTGAGACACTTAGAACAGTGAAGGGGATAGGGCATACATTCAATAAATGTTATCCACATATTTTCCTCATTTAATTATCAGGAGAGCATGATAATGTGTGTATTCTATTCCTTCACTTTGCAGCTGAAGAAACATATTGAGTAGGCATAAGTGGCTGGTCCCAAGACACACACTGGTAAGTGGCAGGGCCAGGTGTGAGTCCAGGGAGAACAGTAAACACTAATATTTGCCGTGACCTTTACTATATACTCACTACAAAAAGGCAAGATGTATAGTGTTTAGGGCACATGCTTGGAGCCCCTTATCTCAAGTCCGCCTAAATATTTCCCCCAAATAAATAAAGGAACACAGCATGGGCAGGGTGTGTGTGTTTCCAGCATTAAAAGGGTAAGAAAGGGCTTCCCTGGTGGTGCAGTGGTTGAGAGTCCGCCTGCAATGCGGGGGACACGGGTTCGTGCCCCGGTCCGGGAAGATCCCACATACTGCGGAGCGGCTGGGCCTGTGAGCCATGGCCGCTGAGCCTGTGCGTCCAGAGCCTGTGCTCCGCAACAGGAGAGGCCACAACAGTGAGAGGCCCACGTACCGCAAAAAAAAAAAAAAAAAAAAAAAAAAAAAAAAAAAAATGGTAAGAAGTTGCAGTCAGGAGACTTCCGGGTAAGATGGCGGAAGAGTAAGACGCGGAGATCACCTTCCTCCCCACAGATACACCAGAAATACAGCTACACGTGCAACAACTCCTACAGAACAACTACTGAACGCTGGCAGAAGACCCCAGACCTCCCAAAAGGCAAGAAACTCCCCACATACCTGGGTAGGGCAAAGCAGAGAGATTCCCGCAGAGAGGAGCGGTGCCGAGCGGCACTCACCAGCCCGAGAGGCTTGTCTGCTCCCCCGCCAGGGCGGGCGGCGCTGGAGCTGAGGCTCGGGCTTCGGTCAGAGCGCAGGGAGAGGACTGGGACTGGCGGCGAGAACTCAGCCTGAAGGGGGCTAATGTGCCACAGCTAGCCGGGAGGGAGTCCGGGAAAACTCTGGAGCTGCCGAAGAGGCAGGAGACTTTTTCTTCCCTCTTGGTTTCCTGGTGCGCGAGGAGAGGGGATTAAGAGCGCCGCGTAAAGGAGCTCCAGAGACGGGCGCGAGTCGCGGCTGAAAGCGCGGAGCCCAGAGACGGGCGTGGGACGCTGGGGCTGCTGCTGCCGCTGCCAAGAAGCCTGTGTGCGAGCGCAGGACACTGTCCACACCGCCCTTCCGGGAGCCTGTGCAGCCTGCCACTGCCGGGGTCCCGGGATCCAGGGGCGGCTTCCCTGGGAGAACGCACGGCGCGCCTCGGGCTGGTGCAACATCACGCCGACCTCTACCGCTGCAGGCACGCCCCGCACTCCGTGCCCCTCCCTCCCGCCCGGCCTGAGTGAGCCAGAGTCCCCGAAGAGGCTGCTCCTTTAACCCTGTCCTGTCTGAGCGAAGAACAGACGCCCTCCGGCGACCTACACGCAGAGGCGGGGCCAAATCCAAAGCTGAGACCCAGGAGCTGTGAGAACAAAGAAGAGAAAGGGAAACCTCTCCCAGCAGCCTCAGAAGCAGCGGATTAAAGCTCCACAATCAACTGCATGTACCCTGCATCTGTGGAATACATGAATAGACAACAAATCATCCCAAATTGAGGAGCCAGGAGTCAGTGCTGTGCCTCTGAGGTGGGAGAGCCAACTTCAGGACACTGGTCCACAAGAGACCTCCCAGCTCCACATAATATCAAACGGCGAAAATCTTCCAGAGATCTCCATCTCAACACCAGCACCCAGCTTCACTCAACGACCAGCAAGCTACAGTGCTGGACACCCTATGCCAAACAACTAGCAAGACAGGAACACAACACCACCCATTAGCAGAGAGGCTGCCTCAAATCATAAAAAGTCCGCAAACACCCCAAAACACACCACCAGACGTGGACCTGCCCACCAGAAAGACAAGATCCAGCCTCATCCACCAGAACACAGGCAGTAGTCCCCTCCACCAAGAAGCCTACACAACCCACTAAACCAACCTTAGCCACTGGGGACAGACACCAAAAACAACGGGAACTACGAACCTGCAGCCTGCAAAGAGGAGACCCCAAACACAGTAACATAAGCAAAATGAGAAGACAGAAAAACACACAGCAGGAGAAGGAGCAAGATAAAAACCCACCAGACCTAACAAATGAAGAGGTAATAGGCAGTCTATCTGAAAAAGAATTCAGAATAATGATTGTAAAGATGATCCAAAATCTTGGAAATAGAATAGACAAAATGCAAGAAACAGTTAACAAGGACCTAGAAGAACTAAAGACGAATCAAGCATCGATTAAAAACACAATAAATGAAATAAAAAATACTCTAGATGGGATCAATAGCAGAATAACTGAGGCAGAAGAACGGATAAGTGAGGTGGAAGATAAAATAGTGGAAATAACTGCTGCACAGCAAAATAAAGAAAAAAGAATGAAAAGAACAGAGGACAGTCTCAGAGACCTCTGGGACAACATTAAACGCACCAACATTCGAATTATAGGGGTTCCAGAAGAAGAAGAGAAAAAGAAAGGGACTGAGAAAATATTTGAAGAGATTATAGTTGAAAACTTCCCTAATATGGGAAAGGAAATAGTTAATCAAGTCCAGGAGGCACAGAGAGTCCCATACAGAATAAATCCAAGGAGAAATACACCAAGACACATATTAATCAAACTGTCAAAAATTAAACACAAAGAAATCATATTAAAAGCAGCAAGGCAAAAACAACAAATAACACACAAGGGAATCCCCATCAGGATAACAGCTGATCTCTCAGCAGAAACTCTACAAGCCAGAAGGGAGTGGCAGGACATACTTAAAGTGATGAAGGAGAAAAACCTGCAACCAAGATTACTCTACCCAGCAAGGATCTCATTCAGATTTGATGGAGAAATTAAAACCTTTACAGACAAGCAAAAGCTGAGAGAGTTCAGCACCACCAAACCAGCTTTACAACAAATGCTAAAGGAACTTCTCTAGGCAAGAAACACAACAGAAGGAAAAGAACTACAATAACGAACCCAAAACAATTAAGAAAATGGGAATAGGAACATACATATCAATAATTACCTTAAATGTAAATGGACTAAATGCTCCCACCAAAAGACACAGACTGGCTGAATGGATACAAAAACAAGACCCATATATATGCTGTCTACAAGAGACCCACTTCAGACCTAGAGATACATACAGACTGAAAGTAAGGGGATGGAAAAAGATATTCCATGCAAATGGAAACCAAAAGAAAGCTGGAGTAGCAATTCTCATATCAGACAAAATAGACTTTAAAATAAAGACTACTAGAAGAGACAAAGAAGGACACTACATAATGATCAAGGGATCAATCCAAGAAGAAGATATAACAATTTTAAATATTTATGCACCAAACATAGGAGCACCTCAATACATAAGGGAAATATTAACAGCCATAAAAGGAGAAATCGACAGTAACACAATCATAGTAGGGGACTTTAACACCCCACTTTCACCAATGGACAGGTCATCCAAAATGAAAATAAATAAGGAAACACAAGCTTTAAATGATACATTAAACAAGATGGACTTAATTGATATTTATAGGACATTCCATCCAAAAACAACAGAATACACATTTTTCTCAAGTGCTCATGGAACATTCTCCAGGATAGATCATATCTTGGGTCACAAATCAAGCCTTGGTAAATTTAAGAAAATTGAAATTGTATCAAGTATCTTTTCCGACCACAATGCTATGAGACTAGATATCAATTACAGGAAAAAAGCTGTAAAACATACAAACACATGGAGGCTAAACAATACACTACTTAATAACGAAGTGATCACTGAAGAAATCAAAGAGGAAATTAAAAAATACCTAGAAACAAATGACAATGGAGACACGACGACCCAAAACCTATGGGATGCAGCAAAAGCAGTTCTAAGAGGGAAGTTTATGGCAATACAATCACACCTTAAGAAACAGGAAATATCTCAAATAAACAACCTAACCTTGCACCTAAAGCAATTAGAGAAAGAAGAACAAAAACATCCCAAAGTTAGCAGAAGGAAAGAAATCATAAAAATCAGATCAGAAATAAATGAAAAAGAAATGAAGGAAACGATAGCAAAGATCAATAAAACTAAAAGCTGGTTCTTTGAGAAGATAAACAAAATTGATAAACCATTAGCCAGACTCATCAAGAAAAAAAGGGAGAAGACTCAAATCAATAGAATTAGAAATGAAAAAGGAGAAGTAACAACTGACACTGCAGAAATACAAAAGATCATGAGAGATTACTATAAGCAACTCTATGCCAATAAAATGGACAACCTGGAAGAAATGGACAAATTCTTAGAAATGCACAACCTGCCAAGACTGACTCAGGAAGAAATAGAAAATATGAATAGACCAATCACAAGCACTGAAATTGAAACTGTGATTAAAAATCTTCCAACAAACAAAAGCCCAGGACCAGATGGCTTCACAGGCGAATTCTATCAAGCATTTAGAGAAGAGCTAACACCTATCCTTCTCAAACTCTTCCAAAATATAGCAGAGGGAGGAACACTCCCAAACTCATTCTACGAGGCCACCATCACCTTGATACCAAAACCAGACAAGGATGTCACAAAGAAAGAAAACTACAGGCCAATATCACTGATGAACATAGATGCAAAAATCCTCAACAAAATACTAGCAAACAGAATCCAACAGCACATTAAAAGGATCATACACCATGATCAAGTGGGGTTTATTCCAGGAATGCAAGGATTCTTCAATATACGCAAATCAATCAATGTGATACACCATATTAACAAGTTGAAGGAGAAAAACCATATGATCATCTCAATAGATGCAGAGAAAGCTTTTGACAAAATTCAACACCCATTTATGATAAAAACCCTGCAGAAAGTAGGCATAGAGGGAACTTTCCTCAACATAATAAAGGCCATATATGACAAACCCACAGCCAGCATCGTCCTCAATGGTGAAAAACTGAAACCATTTCCACTAAGATCAGGAACAAGACAAGGTTGCCCACTCTCACCACTCTTATTCAACATAGTTTTGGAAGTTTTAGCCACAGCAATCAGAGAAGAAAAGGAAATAAAAGGAATCCAAATGGGAAAAGAAGAAGTAAAGCTGTCACTGTTTGCAGATGACATGATACTATACATAGAGAATCCTAAAGATGCTACCAGAAAACTACTAGAGCTAATCAATGAATTTGGTAAAGTTGCAGGATACAAAATTAATGCACAGAAATCTCTGGCATTCCTATATACTAATGATGAAAAATCTGAAAGTGAAATCAAGGAAACACTCCCATTTACCATTGCAACAAAAAGAATAAAATATCTAGGAATAAACCTACCTAAGGAGACAAAAGACCTGTATGCAGAAAATTATAAGACACTGATGAAAGAAATTAAAGATGATACAAATAGATGGAGAGATGTACCATGTTCTTGGATTGGAAGAATCAACATTGTGAAAATGACTCTACTACCCAAAGCAATCTACAGATTCAATGCAATACCTATCAAACTACCAATGGCATTTTTCACAGAACTAGAACAAAAAATTTCACAATTTGTATGGAAACACAAAAGACCCCGAATAGCCAAAGCAATCTTGAGAACGAAAAATGGAGCTGGAGGAATCAGGCTCCCTGACTTCAGACTATACTACAAAGCTACAGTAATCAAGACAGTATGGTACTGGCACAAAAACAGAAAGATAGATCAATGGAACAGGATAGAAAGCCCAGAGATAAACCCACGGACATATGGTCACCTTATCTTTGATAAAGGAGGCAGGAATGTACAGTGGAGAAAGGACAGTCTCTTCAATAAGTGGTGCTGGGAAAACTGGACAGGGACATGTAAAAGTATGAGATTAGATCACTCCCTAACACCATACACAAAAATTAGCTCAAAATGGATTAAAGACCTAAATGTAAGGCCAGACACTATCAAACTCCTAGAGGAAAACATAGGCAGAACACTCTATGACATAAATCACAGCAAGATCCTTTTTGACCCATCTCCTAGAGAAATGGAAATAAAGACAAAAATAAACACATGGGACCTAATGAAACTTCAAAGCTTTTGCACAGCAAAGGAAACCATAAACAAGACCAAAAGACAACCCTCAGAATGGGAGAAAATATTTGCAAATGAAGCAACTGACAAAGGATTAATCTCCAAAATTTATAAGCAGCTCATGCAGCTCAATAGCAAAAAAACAAACAACCCAATCCAAAAATGGGCAGAAGACCTAAATAGACATTTCTCCACAGAAGATATACAGACAGCCAACAAACACATGAAAGGATGCTCAACATCTTTACTCATTAGAGAAATGCAAATCAAAACTACAATGAGATATCATCTCACACCAGTCAGAATGGCCATCATCAAAAAATCTAGAAACAATAAATGCTGGAGAGGGTGTGGAAAAAAGGGAACACTCTTGCACTGCTGGTGGGAATGTGAATTGGTACAGCCACTATGGAGAACAGTATGGAGGTTCCTTAAAAAACTACAAATAGAACTACCATATGACCCAGCAATCCCACTACTGGGCATATACCCTGAGAAAACCATAATTCAAAAAGAGACATGTACCAAAATGTTCATAGCAGCCCTATTTACAATAGCCCGGAGATGGAAACAACCTAAGTGTCCATCATCGGATGAATGGATAAAGAAGATGTGGCACATATATACAATGGAATATTACTCAGCCATAAAAAGAAATGAAATTGAGCTATTTGTAATGAGGTGGATGGACCTAGAGTCTGTCATACAGAGTGAAGTAAGTCAGAAAGAGAAAGACAAATACTGTATGCTGACACATATATATGGAATTTAAAAAAAAATGTCATCAAGAACATAGGGGTAAGACAGGAATAAAGACACAGACCTACTAGAGCATGGACTTGAGGATATGGGGAGGGGGAAGGGTAAGCTGTGACAAAGTGAAAGAGCGGCATGGACATATATACACTACCAAACGTAAGGTAGATAGCTAGTGGGAAGCAGCCGCATAGCACAGGGAGATCAGCTCGGTTCTTTGTGACCGCCTGGAGGGGTGGGATAGGGAGGGTGGGAGGGAGACGCAAAAGGGAGGGGATATGGGAACATATGTATATGTATAACTGATTAAATTTGTAAAATAAAAAAAAAAAAAAAGAAAAGAAAAAAAAAAAAGAAGTTGCAGTCAGGGCCTCAGGCAAGGCTACTGTGCATTGCTGGTCCTTCTGTCCTTCTGTACACCGCTGAAGTCACAGCCAAGACTTAGGCTAGGAGAAGGAATAGCAATAACTATTAATAACAGAACTAACGTCCCTCTCCCCTTCTGTGCAAAGTGAGCATGAATAATCAAACCCTGCTTGATAAAACTATAGGTTTGGACCTTTTGGGCAATTAGATTCCAATATAATTGATTGTCCTACTTGGCAGCCAAGCAGACACAGCCAAGCCCATATTTTCTAGGTGACTGTTAAGAAGCAGAGTTGCTGGTACAAGTGCAAAATACGACCTGGGTATTTTTATTGATGTTTATTCTAGAGAGCTATAACAACACCTCCAGGAGCATCTTTTGCTGTAAAGGTAAATCATACATCCTATGGCTTTCAAGACACGTACATTTAGACTGAATCTGACTGTGATTTATTTACATATTTGCAATATGACAAGATGGTCTATTGTGCTGACTACTTTAGGTTGATGTGTGCTCATCTTTATGTCTCTGCTCTGAATCTTTTAATTTATATCAGTAAGCATGCCTGAGAAATAAGCTTAAAATGCCTAACAAAGCATTTTAGTAAAAACAAATGGTAGTAACTACCAGAGTATTATTGTGTCTACTCCCGGCTGGGCATATAGCAGGTGCTTTACTTATGAGATATTGTTCACATCCAATCCTCACGAAAATCTATTTAAGAACTAACAGCCATATTTTAAAGGTAAGGAAACTTTAACCTTTAACAAGGTTGAGTAACTTAACCAGAGCAGAACAAGATCTTGGTCAATCTGTCATTCCAACCAAGAGCGCCCTAACTGCACTTTCTATTCTGCTCCCATACCTTACATGACCATACCTCCAAGGATCAAAACAGATATTAAAATAGTTTTATTTCTAAATCAGTAGTTCTCAGTCCTGGCTGCATATTCAAGTCACTTGGAGAGTTCAAAAAAATCTATTACCAGGACCCTCATCCCAGACATTGGTCTTGGATGAGGCCCAGCATAAGCATTTTTTAAAAGATCTTCCACTTCTTTAAAATGTACATCCAATAAAAAGAATGAAATAATGCCATTTGCAGCAACATGGATGGACCTAGAGATTGTCATACTGAGTGAAGCAAGTCAGACAGAGAAAGACAAATATCATGTGATATCACCTATATGTGGAATCTAAAAAAATGGTACAAATGAACTTATTTACAAAACAGGAATAGAGTCACAGATGTAGAAAACAATCTTACGGTTACCAGGGGGGAAAGGGGTGCCGAGGGATAAATTGGGAGATTGGGATTGACATATACACACTACTGTATATAACATAGATAACTATTAAGGACCTACTGTATAGCACAGGGAACTCTACTCAATACTATGACCTATATGGAAAATGTCTAAAGAAGAGTGAGTATGTGTATATGTATAACTGATTCACTGTGTTGTACAGCAGAAACTAACAGAACACTTTAAATCAACTATACTCCAAGAAAAATTTTTTAAAATGTGCATCCAGATTTGAGACACACTCATATAATTAAGAATGCCTTGAAAGATGCTCCTTTTTGTTTCAATTGTGAACTCTCCAGAAATAACATTTAATACAGTGATTTTAAGCTGTGGTGATTCTGATCTTCCCAGAGAAGAAGGCATATAAATCTATCTGAGGTCTTGTGTACGTGTCAGTTTTTTAATTAGCTCTTCAGAACATCTGTCTTGTGGCAAATTATTTAATCTCTGACCCCTGGTGCCAGACAGCAAAAACATCCTAGCAGAAAACCTTCACATCTGCCTAGTTAGAAGCTGGCAGAGCATTCATCCTCCCGTAATCTTTCCAAAGACATCAACCTCCAACATAACACCAAGTGTACCAGAAGCTCTGAGGTTAGGGCACTAAATTCTTCAGCGCTGTGAAATTTTAATTAGAGAAGGTGGCCCACTAGATAATAACACCGGTGTAAGAAGTCTCACACAGAACAGGTGTTTTGAAAATACTTTCTCTACGAAGATTCAGCACTCGTTTATGGAGCACATAAGTGCCAAACCTTTTGCTAGCTCTCATTTACTGTAGTTCAAGTCTAATGTGGGGCAAGCACAGTGAACACCTTTATTTTTGTCTGTATGGTACTTTTTTCCTCCCGTATCCCCCATATCACTCCTCCTTTCCTTTGGGTAACTGCTTCCTCCCATTGGCAATCATGAGTTTCTACTGGGGCTCCTCCAAACTGAGTCCTATATCTCAGACATTGTTCTCAGAAGTTGGCACTTCATTTAATCTTCAAAATAAAGCCAAGGTGGGAGGTACTGCCCTTATTTGACAGAACAGGAAAGTGAGGTTCAGAGAAGCTAATGACAGACTCAAGGTCTCAGTGAGAGTAAGGGGAAAAATAGGGCTCCCAATCCAATCCTCAAAGGTTCTATATTTTCTCTTCCTCTTCTCCTTGCTGATGTCTTAAGAGTCTCTGGCCAACAGTTGGTAAGTGCCCAAGCGAAGGTCTACCTAAATCCAGAGCCCATGGTTTTGCACTTTGTCACACTTCTCCATGAAAGGAAGACAGACATGGAGAGTG
The DNA here is from genome assembly GCF_025265405.1 of Mesoplodon densirostris. Lineage (NCBI taxonomy): Eukaryota > Metazoa > Chordata > Mammalia > Artiodactyla > Ziphiidae > Mesoplodon > Mesoplodon densirostris. The sequence continues at coordinate 45,894,076 of NC_082667.1, read as the reverse complement.
TGATTCAGACAAACCAGGTCCTAATCCTGTCCTATTATCTGAAAGCTACCAGACTTCAGTCTATCTAATGGGCACTAGGAAGGACAGATGGAGCCATATTGTCTCTGATTTCAATGCAGGATAGAGTCCCATTGTCAGCATGGAGATACGGGAAGGAAGAGGGAAGTTCACAAAATCAACTCCAAAGACTGTGTCGCTCTGACAATGCCTCCCCCATCCCCACCATCGCCCTAGCTCAGCCCCTGTCCTTTACACACTAGATGTCAAAGTCCATCTCACACCCTCTTTTCCCCCTCTTCTCTACAGTCCCAGGGCCACCTACCTTAAACCTCTCTTCCCTTATCTCCTCCTCACCACTCTAGCAGCATCTGGAACCCCACTTCAGCCATAGAGCATCTCCAAACTTAGAGAGAACCACCCAATATTAAAGAGGGAGGGAAATTAGACATCACTAATTCAACCTGCTATCTTTGATGCATCAGGAAATTAAGGCAACAGAGAAGGAAAGTGACTTGCCTAGCATCACATAGGCTACCTCTTAGTTCTTGCTGCTTGCACAATGCTTTGCTTCTAGAAACATTATCTCTTCTGAGTAGCCATCTCTCAGCACTCTGAAATGTATCTTCAGTGCTCCCTGGCACTTTGTACCCACCTGACACTTACCATTGACTCATAACTGCCTGTTGTCATTATGTTGGTGTTCCTGGTTCCCAGTACAGAGCCTAGTGTAATAAGAGAACTCTAAACAATGTTACCAAAATTAGCTGATACCTGTTGATAACTTTTTATAGGCCAGGTACCTTTTAAGTACTTTAACTGTATTAACTAAGTCAATCCTCATGAAAACTCAGGTGAAGAAACTGAGGTATAGAAAGGTTAAAATTTTTTCCCAGGGCTACACAGCCAGCAAGTCAAACTTTTGGCACCTGATTCTCTAGCCCATGCTCAGCCACTACTATGACCCCAGAAAGTTCCAGAACTCTTAAATGACAAAGCAAGACTCAAGCCCAGAGCCCCTGGTCTTATCCTACTGTGTCATACTCCTCTCTATAAATGTTTGCTGAAGAAATGAAGACTGAAGTCTCATCTCAAAAAGAGAGTAAAGAATAAACATAAGCGTAAAAACTATCATTTAGCCTGATTTAATAAACCCTATTAATAAAGACAAAAGCCTTCAGTCAAAATACTTTCTCATTCATCAGTTTGAGAAGATAAATGGCCCACTAGACACAAAATGTTAATAGTAATAATTGCTGACATTTACTGTACACTTACCATGGAAATTTCACTCAGGTCCTATGCATGTACACTTCATATATAAATAATCTCATTAACCTTAGTACACCATGGGAGGTGGGTATACTATTAACCTATTTTACAGATGAGAAAACTGAAACACATATAGGATAAGTTACTTAGCCACAGTAATGGCTGGACTTAATTCAAAGTCATATTTATAGAATGCTAACTATGAGAAGAAAGTATGCTTTACAATTCATTTCTACTGTGATAAATGTTTTCATTCTAACACCTCTACGTGTCAAATCCAAGAACTGAGACTAGAACATTGCTGTCCCAGGAAGTAATGGAAAGAGAATGAGCTTTGGAGTCAAGCTTTGAAACTCAGTTGCCACTTACTGCAGGACCAAGGGCAAGTCCAAATCCTGAGACTTAACCTGCTTAATCTGTAAAATGAGGTTAATGACAACTACACTTCACAGGGTACGTGTTAGAATTAAATGTTACACACAGATGAAGCACCTAGACATTACATATACATCCTCAGATGAATACATGCTCCCTTCTTGTGTCTGCTTCTCTTCACCTTCTCCCTTTAAGTCATTCTTCAGTGATCACCTCTCATAAGAAGTTGCCTCTAACTCCCCCAGACTGCGACAAAAGCACCACTCTATTCGGGAATCTATCACTGGTCAATATGTAACAGCTTGTTTGTCTGTATCTTCACAGCACAGGGGGCTACTGGGGGTCTTACTGCTGTGGCCTAGTGTCTAGCACAGTGCCTGCATGCAGTAGGCACCTGGAATATACTGGGTAAATGAATGAACAAATGAACAAATGAATGAATGAATGGATGGATGAACCAATCAATGAGGCCCTCAGAAGAGTAACAAGTTCAGGTTTCAACCTAAAAATAATTTCAGGGCTTCCCTGGTGGCGCAGTGGTTGGGAGTCCGCCTGCCGATGCAGGGGACACGGGTTTGTGCCCCGGTCCGGGAGGATCCCACATGCCGCGGAGCAGCTGGGCCCGTGAGCCATGGCCACTGGGCTTGCACGTCCGGAGCCTGTGCTCCACAACGGGAGAGGCCACAACAGTGAGAGGCCTGCATACTGCAAAATAAATAAATAAATAATAATAATGATAATAATAATAATTTCAGATGTGGGTGATTTCTGTAGGGAGTGAAACGGAAAACATATTCACAACAGAATTTACTTCACAAGTCAAACTGCCTGTTCTTATCTTGTTTTCCAGCTATGATTTGACACCATTCTTTTTAGGTAAAACGAAGGAAGACTGACTGAACCAGTTTATAAAAATTGAGCTGAACTGCTAAAGGCTTTGCAATTGAGTGGACCTACGTTGGAGTACTGATTTCACTCTTTTAAAAATAATTCTTCATATCTTGTTGCTTCAAAAATGATTTTAGGTGACCTGTGCTTTTTAATAACTAGATGAGCTTAGACAAATGCTTAATTTTTCTGGGCCTCACCTACAATTTAGAGAGAATAACACCCACTTGACAGAATTACCAAGATTAGAAATATCTCATTTGGGGCAAAAGTAGAAGCTGAGTAACATTATGTATTTTTATGATTATATTATACATAATTATTTTAATATCATCTTTTCCTCTTAAGAACTTTATGAAACTGAATGAAAGGTCAATTCTAGCTTAACGACTTCGTTAGTTTTTTTTCTTTATATATGATCCTTTTTCCAAGCCCTCAACTAACTTTTTAGTAGAGAGTTTGAAATCATTGCTTTTCCAGATAGTACTGTTGACCAAAAAGTTGAGAATTATGTTGTATTTGTGGACAAAACTTAAGCCTGGGACACAGCCTCTTGGATAGCTCAGAGGCACTGTTCTGAAGAGGTAAAGGAGGAGCCTGGATACATGGGAATTTTTGCAACAAAGATCAAGTAGTCAGACCATCAAAAGATTACTGTTAGTTAAAGAAAACCAGATATCTCAAGGTAAGGAATTTAGCATTTTTCTATGTATGGGAAGATGCAAGGGTCTGGGCTCACTGAAATCATTCCTTTGATATGCATCTCAGCTATCTGGGGCCAGTATCCTGTGCTTTCTCATCCTGAGTCTCCTCAGGGTGGACAGTCAGGGGCGGCTGCAGTGTCTGACTGCTAGATGGGGGGTGTCCTTTTTCTATCCTGAAGTCCCTCAGGGCTCACCGTCCGGGCAGCTGTAATGTGATGGTTTGATGGCTGCAACATCCTTTGTTTACTGATATGGTAGGCAACATTCTGCCACCGTTATAATGATATCTTGGATGCAAACATATAGAAACAAGAACTATGAGTAAAATTGAATGTGTTGATAAAACTAAACAAATTCATCTTTTAATCACCTTTTTGTATTTAGAATGTCATGATGCTAGCTAGCTACCAGAACTCTGGCCCCAACCCTAGAATCTATGTCTTCTCCTCCCTACTAACACCTGTTGTCTAACTCTTAAATTCCACAGTCACATATCAAGTCATTCTTAGCCTGGGCAACCTCCCTGAAGCAGTAGCTAGCACGTGGTAAATAATTTTCTTCTCCCTGATATGGAATAACACTATACTTTTCTTCATTCTACAAACTTGTAATAGGAAAAAAAAGAGGAGATACATCAATCTGAAGTTCCTATCATGTAATATTGAAATATCATGTAACTAAATGAAATAATTCATTATTCAGCAAATAATCATTGAGCACTTTCCCTGGACCAGGCACTTTTCATCAAAGTCTTTACACTCTGCATTTTCATACACTGTGGAGTCAGCCATGCTGTGATTATCTTATTAGCTCAGACCTTTTCCACCTCTGCTTCAAGATGATGATGGTGATATCCTCCTTTCTCACAATCACTCTGACATTTCACCTTGAGTCAGGCCCTGTGTGATCTCTTCTCTGATCACATGCCTCCATTTTCTTCCCATGGCAATTGTCCTCCATATTCCTGCCAAACTGTCTCCTGAGTACTCTCATTAAAGTGTAGTGATGGCCATACCTCAGCCCCACTCCCAGCTCAAAAAACTTTGCTGCCTCACCTTGCCTACTCAGAATCAATGCAGACCACTACACTGAGGGCCAACCAGCACGGCCACAACTTAACTCTCCTCCCTCATCTCCATTGGCTGTCCTTACTTGGCTAGGTTCCAGCCGAACTAAGCCTCAGGCCATCCCCTCAATGTGCGTTACTTGGGGTATTCTTACTCCATCTCTATCTCAGGTCTTCTGCCCATCCAGAGCAAACACATCTCACTTGGAGGTATTCAGCTGCTGACATCTACCTGATTCACTGGGATTTCATTTGAATCCTGCTTTGAATTTTTGGATGAAACTCAGGTACATTCCCCAGTTTTAGAATCTGTTAGTCAATTTGAAATTTTACTGTTTGTATATTTCTTTATTGAAGAGGAAAGGTGCAATAGAAAGACTCAGAACTATCCTAGCTCTGCCAGTCCTAACTAGATAACCTCAGGGAAGTCACCATAACCTCTCTCTGAGCCTCAGTTTCTTTACCTATAATCTGTGATAAAAATAATGCCAACTTCACAAGGTTGTTGTGAATGTGTATAAAATGAGATGAGATATTTAAAAGCACTCAGCAATAGTGTAGGCATACGATAGGCCCTGAAAAGAAAATACAACACTCAGGAAATAAAACAACATTGCATATTATTAAAGTTTTATATGGGAATGTTTGGAGGGACAAACATCCTTCTTTGTTAGAGTACGATATCTCATAGCAGGTTCTGAAGTTTCATAAGGTAGTACAGGAAAAAAAGAAAAGCATCTATGGTTAAATAATTTTAGGAATGTTAAGTTAAAAATAATTCAAAATGTTTCTTTATCACAGTTAAAAATAATTCAAAATGTTTCTTGAATTAAAAATAATTCAAGATGTTTCTTATCAAAACGTTTCTTTATCTCAGAATCCTAGACAGTCGCAGAATGCGGTACATGATGGAACTTCTTGCATTAAATGGAGAGGAACTTTAGCATCATGGGGGTTGGACATGAGGGAAACCAAAGCAACAGGGCAGAACTGGGAGCAGAAGAGAAAGACCTGTAACAGTAACACGTGAGTCAAGAAAAGGCAGGTTCATGTTGGGTGGGGAGGCTTGGCGAGAAGCAAGCTCTTCTCCTTTCCCCCTCCCATCTCCAAGCAGAGAATGAGTGTGCAGTGTTTCATAAACTTATCTGATCACAGCACACTGATCTCATGCTCTGTCTCACATGGCTGGTCTTCCTCTTCGCACAGTTTGGCAACTTTTGATCGGAGCAGTGGTAGGATAAATGGGAGTGGTGTGGATGGCAGTTGTGGGGGTGGGTGGAGAGAGACACTTATTCACTGATTTAGTCTCATACTTGTGGATTTCTTTACTCCTTACCTAGGTACTGCTACCTCCATTTTTGCCTTTTTCCATTTTTCTGAGCCTCGCCTGAAATGAAGTACATGTGTTTTTTGGTTTTGTTTTCTTTTGTTTTTTAACATGACTTTAACAGAGCAGAGTGAGATCATGCTCATAACCAAGTTGTAACCAAAGAGCCTGGTTGGTAATGACAAGGTCCTGAGATTATCCCCTCAGGCGAGTCTTCTCTGACCAATGCTCCACCCCAACTTGAGCTGGGTAGGGTTGGGAAGCTCTCTTAGGTGCTTCCATAGCCATTTCCTATAGTAACTTTAATCATGCACGATGGCAATGATTTCTAGAAATTTACCTTCTCACCAGACAGTAAAATTCTTGAAATCAGAAGTGGCATTTTTATGCACTTGGAATATTACCAGCTGTTGATACAGGGCCTGTTGGCATGTATGTGCTCAACAAGTAACTTATGAATGAACTGGCTGGTAAAAGGGAAAGAAAAATGGACTAATACCAATTAAAAATCACAAAACACACATTGTAAGCTGCTCTATTATAGGGAAATCTATTATAGGGCAGTTCCCTTAAACTCAGGACAGCTTTAGACAGAGAATTAAGGGACCTGAGTCCTAGCCTTGATGTTGCTACAAATTAGCTCAGTCATTATAAACAGATCAAGTCTCTCTGACTCAGTTTCATCAGGAGCAGAAGGATAGAATTTACACTCTGCCTTTTTCCAAACAGGACTGAAGGTGACTCTTGAGACTATCTCCAGCTCTTGACTAATGTAGTTAAACTCATGAGAGTCCTGAGAATAATGCTCTTTTAATAAGAAAGGTTTCTCACATTGAAAGTTTAAATATGAGGCATTTATTTAACTAGTCATTTACTAGAACGAGTATGCTCCATCTACATGATTAGCTATAAGTCTTTGGTTGCAAAAATCAGAAACTCATTGAATTGCCTAGGTCCTCTGAAGGGTAGCTCCCAGTAGTAACAGAATTGCTAAAAGATTAAGGCCACACCAAGAACCTAGGAAATGAAATTAGACTCTGCAGCACCATCAGGTCAGCTTCATTTTCTCTATCTGCCCAGCAGCTTTCTGCATATAAAAAGGGAGATAGCTGCCAGCAGCCTCTGGGCTTACATCCTCACAGCTTTGCCACCCAAGAGAAATGGCCTCCTACCCTCAAACTCAGTTGGAGGAATCCTGGGGAAGAACGCTAATAAGTTTGGCTTCAGTCACGTGTTCAAGCTTGAGACTAAAGCAACTCTTGAGTCCAGGAGAGAAGCAATACTAGAAGGGACCCCATTTAGGTCATGTAGACACTATTGGCCAATTTCTGTGATTTCAGAGACAGAATACATAGGAGATGGAAACTTACATTCGGACAACCTTTAGGGAGAGCTGAAGGGGAATGGTGGGAGTAAGAGCAGAAAACTGGCCAGGGAGGAATCATTGCAAAAATCAGGAAACCCTCAGTGGTATTTACTATTATCGTTTTATGGCCATTTGCAATCATCTACAACAATGCAGATATATGCATTAACATTTTAGACAGGTACAAGCAATGATTTATAAAAGGAATAGAAAAATACTTTTCCACAAAGTTGTGCATTATCAAACAGGTATATATCTAGTGGCATCTGATAACTTCAACATATGCAGAATAAGTGGACAATTGAGGCTCTTATATTGGACATACAAAAAGAGAAATGCAAAGTTGAACCATAAATGACCTAACAAGAAGTACCTCTTCAGAAAGGCATAAAGTAGTTGCTTAATAATTTTTTCTGGAAATAAAAGGGAACAAAAGAGGCTTCTCAGAGCTTAAAACTTAACCTCAGTTCTGATTTTCTATTTTTTAATAGAACTCTACTGAATTAAATAGATTCAAAAGGACAATAACTTTTCCAGATAAAGGATGTTTCTGGTTCAAATGTAAACTTTAAAAATATTGACTTTGTTCCTGAGAACTACTTAAGATGTATTACATGCTTTCTTGCATCATAAAATATTATTCTGAAGACAATTTAGCTCTTTTTGCTGACCTGAGTACCTTTTACTTTTTTTTCTTCCTCCTCCCACTGGCATTATGTATATGTAGCTATAGGTCTGTAGCTAATAAGCCAATTCTATGGGTTGACACTTTAAGGATAAATATGGCTTAAAAGGAATAGGATGGAATTCTTTTTAATATATACACATTTCTGATTAGAAAGGAAACAGACAAAATGCTAAAAAGTGAAATCAATTGGTGGTTTGATTACAGATCATTTTAATCTTCTATTTTATAATTCTGGTTAAAGTTCTTCATAGGGAGTATGTATTTTTTAATGTTCACAGTCAAAGGTGCAGAACAAAGAAAATGAGTGATTAATTTTGAACCATGAATAGTGTAGGAAGTCCTAATATCTTTATTTTACCCATACAACAGGAAGGAAAGAGAACATCTATAAATACTTCATGAACTGTAAAATAGAAATATATAAGAAGGAATGGAAAATTATGTAGGTTTTCCTCACAGATGAAAAACTATCCATAAGATTGAATCTAGAAAAAAACAAGGACAGGAAGCTCAAAAACAGAAATTCTAACTATACAATCATGAGTAACCCAATGAAAAAGAAATAGGAAAGAGATCTTAAGAAAACAGTTTGACTACAGGGATATCTCAGGTAAGATCAGGTTTAAAAATAACATGTCTAAAAGCTAGAAGGAGAAGGGAAGTGAACTCAGAACAGATTCAAGGGTGGTCTGAACTCACCCAAATTGGGTCAGGAAGCTCAAACCAAGTCTATGGGCATGCCTGCAGAACGTGCTAAAGGCAGAAGAAGACAGTATTGGGGTTTATTCAGAGCAAAGTATTATCACAAAGGGAAAGACTAATGCTTGAATGATGTGGTGTGAGGCAAACAGATGACCTAGAGAAGGCAGAGCTAACACAGCAAACTAACTTCGTTTTTTCCTGTTAGAAAGATTTCAGATCGAATGATCAGAGCACTGCCTTTCGCATCTTAGGTTTAGTATAATGCCCCCATAATGTCCTGTGGACAAGGTGGCTATATGTTGGCTCCAAAGTAAAATGGGTAAATTTAATTGTCTCACATGGTGCCTGATGACTACTAATTATTTAATTACATTAAACAAGAATAGTTTCTAAGGTACTGGCACATAGCTCAAACCTCTGACCTCATGAAGAATTAACCTCATTTTTTTATCAGAAGTTTGGAGGAAGTCCAAAAAGGCATACTTAGCAAAATTTTCTTTGATATAAAGATAAGAAACAGACTGACACGATGATGAAATTGGGATTTTAGAGTGTTTTCATAGAAACACTTCTATTCATTGTTGGCAAGTATAAGTTAGCTCATCGTTTTGGAAAGAAGATATGAAGTTATGTATGTAGTAAGAACCATAAAAATGTCCATTCCCTTTGATCCAGTAATTCTACTAAGAATAAATCCTAATAAAATAATCTTAAATGTATAAACTATTTTATGTAAAAAGTATGTATCATGACATTATTTATAATAGTGAAACTTTAAAGCTACCCAAAGATAGGGTTAATTACTGGGGATTAATTATAAGAGTTATTATGGTATATTCTTAAGATAGAATATTATTCAGTTATTAAATTATATTTACAAAGAATTTACCATGAAAATGTTCTCATGATAAATTTAAAAGTTGCATATAATATGATGTGGTTAAGAAATATGATAATGTTAACAGTGATTAATCCTGTGTGGGAGCTTTTTTGTGATTTTTTTCATTAACTTCCATTTCTCCTAATCTAGACAAGATTTGTTTTCTCCATTTGGCATTTCCATTCCTGCCCTGGCTATTCTATTTACATAATATGCAACATTTCCTCTTCCTTTCTAACAGAATCCTGATTGTCTGTAGGTAACCAAAATTTGATTTTCCTGGCTTCCTTGTGCTAAGGGTAGTTGTGGCTAATGAAATATAAGCGGAAGTCAACTGGGTGGGGCTTCTAGTAAAACTTATTTTCTGAACTTCAAAAAAGAGGGGGAGGGCAGACACAGTTGTTACGTGCCTTTTGCTCTCAGTCTTTCCATAAAACTTATTACTGCCTAGAAACCATTACAGCAGGCAGAAGTCTAAGCTGTCCCCGAGATTTCTACCTCCTGGGGTACATGACCACTGAGTGTAGATGGGACCTGAAACATGATGGAATCATCACTCCCTTGATTACGTTACCTTATATAAGGCTCCACCGTAGCCAACTGTAGAGAGATTCTCCTGCCATGCTGTGAAAAGGCCACGTGGCTAGGAACTGAGGTCAGCCTCTAGAACCTAAAAGCAACCCCCAGCCAACAGCCAGCTGTCATTGTTCTTAGAGTCCCTTTCAAATTTAGATGGACATAACCCTTCCTGAAATTCATACTTTACTTTGATAAGCAAAATAATAGATTAAAAGCGAAACTGGAATCATAGATTGAAGGCTCAGAATAAAATTTAATAGACATTCATATAAAATCCTACACTTGGGTTCAAATTATCAATAGCTTAAATGCTTAAGACCCTATCTGGCAGTCTATTATTTGCAAAAAAAGGGGGGACTTTTAGATGCCCATGAGTGCATCATGTGTCAACAGTTTGATCCAGCTGTTCAAAGAAATTAGTACAGTACAATACTATCTAAAATAGAAATGTGACTTAGGCAAGGTAAGTTAAAGCCTTATTATACCATGCTTCTACGTCTGGTATGTTGTCAACAGATCTGGACACTACATTAAAAAAATGCATATGGACAGATTACAGAATATCCAGGTAGGAGAACCAGATGGTAAGTGTTCTTAAAGCCATTTCACATGAACACCAGGCAGGAGCTCTTAACGAAGAGAAGGCTTACAAAAGAGTGAAAAATCATTCTGTGCTGGGCATTTGCAAAAGCCAAATAAGTAGATGCTGGAAACATTCTAAATTTGAAAGTGCTCTACAAATGTTAAATATTATCATTTTGAACATTCTTGGCAAATAACAACAGCAGAGTTTCCATCTACATGATGAATTTAATTTACAAGGTTGCTAAATATTCTGGCCCTTTCATAGACCTGAAACTTAAATTTAGATTTAGTTAGATTTGAATAACTCCAACCAGTCTAAAACCTAGTGAAATCCATGCTCCAATCATATCTTAGATACCTGAAAGGAAGTGCACTGTTGACAGCATAGAGGGAGACAATCACTTAGTCATCTTACTTGCCTACTTTGATTTTCAGACCAACTAACCAGCAGAAACACAGTGAATAAATCTAATTTTTGATGATATATGTACAGAGAGCGCACCATTGCTGTGCAATCTGTTTTTTGGTTGTTGTTTTTTTTTTTCCTTGTCCAACATCTTCCCACTGTACTAACTCAGAAGAGTAGCACAGGAAAAGAAGATGAAAACTCAGGCTAATTAAATGTAATCTTATTAGGATTGTACTACACTGAGAAGACTCCACTCTCTTTTTTGAAGTATGTATTCTCTCTACACCTTCCTCTCTCTGTGGCTTTATTTTCTTGTCTAAATGTTGGGCGTGCCCAGAGATCAGTCGTTTGTCCTCTTACCTGCAGCCTGGACTTTTCTATTAAACTCCAGAATCATATACAACTATCTACTTGACATCTGCTTTTAGATGTCTTCCAGATTTTAACATACACAAAACTGAGTCTTGATCTCTCTCCCCATGGACCCATCCACATCTCAGGACCCCTAGCTCAGAAAGTGGCAACTCAACTTTTCCAGTTGCTCAGGACAAAAACTGTGGAGTCATCCCCAAATCTTCTCTTTCTCTCATAACCTTCATCCAAATTGTCAGTTAACCCTGTCTGCTGTATGTTCAAAAATACATGTAGGGTTAGACTACTTCCCACGATTTTTCTTCTCTAGATATGCAATAGAGTCCTAGCTAATCTCGTGCTTCCAACCTTTCCCGCTATAATCCAAGCTCAATATAGCCACCAGAATGACTGTTTAAATCACATCATATCTCTGATCACACCCAACGTCTTCCCTTCTCATTCAGAGCAAAACCCAAAGTTGTTACAATGTTCTAAAGACTGAACAGGACCCCATCACCTCTTACCTCATCTCTGTCATCCTAGTAAAGCACAGCCACAGTGCCTCTACCTGTGCTATACCCTCTTCCTGGACCACTCCCTTCCCAGGAATCTATATGACTCAATACTGTCCCTCTTTCTAATCTTTAATTTTAAAAATACCTGAGTGAAACCCTCCCTGGTCACCTGTCTAAAATTGCTCTCCTCTCTGTGAATTCCTCCCTACAGTCCGATGCATTTATGCCACTTAAGGTCTAGACTCCTTCCCTGCATTAATGATCTCCCTAGCACTGAGCTCCACCAGACAAACTATACATTGCACTTACTTATCTTTCTATTACTTGTGTCCACCACTACAATGCAGGCTCCAAGAAGGCAGGGATTTTATCTTTTTTGTCTAGGTAGAGCCCTTCTGCCTAACACAGTGTCTGTCACATGGAGGAGAGTTACTCAGTGATTCTTTAAAGAATGAATAAATGAAACAATAAAATACGGAGTTAGACAAGATGATTTGGAAGTACTCTCCAAATCTAATTTTCCTGTGTTTCCCTGCAATGTAGAAGACATAATGACACGATAATTGGGGAATTGAGTATGGGTTTCTATGACAGTGGTAACACAAGACCTCTTCAGAGTTTGCTAATTTGAATTTACTGCTTGTGTATGTCCTTCTTTACAAAAATCTGAAACATAAGAACTACACTTATAACCAGATAAAACAGATAGTGATAATTCTCTTTCCAAAGGAACTCTTCCTCTTCAAAGGGACTCACCCAGGGAGAGCTGCCATAATGAGCCCCTTGAGGTTGCATTTCAAAACAGGATTTACACACAATATTTCAGAAACACACTGTATAGGTAATGCTAGGCATCCACTGCTGACACCCACCTTCTCTTTCATTTTGGAAACCCTAAAGAACATGAAAGCTAAATGACTTGCCTTATGATTCACAAAGATTATGCCTACACTAGAAAATTCAAAGTGACCCAAGAATTAGAAAAGTTCTCAACAGAACTTCCTTCCCCTGAAGCAACCTGTGACAGGCAAATTTATTCTCAAAAATGATTCCACTTCATTTAGTTCAAGGACATGGATTTAAAGCTCTTGATTTTTCTGTCAGTGGCTTTGCTACATTGTTCCTAGAACAATCTAATCACTTCAGAATACCCCTGGACACGTCAAGCTAACCTTATCTTTGACCAGCACCCCAGTACATTAGGTCAGTGAGCAGAGTGCTGAGGAGCGGCTGCTGTTACTTTCCACTTATGTCTAATGGGTTATTGATTCCCACCCGCCAATGCCATCAAGTTCTCCCAAGAAATCAATACCTCACTAGTCAGTGAAGCAGACAGAGGTGAAACAAGGCCTTGGAAAGGCAGGGCTGCTGCCCACAAATCTAAGGGTGCTTCAGAGATGGCACACAAGAGACATCAAAGTAGGTGAAGGACCACAAAACAAGGACAAACAAAATCAACACTGAAGAAAATGAAGAAGCACAAGAAGGGAGAAAGCAAACATGTCTCATTAACAAAACCCCTCCTGAAACAAGGAAGCAACCCCTTCCAGAAGGTTCTGACAATGGTTTTGGGAGAGGAGACAGAGCCTTTGCCATGGTTTTTCTTTTAGAAGGAGAAAGCTGGGATAGAAAGCACCAGCTAGATCCAGAATCAATCAGACCTGAGTTTAAATCCTAGCTCTGGTACTCCTTTGGGTAAGTGACTTAAATCCTGCTGCACTTCAGTTTCCACATTTAAAATGAAGATAAAATAACCTTAATTTTAAAAGAAACTGTCATGAATTAAATTATATAATGGCTGAGATTGAGTCAGAAATAAACAATTAGCAAAAGGTCAAAGACCATGGGCACCTTCCAGTTAAAGACAGCAGACTGAGGGAATATATTTATTTACTTTCTTTACGAAAATTCTGAAAAAATAAGTTCAAAGAAGCAAAATATTTCAAATAGAATCCCAAGAATTAAAAGAATGAGGAAATGTGCACCAGCATTCAAGAGATTTCAACACATTTTTAGAAATCTGAAAGTAATGGAGAGTAATAGATTTACTAGGATGTACATAGCATGGTCTATAAGGTATGTAGAGGGAGATATGAACAATCAGAGAGTTCAATAATTCCCACAGAATCCAAAAGAGTTCCAAGACTCAAATATTGGGAGTGGTTGAAATCAGGAGGACTAGTTGAAGGTCAGAATGGGAAATGTCAACCACATCCCTTCCCCATACTTCCATGTAGAATACCAGCAGCTAGTCATCGACACCCCAATTCAAATACTGGTTTAACTTCTGAATAAACCAAAGAGAAAAGACTTGAGACTAAAGACATACCAACTAATTTCCCCATGTGGGTGGTATGGGATTGAAAAAGGAATTAATTAAAAGTCTGTCAATATGGCAGCTGGGCTATTACTTTTCCCCTCACAGAACTCTTGCATCTTCACCCTTAGCAGAGAAAAGAGTTCTGTTGAGAAAAAACCTCTGAGAGCTGACATCTAGGAGTCTCCAGTGACTACTAACCTAAAGTGAAACCGACTAGTCAGTAATCAACGTAGCCTCTAATCAACAAGCCTACTTATACACACAGAGCTTGGTATCTGCTTTTGATGGTCTTGTTTCTAAACATGAATGCTCTTCCAAGAATCAGCAGATGTTTAAGGGGAACAATCAACATAAAAGAGAAGAACAAAATGGGCTGAAAAATAACTAATGAAATAGGTAATATGAGAAACAAACCAAAAAAAAGTTAAGAAACTAATTGGTATCTTTACAAATACAGGAAGCTATTACATCCTTAACTAAGAATAGGATGCTACAAAAAAGAACAATCAGCAAATAGGAAATCTCTTCCAAATTAAAACTATGATTGCTGAAATAAAAAATTATAATAAAATAATATGAATTAAGTCAAAATATATAAGGAATAAAATAAAAACTGCTGAAAATATGAGAAAAAAAAGTGTAGTAGGTTCACAGACTCAATTCAAAAAGTTACACCAAACTAGGAGTTCCATAAAGAAAGAACAACAACAACAAACAAACAAAAAAAAATAGGAAGGGGGGAAAACTACCAAAGAAATAACCAGAGGTAAAGAGATAATCCCCAAAACTGCCATAAAAAATAAAATAGCATACATTTAAGAACCAGAATGGTCTGAAGCATCTAAAGCACAACACTAAATGCTATACTACAATGGAGCAATGTCTTCAAGGCATAGGGGAAATCATTTTCAACCTAGAATTCTATACCCATATAAACAGTTAAAATCGTGTGAGGGTTAAATACACATTCTTGAAGATATCAAGGACTCAGAAATGCCCATTCAGCTCTTCCTAAGCAGCTGCAGGAAGTTATGTTCCAGTAAAACAAGAATATAAAACTGGGGCCCAGGCAGCAAGCTATCCTACTCAGGAGAATGACAAAGAAAAGTCCCAGGATTACAGCTGGGTTGGGGCTCCAGGGCAGTCAAATTGGATGAAGAAAATAGAGGACTCTGGAATGGAGGCCACCAGGACAAAAGTAGTCTCGATAGAATAAATAATATGGTGGACATTTTTCCAAAAACCCTAAGGAAGAAAGATGGCAAATTATGGGAGTGAATAATGTTTTCCTATCTCATGATACATACTATGATTTTTGTTATAATTCAACTACAAGCAGTGATAGAAATCTACTGGTAAAATGGGATGAGAGTTAGCAGTCAAGTAAGAAAGGTAAATCCTCATTTAGTATAGTGGGTTATCAGTGGGTATGTCTAAATGTATCACATCAAGGAATAGCAATATTAGACTATTATGTAGACATATGGAAGTGAAAAAATAACAGGAACTTCAAACAGAGGGACCTGGGTTCTAATTCTGGCTCTGCCACTTGCTAACCATATGATCTTGCATAAATCATTTAACTTCTCTAAGCCTCAGCTCCTTAATTTGTAAAATGGACATAATAACAGCACCTAGTTCACAATGGTTTGGGGGAAGTAAGTGAAATGCTTCAATAAAGCACTTAAAACAAGGCCTGGTAAGAAGAGTAAGAATGTATTTCATAAATATACATTTTTACTATTATTCTTAATAGTAAGTCTCTGTGGTCTTGTATTGACAATTTTCTGATGACTAATAAAGCTAGGTAACTGCAAGAGTGACATGTTCTTACTTAGATATCTTAGGATAAAGATGATATTTGTTTTCCTCTGTCTGGCTCACTTCACTTAGTATGATCATCTTTAGGTCCATCCATGTTGCTGCAAATGGCATTATTTCATTCTTTTTATGGCTGAGTGATATTCCATTGCATATATATACCACATCTTCTTTATCCATTCATCCCTTGATGGACACTTAGGTTGCTTCCATGCCTTGGCTATTGTAAATAGTACAACACTGTAAATCAACTATATTTCAATAAAAAAAGTAAAAGTAAAGAGTTCAGGCTTTGAAAGCCATCGGGCCTCTGTCGCAACTACTCAACTCTGAGTAGTTGCAACTATTCAGCTCATTGGGCTTCCCTGGTGGCGCAGTGGTTGAGAATCTGCCTGCCAATGCAGGGGACACGGGTTCGAGCCCTGGTCTGGGAGGATCCCACATGCCGCGGAGCAACTGGGCCCATGAGCCACAACTACTGAGCCTGCGCGTTTGGAGTCTGCACAGAAACGAAGACCCAACAGAGCAAAAATTAATTAATTAATTAATAAACTCTACCTTAAAGAAAAGTTTTAAAAAGATGAAAAGCCTCGTCCTTGCATTTTAAGACACCCACAGATTCCTGAAGGTGGCTTCCATATGCACCTCTGCACAAACCTGTTAAAAAGGAGCTCCTCCCAGTGGTCCCCTTGGATCTTCCTCTGGGGATTCTCTTAGCCTGGGTGACTCAGATCAAATATCAAGGAAGTTGCCTCATTCTCAGGTAGAGGTAACACCTTCTCCTTCAAGTGCTCTCACAGCTCTTATAGAATCCACCAGTTTTGGTTTTTTTAACATCTTTATTGCAGTATAATTGCTTTACATTGCTGTGTTAGTTGCTGTTGTATAACAAAGTGAATCAGCTGTACATATACATACATCCCCATATCCCCTCCCTCTTGCATCTCCCTCCCACCCTCCCTAACCCACCCCTCTAGGGGGCCACAAAGCACCAAGCTGATCTCCCTGTGCTATGCGGGTGCTTCCCATTAGCTAGCTATTTTACATTTGGTAGTGTATATAAGTCCATGCCACTCTCTCACTTTCGTCTCAGCTTACCCTTCCCCCTCCCCGTGTCCTCAAGTCCATTGTCTGTGACTTTCTGTCCTGCCCCTAGGTTCTTCAGTACCATTATTTTTCTTTTTTAGATTCCATATACATGTGTTAGCATACGGTATTTGTTTTTCTCTTTCTGACTTACTTCACTCTGTATGACAGACTCTAAGTCCATCCAACTCACTACAAATAACTCAATTTTGTTTCTTTTTATGGCTGAGTAATATTCCATTGTATATATGTGCCACATCTTCTTTATCCATTCATCTGTTGACGGACACTTAGGTTGCTTCCATGTCCTGGCTATTGTAAATAGTGCTGCAATGAACATTGTGGTACATGACTCTTTTTGAATTATGATTTTCTCAGGGTATATGCCCAGTAGTGGGATTGCTGGGTCATATAGCGAATCCACCAGTTTTAATGGAACTTCTTACTATATTGTAATTATTTGTTTTTATGGGTTTTATTCCAGGAGACTGAGAACTTCTTAATGAGAAGAAACTGTGCCCTTTATCACCAGTGCCTCAGTGCTTAGCAAAGTGCCTACCTGAATACACAGTAGGTATTCAAGGAATACACCAGGAATGAATAAATGAATGAATGAGTGAGTGAGTGAACAAAGTCTAACACAACGCATCTTAACCAGTGTGCACATCAAAATCACCAAAGGACTGTTTTGCAAAAACATACAATCTATGCCCCTCCAGACATCTCCGAGAGTAGGGCCGAGGCATCTGAAATGCATTTAACAAGCTCCTCAGGTGTTCCTGATGTACAGCTCTGTTGAAGAATCCCATCATTGTACAGAGTTCTAGACTAGATCTGAAGTCTAGGCCTCATTTCTGCAATGAAAATCATTGAAAAGCCTCTCTGGAACTCTGTTTATTAGTTTAAAAAAAGGACAAATATGATATTGTGTGCAGCTCAAATGACAGTAGCTGAAACAAGAGGTACATGTAAAACAAGATTATGAGAATTTCAATGAGGAGGAAACCACTAAATTCTGGTCCTCGGGTGTGAAGGAGGAATAAGCTGGCTAATAAAATCTACAGGCTGATGGCAGATTCTTGCAGCATGCTATGTGGAATCACCATGCAAAGAATCCTGCAGTTCCCAGTTTGGGCCCAAGGCACTAAGGGGGACTGATTCCTTCATCTTCATTTTTCTTTTCTACTTCCAGCTTCACACTGTGGGGCACTGTAATCTCCCTGCTGTGCCAAGTGTCTAGAGAGCTTTCTGGATAAAAGAAGTTACATAATGTGGAGTCCTCCTGGGAAATACAGCAGTAAATTAATTTTTCTGCTTCTGCACAGTTCTCTAAGGACAGAAATAACTCACAAGGGGCAGGGAAAAGTATAATACGGTAAAGGAATCTTCTGAATAAGTGCTTGAAAAGCAGTGCCGCAAACCATTCTGTTCCATCCAATAAACACTGACCATGTGATCACCCACCATGTACAAGCCAACGTGCTGGTGGGTAACCAGGAGGATTTCACAGTGCAGCGCAGGGACCAGGTCCATAAAGAAAGAAGTTTAACATATGTGGCAAGAGATAGGAGAGACTACCTGAGAGCCAGTAACAGATGATGCTTGAGCCTAGTTCTGAAGGAAGAGTGAAAGACAGGGGAAGAGTGAAAGACAGGTGAATAAGTGTAGGAAGCATGTTCCAGGAAGGGGGAATTCCAAGATGTGAACTTGATGCAGTGTGGTATCACTAGGGCATGAACGGAAGGATGAAGTAGCCAGGGAAAGACCTGGAGAGGCAGAGAAGAGCCTCACTATGGGGGTTTCTCTGCTCAGGAACTTGGGGTTTCTGAAGGATAAGTAACCTGTTTCTATGGGTATATGCCTTGGATGTCTGGGTGGATGTAAGTTCTCCTAACCAGATGACCTGATTTGCAGAAGAGCTAATAAATTCAGTTTCCAACATATTGGATTTGAAGAGCTGTCTAGGTGAGATCCAGGGAGAGATCCAGAGGGACATGGAAGTCTGAAGTTTGGGAAAGAAGTCACGGCTGCAGGTAGAGATCCAGGAAGAAATCTGACTCCAGAAGCAGAGTCTGATTGTATTTAATCATTCCCTGAGTCTGGGAATGGGAACCGTGGTCTAGTAGTGAAGACCAGAGACCATATTCCATCATGCTCTGCACTCCACTGCACCCAGGCAATATTTTCATTCCCAAAGGCACCAGGATCCTACTAGCTTTTTCCATCCTCCTTCACCTACACTTTTCCATACAGCTCACCTCTGCTGCAGATTAAGCTCAAGATAGGATAGAACCTCAGGAGCATCCTCCCATCTTTGAAATTCTGAAAGATAGGCCTTTTTTACTTAAAAGATTTTTACAGAAATAATTATGATGGGGAGATAGAACAGGATTTTTTTAAAATGCAAACATGGGGGCTTCCCTGGTGGCGCAGTCATTGAGAATCTGCCTGCCAATGCAGGGGACACGGGTTCAAGCCCTGGTCTGGGAAGATCCCACATGCCGCAGAGCAACTAGGCCCGTGAGCCACAACTACTGAGCCTGCGCATCTGGAGCCTGTGCTCTGCAACAAGAGAGGCCGCGATAGTGAGAGGCCCGCGCACTGCGATGAAGAGTGGCCCCCGCTCGCCGCAACTAGAGAAAGCCCTCGCACAGAAACGAAGCCCCAACACGGCCAAAAATAAAAAATAAAAAATAAAGTGCAAACATGGAAATCTTACAAAGATTTCAGACTCTCCCTGCCTCTAATTTTGGCTCCCTTTCTTATAGGCACCAGGAAACTCATCAAGTCCTTCTGAACTCTTCTTCTGTCCTTTAGAATAGAGCTTATACCTCCCTCCCTTCAGTCTCCAATTTCCTCTAACTAAGCTCATCATTTTTCCTGCTTTTGGTTCCTGTTTCCAGACCATGCAGAAGAGCAACACATTCCCAGGGGCAACATCTCTCATCACACACAGTGATCCTCAAAGGGGATTGGTGGACAGCCAGTGTACCATTGACAGAGACATTTTGCAAAAATCTGAGGAGAAAAGGCTCCCTGGTCCCTTCATCCTGGTTCTGACACTCTACCCCAACAAAGAATTCCTGCTCTACCTGAATAGAACTTTTTCTCCAGGAATCCCCTAATTCTAACACATTTTTCTAAAGATACCATTAGAGAGGAATTAAGCAATTGAAGGCACATGGGCTGGCTCTAGAACAGGGTCCATGCTTCAGTGGGCAGGATTGTCTGGGAAGCCCCTGAAACTGAGAGCAATTTTTGCATGCACGTGTATTTTCTTTAGAAAGACCAGTCATTTATTGCATACTAATCTTCCAGGTATTTCACGCTTATTAGCACTGATTCTTATAACAACCCCATAAAGTATTATCTCCATTTTTGATATGAGAAATGGAAGCTCAGCATGATTAAGGGTTTGGCCCAAAGCCACATAGCTTTGGGTCTGAGGCAAAAGCCTGACCCCTATCTACATGGCATCCAAGCCCACACTCGCCATACTCTGCCAAAGTGCCCCTCCATGCTTCTCAGGGCCTTTCTCAGGTTCAGAAATCCATGGTGATGCTAGAGCCTGGGTCCAGCCGAGGACAGGGTTGTTTTTCTGGAACCAGAAAGACACAAGCACTCAGAGCGACTCACACCCTGCCTCATCTCTCTAAGCAATGCCCATCTATCAGAAGAGAGGGCTGAGCCACAACATGTAAGCTGGCCCAACAGTTAGCTATCTAACTGGTGCCCCAGACATGTAGGTGGGAGAGAGGAAGTCCCTTAAGGAAATCTGCAGAGGCTATATGGTGTGGGTAGGAAGAGAACAAAGATGTGGAAAATCTGGAATTTCCTAAGGCGAAGACCATAGAAGGATCAAGGCAGAAGGAACTGCATGTGAAAAGGCATGGAGATGAGTACTGGAAATGCTAAAATTCAGAGATTAAAGTATTAGGTGGGTGGGGAACAGAGAAGGCAAAACTCTGCCTTGTGTCAGACCATGTCCCTTAGCATCAAATCCTCGGGCAGAGAATCCTTAATAGACTAGAGTAGCCTGAACCCAAAGACTCAACAGTTTCTTTTTTATTATTTGTCTATGTCTTTATTTATAATTTTATCTCTGTCATTGTAAAAGCAATATAATCACATGTTTTTAAAAATGGAAACCAGAAACATGAAAATAAAATCACCCACAATCCCACAATCTAACAGCAGTCATCATTTGGCAAGAATTAACTCCTAACTTTTTTCATACAATTGCATACTTGGTAAACATACAAAACTCAAAAGACCACCCTACTTGATTTTTCTTAAAACTGCCAACTAACTAACAGGAACTTTTATTCAGTTAGTGCCTTTTCCTTAGAGGATTTAGAAAATTCTAACATAAAGCATGACATCTGGGGTTTCGCAGCCTCAGTACTATTGACGTCTTGGGCCAAATCATTCTTTGCAGGGGTGGGAGTTGGGAGGCTGTGTACTGTGCACTGTAGGATGTTTAGCAGCATCCCTGGCCTCTACCCACTTGATGTGAGTAGCACCCTCCTCTCCCCGATCAGTTAGGACAACCAAAAATAGTTCTAGTCATTGACAAGATCACCCCTGTTAAGAATCACAATTAAATAATACTAAAAACAATCATTTAACAAAAATATGCCTGTGCCTTATTGGGCCTGGTCTTTTCTGGAGGAGGGATGAGCTCTGTCTTGATCCTGCCTGAAAACAAAGATTCCTTGTAGGCTTGTTCTCATGAATCTCTGTGAGGTAGAAGATATTTGGAAAGTAAAGTGTCTTATCTTTGAGCCCACTGATGATTAATTACTAAAGACTCCCTATTGTTAAAGCCAGGGGTGTTTCTCCCCTTCCTGTCTCACACCCAGAGCTGGATGTGTTTGGACAAAACAATATGAACAAAGAATGGCAACTGCCTCTGCCTTGTACAGTCCATACAAAGGGAATATCAGGACAAAAGTGCAGAGATGAGGGAAAGGCAAGTGACTGGCAATGTACATGTGAGAAAAGGCCCCTTCATTATTCAGTCCCTTCAATAATTCCAGGTGAATTGCTCTACTTTGTTACATTTCCTGGAAGACCTATTTACATGTCTCTGTATGTGTCATTAGACTTTAAACTTTCAGAGACCAGGCTACATTTTACCTTAACTATCTATCTATCTATCTATCCCAATCCCTGGTCAACCGTGTATCAGTTCCTCCATAAATAGTTATTGTATAATTAGACCAGATTGGAAAAGGCTATACGATAGTGCAGTGTGGTGGCTGGGTGTACTATGAGCACATCTAGCTTGAAATCCCAACTTTACTACCTACCAACTATGAGATCTTTAGCTAGTCATTTATGTTCTCCAATTTAAACTTTAATCCCCTCATCTGTAAAACAGGACTAATAAAAGTACTTACAAGACTGTTTCAAGGATGAGCTATTGCATGTAAAGCCACAAGCACAAAAGAGAAGCTAAATGCTATTGTAAGACATCAGTGGCAAACTTTAATGAGTAGATGGCCAGATCAGATGGTAAAGAGTTCAGGCTTTGAAAGCCATCGGGCCTCTGTTGCAACTACTCAACTCTGCAGATGTAATGGAAAAGCACCCAAAGATAACATGTGCACCAATGAGCATGGCTGTGTTCTGACAACACTTTATTTATGAAATAAGGGCAGGCCACATTTGGTCCACAGGTAATAGCTTGCTAACTCCTGTTTTCAGATGTCTAAATTTGTTTTGTTTTTTTTAACATCTATATTGGAGTATAATTGCTTTACAATGGTGCATTAGTTTCTGCTGTATAACAAAGTGAATCAGCTATACGTATACATATATCTCCATATCCCCTCCCTCTTGCGTCTCCCTCCCACCCTCCCTATCCCACCCCTCTAGGTGGTCACAAAGCACTGAGCTGATCTCCCGTGCTATGCGGCTGCTTCCCACTAGGTATCTATTTTACAATTCGTAGTGTATATATGTCAATGCTACTCTCTCACTTCGTCCCAGCTTACCCTTCCCCCTCCCTGTGTCCTCAAGTCCATTCTCTATGTCTGCGTCTTTATTCCTGTCCTACCCCTAGGTTCATCAGTACCATTTTTTTTTTTTTTTAGATTCCATATGTGTCACCATATGGTATTTGTTTTTCTCTTTCTGACTTGCTTCATTCTGTATAACAGATTCTAGGTCCATCCACCTCACTACAAATAGTTCAATTTCATTTCTATGGCTGAGTAATATTCCATTGTATATATGTGCCACATCTTCTTTATCCATTCATCTGTTGATGGACACTTCGGTTGCTTCCATGTCCTGGCTACTGTAAATAGAGCTGCGATGAACATTGTGGTACATGTCTCCTTTTGAATTATGGTTTTCTCTGGGTATATGCCCAGTAGTGGGATTGTTGGGTAATATGGTAGTTCTGTTTTTAGTTTTTTAAGGAACCTCCATACTGTTCTCCATAGTGGCTGTATCCATTTACATTCTTATGTGTCTAAATCTGAATCAAGAAGTAGAGCTTACAGAAGATTCTTGAACTAGACTGTGATGAAATCAAAGTGATTCCTTGGATAGGTTGAGTTTTTAGCACCATGCTGTACAGACTACCATGAACGAGGTCTGGAGACTATTTAAAGTTGTCTAAGCACGAAACAGGAAGGACCTGGGCTGTAGGTAATGAAAATGTGAACCATGCAGGAGAGGATGACAAATGCAACTCCTGCCTCCTGCACACCAAGCTGTGGTTATAGCCTCTGAGCGTCTGTTTCTATTTTCCTACAATGTCTTAGTCATAATTGGATCTCATATTATCTAGCAAATTATTAGCATAGACCTAGAAGACCTCTGGAGAACCAATTAGCTAAAGATAAAAATTAAAATGTTATTCTTAATTTATACTGATTCCTAAGCAGGTAAGTTGCTTGAATTTGAGACTCTTGTACCTAAGCTACTCTCAATTTCAAGAAATGATTCCATTTTTCATGCAGGGCATTAAGAATCTGTCAAAAACGATGATTCAAACAGCTGTACTACACACTAGTGGTCATTATATGAAATGCTCATGACTGTTAACCATTGCCATCATTTCCTTTAATGATACCTTCTAACTCTGCTCTGGTTTTGCATTTTTAGATTGGGCCCTTCCTTTTATGTTCCTAAGTACAACTAGCTCTACGCAGATCGGCTAAAAAAATAAGGTTAAATGTGCTGTGTCCCAGTTAAGTCAGGGGAGGCACATCCTACAACCCCATCTAAAGTCTTTGGAGATGGATGCCTAAAACGTGGCCTATCTACTTCCCTTAGGGAATTCTGGCATTTTAAGAGGAACAGGCACATAATAGTATTCTCTGAATCCAGAAAAGGCTTAATACACATTGTTCACAGCACAGACCTGAATAGTCATTCAATACAAATTGTGTTGAATCAATGAATGCACCAGTGACTATCAAGAATTTTTTCATGGATTGACATTTAAAAATTGGGAATAACAAGAAATGGCCTACTACCCAAATTAAAAATAAAAAGATTAAAAAAAAATGATTAAAAAAGGACTTAGAATAACTGTCTACCCATACTCAAGTGCAATTATCTATGCATTTCCAGTTTGTATAAATGCATTATATATTTTTTCTAAAAGCCTATAAGAAGAAATGATGTGTGATCCTACCATTCAAGCAGCTTCTAGAAAACTAGCTACTTAACTGTTGCATATTTTAGCTTTCATAGCAATTTAAAAATAATAATAATAATGGAAAAAGCTCACTAAACAATGGAATACAGAAGACTTTCCCTTTAAAAGATAATTCTAGGCCAGTATTTCCTAAGCGTGTTCTATTAGTTTGTTAAGTGTTCTATGTGGCCAAAAACATTTACAAACTGCTGCATGGTATAGTCCCCTTTTGGAGGAGATAGTGAAAAAAACTATTATATGTATGACACACCATCATTTTAGAGATACACACTGACTAGAGGACATACCTTGATTCTGAAATGTTAACATAGGAAGGAACAAAAAGCATAAGTTAGAATCAAAGAAATAAGGTAGTAACTCTATGGTTTTAGGGAAATCACCTAAGTCTCAACTTTTTTTTAAAATGGTAACAATAATAATAACCTATTCTATAGGATCACGCTAAGGACTGAATGAGTTCATACACGTAAAAATCTGTACATAAAGTTAACGTACAGCAAACAGCAAGAAACATAGCCATTTTTATTACTGGAGATTCAGTATGCACATAGGATATCAAAGGCCTGAGAAGTCCTACAGCAAGGGGGACAGTGAAGCTGGATTTCTTAAATGCATTTGACCATGTATATTAATCCAGATTCTCAGTCACAAGATTCAGAAGCCGATGCTGGCTAAACATGAAGTCATTTATTCAAGGGATGTTGGGTAGCTTGCAGAATTACTCAGTAGGCTACAGAAACAGTAGTCTAGAGAAACCGGATGGAGCCTAAGCTTCCAGAAACTCAGATCCTACATAGAACAGGCGTGATGAGGACACTGCTGCCAGCTACCACTGAGCACTAGGTCCTGTAATCCGCAAAGCTCCAAGGAATTCAACTTGAATGCAACTGTTCCTGGGGCCAGCAGTGATCCTGTTTCTGTGTCAAGCATAGGACTCAGCAAACTCTGCTATCTCCCAAGGATGGAGGTCTTTTCTGCCACCAACCTCCCCAGAAAAAAAATGGGTTCTGCATTGCACCCTCTTCCTCTAGTTGCTCACTTCTGAATCAGTATGATCTATGGAATCTAGGTCATATGCCTGTGCCCTAGCTGCAAATAAAGCAGAGGAAGAAAGTTTTATGGACTCTTCCTGGGGAGGTGAGCCTCCCATGGCTAGAAGTTCCCCAAAGATAGCAAATGTGTTTAACAGTTACTGGAAACCCAAAACACATGACAAATGTCCACTACACTGTGAAACACCTACTCCTCCCTCTAAAAAACTATAACTTCTTACAGAGAACACTAGTGGGTATATTCCTTCCCTTAGCAGGACACACATCAACATCTTTCTTTTTAGCTCCAGGGAAGAGACTAAACTTCAATGGAGTTTAATGTTAGAAAGTGTCTTCTAGGGCACCCATTGATCTTAGAACGTTCTGAGGTGGGCCTAAAAGTCACTATAAATAGGGTAGAAACAGACAAGGAAATCTGCCTGGAGTAAGGCATGAGGTGGAAGCTGCATGACTAGAGGGCACTGCAGTTCTCTCTGTGATTGTTGTTCTCATCACTGCTTGGGTAGATCCTACTTGCCCCATTACTTCCCATCTACACTGGCATTTTCCTGGTGTCCTGTTTCTGAACACAACCACATGGGAACCACCACAGCATAAGAACAAGATGGAGCAGCCTGGGAAGGGCTGAGATATAGAAACAGACCCTTCCTCTGAGTGCATGTATTGTGTGCACCAGAGCCAGGTACAGATGGGGACACCCAGACTGGCAGATGGGCTGTGGGGACAGGTGACAGAGATAATGTGGTATGTGTGTATGGTGGGATCAGATGTAACACATCAGAGACCCCACGTACATTCTGTCACTTAATCTCACAACAACTCTAAAAGGTAGTTGGATGTGGCCAGAGTGAATCCAAAGGAAGTAGCTGGTGGAGATTCAGGCAATGGGCACCAAGAGAGCACCAGGTAAATGGGCCAGAAGGTCTCAGGGCCCCATCAGCCATTGAGATGGACCCGAAAGACAGGATTCTCAATCTTGGGAATGCACCAACAAGAGCAGACCAGGGCCCTCATTCTAAATAGACAAATCTGCCAAAACATATTATAAAGACTGAGCTTGGGCACAGGAATGCATAAAAGAGCCATTATTAGAGTTAAATATGATGAGGACAGTGAGACAGACGTATCAGAGATCCTGATCTATAGGCTGACCATGTAAATTAAATTACGGACCAGAAATGGGGGGGTTATTAATAATTATGCTAGGACCACAGGCATAAACAAGGAATGCTCCATAAAATGGGACATATGATCACCCCAGTTATATATTTCCTGGCCCTAGTGAATCCCCAGGCAGAATTCAACTAAACACGGCTAAGAAAAGGAAAGAATGCAAAGGTTGAAAACTAAAGAAAATCTGACTTAAGAGAGACTCTTTTTCTTTTCTTTCCTTTGGTTTTTAATATTTGAAGAGATGATGTGAAAAATCAGAGATGCTAGCATACATTTATTTTTTATTTTTTCTCTCTTAATTCACAGCCAGAGGCTACCACGATTATTCCAGCAACAGCACAGGCAGGAAAATTCTTGTGGAAAGTTTCTTTAGAAGATTGAAGAGCAAGAGGGTAAATTTCCCTTGGCAGTGGGGTCAGCAGCAAGAAGGAGGCTGGTCTCAGTGACAAACTCCTTCAACACCCTGCTAGTTTCAGCTTCAGGTATGGCTGAGCTGATATACCCACAGGATTTCTCCAGGATGTGGCCATGAGGACAAAGCCAGACGTTGTGGACTTTGGCTCATTAGAAGTTTTGGAAACGTAAAAAAAGGAAATCAGATGTTTATCACCAGACTGACTATGATGTCACTCAAGAGGACTTTCGTTGTTAGGAGATTCACTTTCTAAGAGAAAGATCTTTATGGGAAATGTTCCCTGATCCCAAAGGTAATCAACAAATGAATTGGTAGCTGTCTCCAAATGCTGCCATCTTAGCTTCAGACAGACGGTTTGATCTGGGCCTCTGTTTTGTACATGCTGAAATACTATCCTCAGAAAGTAAGTAGAGCTTTATCAGAGATCTTTTTTCAAAAAAAGACTTTTTGAACCATTTGACACTCCAGCTTGTCAACGCTGCAGTATTGTTCCTGCGTGTCTAGGTGTCAACTTTGAATACTAACTTGGCACCGGGAAGCCATTTTCATTATTAAGACATTCAGAAGGACAATTTCAACAGCAGTATGTCTGGAGGAAAGAGAAATGTGGGTTCTACCTTTCACAATGAGGCCTTGTACCCTCTTGGTCGTATTAGCAGTTCAGTGCCTTGTGGAATTCCCTCCACCCTCTCTCCATACAAAGCTTCTCTTCAAAGTTTACACTTGCAGGGATTTAGAGGATTAGAAATCCAGTATCTAAGTACATGGCGGGTCAGCCAGGCCTTAAGTTAATGAACATCATGCCCTTAAGCAGAGTTTGACACTGTAATTGTTGTGCAAGGAATGTCAGAGTGAGGTGAAAGAAAAAGTCCAGAACGTCCTTTGTCCCACAAGCAATTTCAACCCTCCCCACAAATGTATAGGTGTCTTCCTTCCTTTTATTTTCCTGTTAGCACTTACTGGCTATCCATCAGCCCACCCCTGCCCCCCCCCCCCAATTTTACTTATGTTTTGTTGTTACTGTTATACATGAAGTCAGGATTCTGTCTGTTTTGTAAGTTTCTCTATTCCCAGTGCCTGGTACATAACTGGTGTTCCATAACATTTGTTGAATGAATGAATGAATGAATGAATGATGGAAGACTCCCCTCCTCATATAAATATGAGTCATTCAATGGATGGACCTAGAGATTGTCATACTGAGTGAAGTCAGACAGAGAAAGACAAATGTCATACAATATTGGTTATATGCAGACTCTAAAAAAAATGGTACAAATGAACCTATTTACAAAGCAGAAATAGAATCACAGATGTAGAAAACAAACTTATGGTTACCAAGGGGGAAGGGAGGGGATAAACTGGGAGATTGGGATTGACATATACACACTATATATACTATTTATATACTATATATAAAATAGATAACTAATAAGAACCTACTATATAGCACAGAGAATTCTACTCAGTACTCAGTAATGACCTATATAGGAATAGAACCTAACAAAGAGTGGATATATGTATATGTATAACTGATTCACTTTGCGGTACAGCAGAAACTAATACAACATTGTAAATCAATGAAACTCCAAGGAAAAATAAAAAATAAATGTCATTCAATATAGACTGCCCTCCAGATGTAAGATAACCAATTAAGAAAAGGAGTTCTCCAAAATTCTACTCTTTTACCCCTGTGCCTGGAGGCTTCAAAGTATGGAGCTAAGGAATAGGTGAATGGATGAATTCACCCACATTTTGGAATTTTTTAAAAAGCCGGACTAACATCCAACAATCAGTCTCTTAAAAATGGAATATTTCTTAAATTTCTATAACTGAATCATATCTGTGAATGTTGCTTGACCAATCTCTCTTTACAACAATAAATTCTTCAAACAAACAAACCAAAAAGTTCAATGACAGCCAAGAAGTAGAAACTGACAGATACTGTGTTCTGAATCAAAGGAAAAAAAATCCTAAAAAAAGAGGGGAAACAAAGGATTTTAAAAGGAAAGAAGGGGAAAAACCTACAAGCACACTGGGGCCTCAAGAAGGAAAACAAGGAACGGAGAAGTAAAAATATCTAAACATAAGGCCAATTTAGAGACAGCACTGAGAGAAGGCAGGCACTGAGACTCTCCATGAAACAGCTGAAACAAAGGAACATCCCAACTATGACAAAATAAAGAGGCACCACCACCTTTTCCTCCTTCTCCATCACATCCCACCCCAAGTGGCTGCTTACTCCTGCTGGTGTTTACACTTTAGTGATATTCTCATATCAGGTTTTTCTTTGTAATCTCTAAAGCCATTACCTTAATTCAAGGCTTTGTCATTTTCCCGTAGGAATACAATAACTACCATGTGGCTCTGTCTCCAGGTTTACTTGCCTCCAATCTACCTTTCCATAGTCCCCAGGGCAAATCTGACCATTCTACCCTCTGTAAAACCAGTCAGAGGCTCCTCCCCAGCCTATTTGAATGATGCCCATCCAAGCTATATTTTCCAGCCATTCTCTAGTGATGTGCACAAATGTTCACAACAAGGCCTAAGTGTGAACTTCCATAAGTGCAGAGACAATGCCTATCTTATTCACAGCTGAATCCCAGACAACTAGCGCAGTGCCTGTGCTCCACAAGTATTCAATATGTGTGTTCCACAAATAAATAAAAATGGAAAAATAGTGATATAAAGCTATGCAGAATGCAATCTTAATAATGTAAAATGTGCATATATATTTATATGTGCACAGAAAAATGTAGTAAACCATTTACTTTTAATTCATGCTTTTTAAAAAGTTTTTCAACATTCATGATGATACTATTTTTCTCTCTGATACTGAGATACAAAAATATAAACAGAGACAAAACGGAGTAGAGAAAAAATTGTGCCCCCGACACGTCAGATCACAGCATAGGGCCTAATGGGAAGTGTAAAACCCCTCACCGTGCCGCACTGGATCCTGCATCTTCCAGCCCTGACGCTGCCCCACTTCCTGCTACTCCTCTACCACCCAGGAGAGTGAGCAGTACCAAGCCACACTATGTTCTTCACATTGGAATTTGCCATTTACTTTCTCACCCCACTCTTCTGGCATTCCCAATGTGCTAGTTCTGTGTTCTTGCTGTCTTTTCATTTCTAGGGCCAAGCACAATCCCCAGCATACAAAAGAACATAATAAGTGTTGCTGGGGTAAACTAATTCATACTTGAATGAAGCAGTGACACTGAATGTGAGGCCCATTTCTTTCATTGACTCTAAAACCACACTCACCTAACAGGGTTGCTGTGAGGACCAAATGAGAAAATGCACAAAAAGCATGCCTGACACAAATTAAGCCCTCAATAAATGAACACGGTTATTAAACATTAGCAATGTGATCAGGCACAAGTTGCTTTGCTGCCTTACCCACTGTCATCTTAAATTGTGGATAATAGTTCCACTCATCCCCTTGAAATGAGAAAGAGCTTAAAGCAGTTTGGGAACTATAAATCACTAAACGAACACATACTATTAACATGATGATAATGACAATGATTATATGCCATTTTCTTTGTGAATCATGCCTACAATAAGTTTATCCTTCAAGGTCACATTACCTTTGCTGATGTTTCAAACCATCCTACGAAACCATGTTCCTTGCAGAACTGGTCCATCTTGAGGCCATTGTTCATGAGCACATCTTTCCCCTGGTCACATTTGTTGGCCAACAAAACCACTGACACTGGTTTGCCATTAGGGAGACTTAACTTTGAGTCCAAATCATTTTTCCACTTTGTCACTGCTTCAAATGTAGCTGGCCTGGTGACATCGAAGACAATAAATGCACCCATAGCTTCTCGGTAATAGACCCTCGTCATGTTTCCAAATCTTTCTTGACCTATCACCAAAAAGAAATAGAAATCAAAAACACATTACAGTTGTAAACTGAATCATACATGGGAACCCAATAAGACCTCATATGAGCAGACCACTCAGTAAAGTGCTTCATTGCTTATCTTTAAAGAATGCACTAAATATGCCGTCAGGCAGCTCTGTTTTTGATCTTTGAGTCCTGAGGGGATTCATTCATTTAATAAGTATTTATTGAAATGTCTGTGTACCATGTAACATTCCAGAACTGTGCTAATACAGTATCCCACTAGCCACATGTGGCTACTTCAGTTTAAATTAATTAAAACTAAATAAAATTAAAAATTCAGTTCCTCAGTCACACTAGCTAGCTACATTTCAAGTGTTCAATAACCACATGTGGTTAGTGGCTACAGTATTAGCCACTCCAAGATAGAACATTTCCATTATCATAGAATGTTCTATTGGACAACATTGTTCTAAATACTTGGGATACAATGATTAAAACATGAAAATCCTTACCATCGTGGAGCTTACATTTTAGTGGGACGATAGATTAGTATGTTACAAAGGCATCCACAGTCAACGTCAATCAAGAATAACAGTAATAGCTAGCATTTATTGTATGTTCACTAACCATCAGTGATGTGATTCCCATAAATTATCATTAAGGTACAATTATTAGGCCCATTTTAAAGTGACAAATTTGAGAACAATATGGCTAAGTAACTTGTTCAAACTATACAGATGGTAAGCTTAAGAAGTTACAATTCAAATCTGAGCTTTTTGAATCCAGAGCCCATAGTCATTTACCAACATTGAATACACTTAACCACTGAGCCATAGTCTTATACTATCTATCCCCCAGGTTTATATACCAGGAGTGTCCCATTCAACTCAACTGAACAGATAACAGATATTTATGCATCAGTGCCAGTCTCTGAGCTACATGCTAGGATTACAACAGTGAACTTGAGGGCCTTTACCCTTAACTAGTCTATAGTCTATGGGATAAGGAAAGTACCCTGACATAGAAATAAACAAACAAAGAAATAAATAAATGGATTAGTCTTAGACCAATCAGCTAGAATCAGTTTTGCCCTGATTCTTAATTTTCTAAATGAATGCTGGCAAATTTCTTAAACACACTAAGTTTAGCCTTCCTCATCTGCAAAATGGCAGTAATAATATGCACCTCACAGGGTTGTTATGTGGATGAACTAAATTAACACATGTGAAACATCCAGCACAGTCCCTTACTACTCGTTGGTACTTGAGTTTTCCCTCCCTTTCTTCAGCATATTAAAAATTATGAAAGACAATATGACAAAGGTAGTGAAATCAGAGTTCTAGACCAGAGTTTATGAAAGAAAATTACAGGAATTTGAGCTGATCAACCAAAACGAACAAAATCCTATTGCTTATAAGTCTATCCACTAGTAGTTGCTGAAGACAGGAGCTGTTGAAGACTGGGTTTATATTTTCTGAACCCAAAACTCCCGAAGTGTATGACCAAAGTTTTTAAATTCTGATTTGGGAATTTCTTTGTGTTCAGAGTCTTATGAAGTTTTAGAAATTAAAACAAAGTTAAATGTGTATTGAATAAGCCAACTTATCTTAAAAAAATAAAATGCTGAAACTGGCATGTATCTAAGAACATATAGGTCAACAAACATTTAAGAACGCTTTACACTTAAGTTTGTGTTCAAGGTTTTGTGACAGTGAGTTTTAATTCAAGTTATCAAGTTCTTTTGTAGGTCATGTTCACACTGGCATTAGCATTGTGGATTGTAAGAGAAACTGATCCGTAAGCACTTCATGAAAATGCATGAAGGTCAAGGCTTCCTATCCTAGTGAGTGAGCCTGTGTGCTCAAGCATGTATCACTGGAAAGAAGAACACTTTGTCAGGGCCAGCTCATGTCCATCCGAAAATATTTCTTACATGGGTTATACCAGCATTTTAAAAAATTTCCCACAGTCATCTAGTCAATGAAAGAAAGTGGTATAATACTCCTCATATGACAAAAAACCCACAGATGAACTTTCATTTTTTCCAATGAGTTCTTAATTTCATTTTTTTTTTTTTTAGTTCCTTATGCATACAGTGATTTCCTTTGATACTGATCAGGGTGGCCATGACATTTCAGGAAGATAGGGGAAAAAGGCCCTCTGTTATCATTCAGAACTCTGAAGGCCTCTAGGCTTTTTAAGGATGTCTTATGATCCCTTTCAGGGAACTAATCAGATGAAGGGCAAAGTCATGGGTTATTCAATAATCTGCTTGTCCAGGGGTTTTCATAGTAGAGTAAGGCAGCCCTCAAGAAGAAAGATTTTACATTTCCAATATATGGCAAAAGGTCATTTTTAAGACTATGCAAAAAAGCACACTATAGGCTTATACCTTCATAGGGATTGTGTGTGTGTGTTTGAGTTTGTGAGGGTATGTGTGTCAGATCAGAAACAGGAAGAAAAAAGCTTGCTTCTAGAAAGAAAAGACCTTTGTATATTGAGGTCACTGGGCCAGGAGACTTGGAAAGTTTGTATTTTTGGCATTCTAGCAAGAGGTCACATTCAGCCCAGGGCCTTTCCAGCACTCATTTTATCCTGCCTTTGTCAGCTGACAGCCCTGTCTGCTGTTTCTTAAGAAAAGAATGAGAACCATGTGACTCTTCGTGAGTGCCTACATATGGACAAAGTACAGACCTGATGAAACTATCATAGGTGATTTACTTAAAAAAAAAAAAAGACTGTAGTTCAAAAAAATGCCATTGGAGTTAAATCACTGATTCGACACACATTTCCTGAATAATATGATCCAGGTTCTGTGCTTTGTGCTGCAGATACAGAATTTTTGTCCTTGAGGAACTTCTAAACTAAGAAGTGTTATACTGGATGCATGGACCAAAAATGATCCAGGTCACCATGTAAGTCCCCATTTCTTGTAGTCTCTAAGCACACACTCCATAGCCATGTAGATGTGGCTAGTGATTCAGTTCTCAGCCTCAAGGGATATTAAACGACGGAGCAATCAACTGCCTTACAAACGTTAGCACAAAGCTTGTGGTAATAATTTGGATAACCTCCCACAGAAGGCACTAAATTGATGGGTCAGAAGACAGGGCATCTTCATTTTAATGCCTCGTTACCAGTGCAGTCTTAGACAACTATATTTCTCTCCCCGAGACTCAGTTTTCTCATCTGTAAAATGAAGTTATTCTGGCCAATCCCTACAGCCCCTTTCTGTTTTCATGCCTTCTACCCCTATGATACCACCATTAAATCAACATCTGGTCCTCTGTTCCAACTGCATGAAGTGGCCCATTTGGTGTCATGGACTCAGCTAAAAGCATACACCAGCAACATAGCCATAGTGTGTATTTAATATTTTTCACTTGATAATTAGTATTATCCAGATGCTCTCAGCGGGCATAACCAAGCAGTGTACCTTCTAGATGGCATAAAAACAACAAGAGGGTTTTTTATTAACCAACTAGCTCTGTGACCTCAGATTAGCCACTTCACCATTCTGAGCCTCGTTTCCTCATTGGTAAAAATAAGGAATTGGGGGGCCTCCCTGGTGGCGCAAGTGGTTGGGGGTCCGCCTGCCGATGCAGGGGATACGGGTTCGTGCCCCGGTCTGGGAGGATCCCATATGCCGCGGAGCGGCTGGGCCCGTGAGCCATGGCCGCTGAGCCTGCGCGTCCGGAGCCTGTGCTCCACAGCGGGGGAGGCCACAACAGTGAGAGGCCCGCATACCGCAAAAAAAAAAAAAAAAAAAAAAAAAAAAAAAAAAAAGGAACTGGAATGGATACATAAACTAAATTCATTATTACCTCTGACAACCCCCTTTGATCAACCTCCCCAGTATGCAGGCATCCAGCTCTCTACCTCCCATTCCTCCTGTGTTCCCCACGCTGGTTCACAGCATCACCATCCACACAGCCACCCAGAGTGGTACCTTCAAGTCATCTTCCAACTCCCTCCTCATCCCCATATCCAAAGGGTCTCCAACATCCTATCGACACTTCCATTTCAAAAGGGGTTCTTGACTTTGCCCCCTCCTCTCCATCAGCACTGCCACTGATCCACTTCAGGCCCTCATTGCTCCTCATCTGGACCGCTGAAAGCTCCTAATTGGGGCTCTCAGCATCTCAATTTTTGTCACTCCCTTTCCCTTAAAATAAATGTAAATATAACACAGGTTTTTAGACAGTTGCCATTCAGGCAGCATAAGAAATCACCTGCTGGGTATATATAAAGGAACTGAAATCACTGCCTTGAAGAGATATCTGCACACCTATGTTCTTTGCAGCATTAGTGACAATAGCCAAGACATAGAAACAACCTAAATGTCCATCGACAGATGAATGGGTAAAGAAAATGTGTTGTGGTCATCTCTCAGTATCCACAGGGGATTGGTTCCAGGACCCACTAAAGATACGAAAATCCTAGGGTGCTAAAGTCCCTCATAAAATGACCTAGTACACCCACCCTCTGTATCTGCAGATGTGGAATCTGCAGATACGGAGGACCAACTATATACATGTACAAAAGAATGTTATTCAGTCATAAAAAAAGAAGGAAATCCTGCCTTTTGCAACAACATGGGCAAATGCTATGAGAGCATTATGTTAAGGAAATAAGTCAGAGGAAGAAAAATACTGTATAAGCTCACTTATGTGAGGAATCTAAAAAAGCCGTAAACAGTCAAAATTCATTAAAACAGAGAGTAGAACAGTGGTTGCCAGAGGCTAGGGGATGGGAGAAATGTGGAGATGTTGGTCAAAGGGTATAAACTTCCAGATGTAAGATGAATAAATTCTGGGGATCTGATGTACAGCATGGTGACTATAGTCAACAATACTGTATTACATAATAGAAAGTTGCTGAAAGACTAAGTCTTATATGTTCTCACCAAACACACATACAAAAAGGTAATTAGGTAATTAGGTGATAAAGGTGTTAACTAACCTCACTGTGGTAATGATTTCACAATATAGACATATATCAAGTCATCATGTTGTACACCTTAAACTTACACAAAGTTATATGTCAATTATATCTCAACAGAGCTTGTGGGGGAAAAGAAATCATCTGAGCTATTTACAGACCACCCATTCCCAGGGCATCCTCCTCAGAGATTCTTATTGTACTGGTTTTGTGTGGGACCCAGGAAACTGTTTTTTTTTTTTTTTTTTTTTTTTTTTTTTGCGGTACACGGGCCTCTCACTGTCGTGGCCCCTCCCATCGCGGGGCACGGGCTCCAGACGCGCAGGCCCAGCGGCCATGGCTCACAGGCCCAGCCGCTCTGCGGCACGTGGGATCCTCCCGGACCGGGGCACGAACCCGCGCCCCCTGCATCGGCAGGCGGACTCCCAACCACTGCGCCACCAGGGAAGCCCCAGGAAACTGTTTTTTAAAGCCCTCCCTACGTGAAGTCTTAAGACTTCTATTTCTATCAGAATCCACTTTCAAAATATAAATATTACCATGATGCTCTGCCCTGTTAGCCCTCCAATGACGCTTACATTACATTTCTATGAAGACTACACATTTGGAGCCTGTGGCTCCAACCACCCTTCCAAACTCCTCTCCTGTCCCTTCCTTCAGAGTGTTCCACAGGCAAGCCACACTGGACTACGTGTCCTTCCGGAAACACATCCTGCATTACTCCCTGGCTTTTCTTGCCTTTTTGCAGCTCTGTTCCCAAAGCCTGAATTGCCTCCCCATCTCCCCTCTCACCTTCAATCAAATCCTATGAAGCCTATCATTGTGCCCTGAAACCTCACACATCCTGCCAGCTGGAACCATGGCTCCCTTTTTCACAATCCCATAGCATTTTCTTTATCCTATTCCATTCACTCTTATCATGCTGTGTCTTCAGGCTTCTCTCTCCAACTTGGCATTGGAAAAACCTGGAAAACAGGTTGGTCACATTTTAAGGTTGTAAATCTGCGGCCTATGTCTCCACTTTTTGGATATGGTATAGCTCACGACACTATAGTAGAAATAAACTGAAATTAAGATTCCTCCTTCCTCTAAAATACAGCGTTGTCTTGTATTCATGAGCCAATGCCACATACTGATGCACTTTATATTCTGCTCTTGTGTTCAGCAAATAATCAATAGATGTTCACTGATGGAGAAAATTAACATTATTCTAACAAGGGTATGTGCATATCTGTTGCAACGAGTTTCAGACTAGAATGTTATGTTTTTGTAATCATTCTCATCCTCTTAAGAAATAATCTCTTGGAATCAGCTTATTCTAAACATATATTTCTGGGGTCATGGCACAATCAGTAGAGCTAAAAGTACCACCAAGGCATGCTCTTTCTTTCTAGACAGTAATGGTCTGAAAAGCAGGAAAATAAAACCAAAAGTAAATATGAGTTTTGAACAAGGATCTGAAGGAAAAAAAACTATCCAATTGCTATGATGATCAAATGGCCACTGAACTTATAGGGGCATAAGCTGGTTTTGAAGGCTCAGGGAAACCCACAAACTAGGATCAGAGTCAGGCCGACAACCTGGTCAGAAAAGTTTTCTCCATTTTTTAAGTGCCCATCTGACCCTCTGGCAGTGGTTCTGAAACTTTTTCATCTTCTCTCTTCACTTCTTTGCTCCACCAAACCAGCAACAGAAAACTGTCAATCGATCACCATTTTTCCAAGTCATCTAGGCTTCTATTTTAGAATTAACCTTGTGTAATCTTCCCCTACAAAACTGCCAACCTCTCTCCCTAGCCAGACCAAGTTTCTGCAGCCCCATGACAAACACTGCCCTGTGTGCCCAGTAAGTGTTCAGTAAGACCTCTTTGCTGAGTGAAGAAATAACCCCTAATTCTTTACTCCCTCCCAATGATTACTGGCAGGCTTAACAAGTCTTTAAGAGTCATCCTCTGCTATGTCACTAGCAATCATCACTTTCCACTCCCAGTGAAATCACTTTAAGTTTGTCTCATCTCACCTCATTTCTTTCATTCATCTAACAAAAAATTTTGAACTGCAATTAATTTCCAGACACTAGAAACATGCAACTAGAAAAAAATCAGCAACTAAGAAAAAACAATTAAAAATCGTTGCCCTCATGAAGCTTACATTCTAGTAAAAAGAGATCAACAGTAAACAAAAAAGTAAGATACATATAATACTACATTATCTGGTAAAAAGTACTATGGAGAGGGCTTCCCTGGTGGTGCAGTGGTTGAGACTCTGCCTGCCGATGCAGGGGACACAGGTTCGTGCCCTGGTCCGGGAAGATCCCACATGCTGCGGAGCGACTGGGCCCATGAGCCATGGCCGCTGAGCCTGTGCGTCCAGAGCCTGTGCTCCGCAACAGGAGAGGCCACAACAGTGAGAGGCCCACGTACCGCACAAAAAAAAAAAAAAAAAAAAAAAAAGCACTACGGAGAAAAATAAAGCAGCAAAGGAGAAACGGGTATGCTGGAGGCAAGGGTAAAGTTAAGCAGGATGGATGGAAGACTCACTAAGAAGGTATCATTTGAGTAAAGATTAAAAAGAGGTAAAGGAACAAGTCATATGGATGTTTAGGAGAAGAGGGCTTTAGACAAAGGGAACGGCAAGCAGAGGCACAGACGTGTCTGGCCAGCATGTGGAGAACAGCAAGGAGACTGTTGGCTGGAGAGGGCTGAGCAAGGGGAAGAGTAGCCTGTGATGAGGCAGGCAGATCACAGGATCCAGACTGTAGATGGTTTCAGGCTATTATACTGATGCTGCCTTTTATTCTGGATGAAAGAAGAAAGCACTGAACGATTGTGAGCAGATGAGAAACATGAACTGACAGAATCAAGTGGATAACTGTGGCTGCTGCATTGAGGAATGACTCAGTCAAGGTCGGAAGTAGGGAAACCATAATCCAGGCAAGAGATAATGATGTGGACCAAAGTGGTAGTGGTGAAGATGGTCTAGATTGGTTGTTTTCTAGATATATTTGGAGATAGAGAAGAGAGGTGGGCTATAAATTATGAGATGATTCAAGAATGACCCACAAGCTTTTGACCTGAATTTTTGAAAGTATGGAGTTGCCATTAGCTGAGATGGAGTAGGCTTTTGGAGACACAGGTTTTGTGGAAGTAGATTGGGACTTTGACATGTTAGGTTTGAGATGTCTGTTACATAGATACATCGAATAGGCAGCTGGATATAGGAGTCTGAAGTTCCAGGGCGGGGGGTCAGGACTGGAGATTTACTTTTTTGTTTGTTTGTTTGTTTGTTTTTTTGCTGTACGCGGGCCTCTCACTGCTGTGGCCTCTCCCGTTGCGGAGCACAGGCTCCGGACACACAGGCTCCGCGGCCATGGCTTGCGGGCCCAGCCGCTCCGCGGCATGTGGGATCCTCCGGGATCGGGGCACGAACCCGTGTCCCCTGCATCGGCAGGCGGACTCTCAACCACTGCGCCACCAGGGAAGCCCTGGAGATTTACTTTGTATTTTAATTTCTGTACACCTCTGCCAGATTCACCATCCAAAGCCCTCTTTTTACCCTATCATTTGCCTACTTAAACTCACTACTGCCTAAAATAGATGCCAAAATTTGGAGGTTAGGCGGCTAACATGTTATGTGACCCACACAAGATTTAAAGCAATTTGAGCTATTTCCCAACAGTTATAAATTGGAGGATAAATACAAATATTGGAATGTCTTAAAAACTCAGAATATTCAGAAATCCAGGGTCTGCATTATATGAATAATGTTGTCAAGTTCATTTGTGCTGATTAATACCAAACACTCAATGTTAAAGAAAAAAAGCTGGCTGAGAAACTATTCCTTTGACATTGTTAGATACCACAAAAAACTGCTCTAAATTTAAATTTATGTATCTATATCCATTTTATTAAAATAATTCTAACAAAATATTTAGAATTTGGGCTTCCCTGGTGGCGCAGTGGTTGAGAGTCCGCCTGCCGAGGCAGGGGACACGGGTTCATGACCCCGTCCGGGAAGATCCCACATGCCGTGGAGTGGCTGGGCCCATGAGCCATGGCCGCTGGGCCTGCGCGTCCGGAGCCTGTGCTCCGCAACGGGAGAGGCCACAACAGTGAGAGGCCCGCGTACCGCAAAAAAAAAAAAAAAAAAAAAAAAAAAATTTAGAATTCAACGAAATTTATATAGTTTTATTTTAAAATAAATCATTGCTATTGATCCATTTTTCTTATGCTAAGTCTCTTATAGATGGTTACGTAGGATCCCATGATTGTTTCTTTGCATCAAAATACTCTTTAACACACTTGGCCTCACTCCTAATACATCCCCCTAGCTGGATGTGATGTTTTGTGGAAAAACAAAACGGGAGCCAGGATTAAGGGGAAGTTTTGTGCCCATTTCCTAGGGCAACAGGGAGCAGTAGCTTGTGTGGTCCAGAAGTGAGAACAGATTTTTCAGAGAGGACCTTGAAAGATAAACAAATGTTGGCCAGGTAGAGAAAAGAGTTCATTTATTTTACCCTCTGGGCTCCTATGGGATTTTTAACGTTGCACACACCTCGATCTACAAGTTAAAGGCTAATCCTCAGACTGAGGTTAGGGTCCTGCCCCAAACTATGCCTTGCTAGTCTCTGCTAAGTTCTGCCTCTTGCTTTCATTCCCACTCATTCCATGGCACTCCCATCCTCACTGGAACATACCCTACCTCTGATTCTCTGCCTAACTAAATCCTACCTATTCTTCAAGGTTGTACAAAACCCTACCTTCTTGTAGCGTTTTCTGACTACTTGGCCCCAGGCTCAATTCTTTCCTCCCCTATGCTCGCTCACACAGTGCTGACTGAATGTATCACTTGCTCACCCATTCAATCAGGCCCTGCCTCGTACTGCTTTTTACGTTCTGTAAACCTCCGCAGACCATGTCCCCGGTTACACTGTAGACTCCTTGAGCCCACTGTTGAATTCCTCCAAAACTGTCCCCTATCTCTCCCTAGCACGTGCACTCTGAGAGCTTCTTTGTCAGTGCTCACAATGGTCTTGCGAAATAAAATGGAACTGGTAATACCAGTACTCTTTACATAATAAAGTAGCAATTAACATTAATTTCTTATTTGTGAGAGGGAGCCCCAGCAGGGAGAGGAGTGGACTGAATAAAGCAAGATCTCTAATCCAGCTCATTTACTTTCCATGCCTACTAAACTCCTGCTCATTCTTAAAATCCCCTCTGAAAAATATCTGTCCCCAGTTCAGAACCGCCTCTCCACAATTTCTTTAGTTCCCCTATAAACAGTGTCTCTCTTTTCATCTTACTACTGGTTGTCACGTCTTATAGGCAAGTCTTGTCTCTATTTAACAAGAAGGTAAAGCCAGATGCAGTGTATTGAATTTAGCTAGAGTGTGCAAGAGAATAGGATGGCATAAAAAGTAACGGTTGGTTTCTTAGGGTCCATAAGCAACAGCATTATAGATAGCAAGGGTGGCTGGGTTATAGTGATCTATTTTTAAATTAAACTTTGAAAATATTCTCATTAAATTCTAAATTTATATTTAAATGTAAAGCTCTGTGTGTGTGTGCGTGTGTGTGTCTGTGTGTGAAAATGAGTATCCCAGTACCTCAGATTTTTTTTCAGAATTATTTTTGACTAGGGTCTGACACTACTCAGTTTAAATGAAATAACTCACTTGGATAAAGAAGAATAGTAATGTAGTAATGCAGTGTGCAATATTGGATGGAGGGAGGGAATGAAACCACGTCACAGAAGAGACATTGGCAAGAATCAAGATAGAAGGATCAGCATCTCATGTTTTTAATTAAACCAATTACAACTTAAACAAACACCTAGCAAACAACCTAAAAATACATCCACTGAATTACAAGCTCAAATGTATTAATAAAAAGCTATCTTTGAATTACTTACCATTTGAGACATCACCTCTAAGTAACCTTTAAAGATACTTTTATAAATAACTCACAAGGGACCCTGGACTCTAAGGGTTTCACTCTTAAAGAATTTCCTGATTCCTTCAGAGGTAAAATTCCCCAAATGTGTGCCCAGGTGCTTTGGGGGTGCCTCAGTGAACTCACAAGGTTGCAACAAGATGATTTTAAATTTTAAGGCAAGCACAGTGGTGCTCAAGATCAATCAGACACCTCAGGAACTATTAGCTAGAGGCAGTTCACAATTTTAACATCAGATTGTACTACATTCCCTTTGATGTGATCTTATCTTTTTGAAGCTGGGATTTTTTCAGTTTGTGGGATAAAAAGCAAGAGTCATGTGAAAATCAATGAGAAACAGGAAATGAGGGTGGTGGTGTCCACTCTGACTCAAAGCTTTGAGATACTATTCCATGGTCCAAAGCAATGCATATGCCAATAATAAATATAGTTATTAAAAGTGAAATAAAAATCATTTTCTTTTAATTTATGTCTTCTATTTTTTCCAAAGGGCTACTAAGTTATTAAACTATAATACTTATTAAATTGTTTGGTGCTAACTATTTAATAAACAGAGCTTTTAAGTATT
This sequence comes from Mesoplodon densirostris, assembly GCF_025265405.1. Taxonomy (NCBI): domain Eukaryota; kingdom Metazoa; phylum Chordata; class Mammalia; order Artiodactyla; family Ziphiidae; genus Mesoplodon; species Mesoplodon densirostris. The sequence goes on along the minus strand of NC_082667.1, from coordinate 45,851,506 downwards.
TCTGTTGTCTTAGAGGCACCATGAAAAATTACTTTGACGCCAAAGGATCTGTGAACTGTGGAAGTTTGAGAACCTCTCCCAAGTCTAGTCTGGAGGATTGTTTCCTTTAAGTTTAAAACACACACACACACACACACACACACACACACACCCCTCTACCACCATACAAGACTTAATTTTTATTCCAATAACATCAAGCATCATAGCCATTCTTATCTTTAATTCTCAAACTAGAGACTGTGTCCCTTAGGCACTGTGGTTTTCCTGTCTCAAGTAGTATATTAGTATGGTTCTTATTAAGCCAAACCAACGACATAGTCTAAGCAAGGATGTGTGCAAAGAACTCAGCTCATCCAATTCTTAGCCCTGTCCAAAGTAGAAAGGTTAAAAATAATAATAAATATTCCTTTAAAATAAATAATGTGCATCTTCAAAATGCAACTTAATCCATGATATGCAAAAACTATTGCATTGTTATATTACACAGTAGGAAATAGTAGAGTGGAGTGGTTACAAAATAGAATTTGTAACTAGACAAATCTCAGTTCATATCCTAGCACCATCTCTTACCTTCTGTGTGACTTTTGAAAAGTTTTGAGCGTTTATCTGTTTTCTAGCCTGTATAAGCATAGCTCTCTCCTCTTTATGATAGGGTTAGTAACAGTACCTACAGATCAGTTCCTTGTGAGCAGTAAATAAAATGATACATAAAAATGCACGGCACCATGTCTAACAAACACCCAATAAATGGTGGCTATTAATAACACGTTATATTGCAGGGGGAAAACAGTCCTCCCAACAAGGAATTTAAATCAATTTGTTTTTGACTTCACCCTACAAATTAGATTGAAATGTCTTTGAATCCCTCACACCGTAGATAATTTCTTGGTTTCCAATAGGCTAAGGAGTACACAAGAAGCTAAGTTTTCCATTGTTCTTCCTGAGAGAGCAGATGTATGTAAGGCTGATGAGGAAGAAAGGTTAAATCATGTATCAGGATAACAAAAAACAGACTACAAAAAATAGCGACTTGGGGCAAAAAGTAATAATTCTGATTTCTCCCAGACATTTGAAATGATTGACTATCCTCTTCCTGAACTCTCCTCCCTTTGCATCCAAAACCTGCTTTTGCTTCGTTCTCCTCCTCCATAGTACTTTCTCCTTTTCTACTTCTTTGCTAACTCCACAGTCATTTCATTAAATTGTGTAACAGGTAATTGTGTCAAGCTTTGCTAAAAATTGGAAAGGATATCTGGAGAAGTACAACATAACTCTAATGAATTGCTAAAGGGAGACGTGCCAGAAGGGAGTAAAGTTGTGTCGGATTCAAGGGAGGAAGAGGTTACCACTGGAAGTAGAGAATTCAGGAAATCTTTGTAGAGGAGTTGCCCTTTCAGGTGGGTCTTAGACATCAAGTAGGTTTGGGATATGTTGAAATAAAGGGAAGGGCATGTGAACTAGCAAGAAGGGCAGGAGCAAAGGCACAGAGGCAACAAACACGGGGTGTGAGTAAGGAAGAGCAAGGAGTCCAAATGGCCACATTGGAAGACTCATAAGGGAGGACTGGGGGAAATTATATTAGGCATGTCATTTGAAGCCAAACTGTGGGTGACTTTGGTTCACCCCAATTCCATACCACCATCCTCTCTTCTTTATGGCATGAACTCCCATAGCTGGATGAATGCTAAGTTCATTTTTTTTGTGCCCCAGTACTTGAGACAACAGCAAGACATCTGGTGTTAAAAAAGAAGTTTTTAATTCTTCATGTCCCATCATTAATAAACCAGAGAAGCCTGTATTCTGGTTCTAGTTCTACCACTAACTAGTTCTCTGAGCCTGAGAAACTAATACGAGCCCCCTTTCAGAGCATAGCTTCCTCATCTGTAAAATGAAGGATTTGGTTTGATGAACCCTCAAGGTTTTAACTCTGTGAAAATTACCTATATTACTTCATCTAATCTATCCAAAAATCATAAAGAAAAACAGTTTTGTCATTTGACCTCCAAATGAATGACATTTTACTCCGTATTATGAAGATTTTCTTAAATGAAGAAGCACAGTTTTAAAGAATGGTCTTTAAGGTCACTCTCCAGTTTTTATGGTGAAAAATAAAATGCATGCCAACTTAAGAAAAGTGATCACCATATTTATCGATTCTAAAATGTATGCATTTTTCATATGTAAATGTTCATAAAATTACAAAGTCTTTCAAGCATGAAAAAACTTTAATTTTGTTCATAAACAAAAAGTTTATTTTGTTTATTAAAGAAATTTTTAGAGCAATGATGAAATAGTTGATGGAAAATTTTTATTGAACAAATACTCATTAAGCACCCTCTAGTACCAAGTACTAGGGTTACAGCTGGAAGGAAAAAGCATTCCAATGCAGTAGTAGAGGACTTCTAATCTGAAGTAAGCATGGTATATTATGAGATCAGATAAACAGTATCTCCCTCAGTCACAGGGACTCAAAAGAGACTTCCTGAAGGAGGTGAGATTGGTAAGTGACAGAGGACCCATAGAAGCTATCTAAGTAAAGAAGAGGGAAAGTGTAGTTAGCCAGAGGCAATTGTATGAGCCACAGTATAAAGGGAAAGGTAGTTGAACTGAAGGCACTATACGATATCCAGAATGGTCAAGAATCATACATATGAGAGATGAGACTGGAATGGGTGACAGAGGCTGGATCATGAAAGGCCATGAATTTCATGCTAAAATGTTTAGTCTTTCATTCCAAAAGTGATGAGGATCCACTGAAGGATGCCAAACTGGAGAACACCTAACTGGAGAATGATGCCATGCTAAGAAGCCTCACCTCTGTAGATTACAAGCTGATGGGTGGGAAAGCCTGAGGAAGGGATGAGCATCAGGATGATGCTACAGTAGTTCAGATAAGTTGTGAAGAAGACATGGCTACTGAAAGGAGGGATAAGATAGAGTTATTTGTCAAGGTAGAAAAGACAGGATTTGATTAATATGTGAGAATAGAAAACTAAAGGGAGTGGGGAATGGTGAAATTTAAAACCTGAATTATTTTCAATGAATAGCTTAAGATAACATAACTTCTCAATGAAGCTCTTGAACAGCTGAAAAAAAAAATAGTGGAACTCAATAATTTGTAACCCCAGGCTAGAGTCTCAGACTTGACTTTGCCAAGTTTATGGAGACTACTCTAGTACACCCATCTAGAAGATGAGGATCTTCCCTTGATAGGATAAACCCGAATTCCACCCCAGGAGCCACCATACCCATCTGGGAATATCCATCCCAGAATCAAAAAGAGTAAAAAAATAAAAAGGGTTCTCAATGGTTTGAAAGCAGGGCTTCCCAAAGCGAATTCTCAGAAGAGGGAGCAATCGGGCCCTAAACCTACCACAAGACAACTCTCTTCAAAATGTTTTCAGGTGAGCAATGTCTCTAATGTCCAACCCCACTGGCTATTTAACACCAAACCACTTTTACTGAGCAACTATAATGTACCAGGCACCATGTTCTACTTACCCTTGGCCCAGTTTCCTCACCTATAAAACTGGAAATAATATGACCCATTTGGCAGAATCATTGTGCTGTTTAAACTGCAAAGTTTACTTTGATAAATTGATAAATGTAAGGAACTATCACTCTTAACCATTGGCTTAGCAAATACATCCTCTCCTAATTTGACTGCTGTTCCCTCTCACCACCTCTCTCCTTACAATGTAATCTCCGGCAGTGCCGGACTACCCACAGCCCTCACCACGTCTCCTCACCTCCACACCATGGCTATGGCAGATGCCATGTTTTGACCTTCTTTAGCACCTGACATTTCTCCTTCAGGGCACTTATCAAAACAGTCAATAATTATCTCCATGATTATCTTTAAATATCTTTATGCTCCACCAGAATATCAGATTCCATACCAACGTCCATTTCATTCCCCCCTAAAACCCTATGCTTATCAAGTGAATGAATAAATTTTCCCAGGCAAGATCTTACAACTCTCAAATCCTGAGGTTTTAAAATGACTTTTAGACAACCCTAAGAAGGGGAGAAAATATTTGCAAACGAACCAACTAACAAAGGATTAATCTCAAAATTATACAAGCAGCTCATACAGCTCAATATCAAAAAAACAAACAACCCAATCCAAAAATGGGCAGAAGACCTAAATAAATATTTCTCCAAAGAAGATATACAGATTGCCAACAAACACATGAAAGGATGCTCAGCATCACTAATCATTAGAGAAATGCAAATCAAAACTACAATGAGGTATCACCTCACACCAGTCAGAATGGCCATCATCAAAAAATCTACAAACAATAAATGCTGGAGAGGGTGTGGAGAAAAGGGAACCCTCTTTGCACTGTTGGTGGGAATGTAAATTGATACAGCCACTTTGGAAAACAGTATGGAGCTTCCTTAAAAAACTAAAAATAGAATTACCATATGACCCAGCAATCCCACTACTGGGCATATACCCTGAGAAAAGCATAATTCAAAAAGAGTCATGTACCACAGTGTTCATTGCAGCACTATTTACAATAGCCAGGACATGGAAGCAACCTAAGTGTCCATCGACAGATGAATGGATAAAGAACATGAAGCACATATATACAATGGAATATTATTCAGCCATAAAAAGAAACGAAATTGAGTTATTTGTAGTGAGGTGGGTGGCCCTAGAGACTGTCATACAGAGTGAAGTAAGTCAGAAAGAGAAAAACAAATACCGTATGCTAACACATATATATGGAATCTGAAAAAAAAAAAAAAAGGTTCTGAAGAACTTAGGGGCAGGACAGGAATAAAGATGTAAGACATAGAGAATGGACTTGAGGACACGGGGAGGGGGAAGGGTAAGCTGGGACAAAGTGAGAGAGTGGCATGGACATATATATACTACCAAATGTAAAATAGATAGGTAGTGGGAAGCAGCTTCATCTCACAGGAAGGTCAGTTTCGTGTTTTGTGGCCACCTAGAGGGGTGGGAGGGAGACGCAAGAGGGAGGGGATATGGGGACATATGTATACATATAGCTGATTCACTTTGTTATAAAGCAGAAACTAACACAGCATTGTAAAGCAATTATACTCCAATAAAGATGTTAAAAAAATTAAAATAAATAAAAAATAAAAATAATTTTAAATGAAATGCAGTAAAATAGAACAAAATATTTAAGTACCATTTTGACCCTCAGTGAGAGTACCTGTGTTCCGACAAAGCCAGAATGAAACAGATCCTGGGTTTCCTTTTGACCTGGGCAGGCCTCAAGGATTCCACTTACTTCTTCTTTCTAGGAGCCCATGAACTCCTCCCTCTATAGCTCTATAACTTAGAATCTGTCTTCCTTCTAGTCATCATCCCTCCAGTCACCTCATCCCAACCACTTTAATTCTTTTCACCATGATGTTTATAATCTATTGGCAATAGGGAGCCACCAAAGTGATGTTCTGGGAAGATAAACTTGACCTTAGCACACATAAGAACTGGAGGAGGAAGAGACTAGAACTAGCCAGGTGGCTATGACAGCAAGACAGGTATATAATAATAGTGCCGTCCCTGGTCTAAGGCCATGACAGGAGAGGCATAATCACTAACTGACATGGAGATTGATAGCATGTGTGGCTCAGAAGAGAAGGAGAAAAGATGGCAGAGGTTTCATGTCTTAGTGACTGGGTAAAACATAGTATAGTTCACATAAACTAGGAAGACCAGTATGTGGAGAGATATGTCTAGTTGAGGTTTACAAATAGCATCATTTACTACTTTCACTAAAAGGGGTGATGGTATGATGGTAGGTATTCTCTGCTTGTATTCCTTTGTTGTTTTCTTTTGCACTTTCCATTTCTGCTACATTGAGCATATATTACTTTATTAAGAGAAAAAGCCAACAATCTTGTTTTTTTAATGCAACTTGGCTATGACATATTGATCTTGCAATATATATGAGATATCATAAAGGCGATGACCAGCAGGAAGACGAAACTGTAGGTCTGAAGCATGTGAGAAGGCAAGGTCATAAGCACAATTTTGTAATTATAAGCATAGAGTTTAAAGCCTCGGGAATGCATGAGCTCCCCAGGAGAAGGAGACAGAATTAAAAAGGGCCAGAGGATGAACTTCTGTCTCAAGTCATGTGGCCCTGAAGTCCCTCACAGGGAGTAACTGGTGCTAGGTAAGAACACAGTAAATATCACACTAGCTAGAGGCTTTGTTCAGCTTGCTCAGAGAATGGATGGATGTGGTGTGGACAGGACCCCGTCTGCATCACCAGAGTATTTTGGAGTGACCTATATCAATACACCTTACTCACCGTTACAATGATTTGCTTTTGTGCTGTCATGCCCACTAAACCGTGAACTTTTTGAGGTCAGGAATCAAGTCTTGTTCAGTTCTTTAGCCTTCTTTGTTTTCCCCTCACCTAGCACAGCGCCTAACACATACCAGGCATTTAATATACACGTCTGTTCAAGAAACCAACCACACACATAGGAGGTGCTCCCTGCATTCCCTCCTTCTCTCAAATGACTTAGCTTTCCTTGGTCAGGCTGCTATGTGCCCTCTTGTCTAGAGGAACTAGTCCTCTAAAGCCTAGATGAGGGGACTTGTCCCTCAGGCCTAATGCCCATGTGTCTGTGACACGTGGAGATTCTAATGACCTCCCTGCAAGAAGCCCTGAGGTGTGTTGCCCACCCATCATTCACCTCACTTTGAAAATTCACTGTTTTGTTCAGTGTACATACTATTTACTTGTAAGCACATAGCATGTTAATCCACACGGTATTTAGAAAATCTATAATTAGCCAGGCTAGAAACAAGGCAATAAAGTGCCCACCAGAAAGTGGCCCACACTTGCCATGCATTTTTACTTTTCGGCCTGACACAGTGGTTGCCAAATTTAGCTCTTTCTACATTTTTAGATCTAATTACATGGATATTTAAAACCCTTCTAAAACTTCCTGGAGAGTTAGTCTTTTAGAAAGAGATATTGAAGAGAGGCTCAAGTCCAAACCCTTCCCTCAGTTGAATTTCACAATGTGGAAGCACTTTACAAACACTAAAACAACACACCAGTGTGACCCAGATGAATCTCACAGCCACTGGTATGGGCAGTCAGCGTCTCCTGACTCTAGACCCAGGCTACCCCCCGCTGTCACTCTGCCTGTTGGATAATTAATGTCCTCCAATGCTTCTTTGTCACACAGCTTAGGTGGGGAAAGTTAGTATAGATGTGCCCTGCAGGGAAATATTTTTCTGGATCTTGTTTTAGCTATATAGGGGAATTTGTTATTTAGGAGAGTCTTGCAGTGAAACTTTCATATGGGGAAGAAGCATTCTCTAAATTACCTGCTAACTTAATTTATTTTCTACTGTATTTGTTAAGTCTAGAATCGGGTTTTCTGATGACCAACAGACCTGGTCAGTTCTCTCATATATATGCATAAAAGATGAAGTTAAACAGACCTGCTGTTCCTATTCTCCTCCGCCACGTGCGTGCTCTTGTGACCCTGGGTCTCTGATTCTTGATCTCATATAAAATAGGTTTAACACTACCTGCTCTGTCAATATCCTCAGCAACATTGAGAAGACCAAGCAGAAAAATGTATGTGAAAGTAGTTTGTAATAACGATTAAAACAACAAGAGTAATAGCTAAAATTCTGAATGTGTCGGGCACAGCTTTATATGAATTAACTCATTTCATTCTTGTAACGCTAAGATACAGGTTCTGCTGTTGTCTCCAGTTTTTTGACAGGAAACCAAGGAATAGAAGTTAAGTAACTTGCACAAGTCACAAAGCTAGTAAGTAAAGAAGTTGGAATAAGCTGCCACATACTAACTGGGCACAGGATTAAAGCTGATAGAGACTGCAAGAGATAACACAGAATGAATATGTGATATCACAGGAAAATGAAACAATTGCCATTTTAAAGATGGAGCAACTCAGATCCAGCAAGGTTTCATGATTTGCCCAATGTCAAGTATTACAGTTTTAGAATATCCACAATTTATGGATAGAATAAATAATAATATATTTATTAGTATTCTAATTAGTATTCTAAAATATTCTATTTTTAAATTGTGGGAAGTAGAGCAAAGCTGTTAGGAACCTGGGTGCTGGATTCAATGGCCAAGTTTTAAATTCTAGTACTACCACTTAACCAACTATTTTACTGGAAAATTAAAAATTAAATATGCACAGACAATTGTAAGAATAAATGCCTAAAAGATGTTAGCTACTATTACTATTGCTGTCCTAATTCCTGTAGCCAGTTCCCAAAGCACATGAAGAGTTCTAGACAAAATTGTGTAGTTCTCTTTGAAAGTGCTATTGGAGTAATCATAGCATCAGGATTTGGAGAGGAGTAGGAAGGGAGAGTCTCAAGTGTGAACTTTTCTTTTTTTTTTTTTTTTTTTTGATAATTCTATAAAGAGAAAAAACCCTATAACCAAGAATCAAATTTTCAGAAATAGATTTTCATTCCAGTTCCTTCCACTCTCTGCACAGTGGTACTGATTAACATCCAAAAACATGTTAGAAATAGGAGAGAGAAGGCAAGGATAATCTATCTACTAAAGAAGCAGTGCCATTAAAAAGGAAGAAAGCATCACCCCAGTGGGCCACCTCTGCACCAGGCGCTCACAGGCCTTTGGTTATAAAGAGCATGGCTTGATTCCAAATCAGACAGACCTGCTTCAAAGCCAGCTCTTCCACTTATTAGCTGGGTGGCCTTGGGCAAAGTGACTTAACTTCTCTGACTCTATCAAGAGTTTCTGAACCCAGAGCTAACTCAGCTGCTCCTCTACGGTAGAATCACTGGGATACAGGGCAACTGCTGTCCCCTACGGGGTTTGTGGGATTCATCACGCTGGTTTAAAGGTCTACTTCACAAGCCCTTGGGGAGGGGGAAGGGTAAGCTTGGACGAAGTGAGAGAGTGGCATGGGCTTATATATACTACCGGATGTAAAACAGATAGCTAGTGGGAAGCAGCCGCATAGCACAGTGAGATCAGTTCAGTGTTTTGTGACCACCTAGAGGGGTGGGATAGGGAGGGTGGGAGGGAGATGCAAGAGGGAGGGGATATGGGGATATATGTATATGTATAGCTGATTCACTTTGTTATAAAGCAGAAACTAACACACCATTGTAAAGCAATTATACTCTAATAAAGATGTTAGAAAAAAAAAGGTCTACTTCACAAGCCCTGAAAGGTACTTCTTGGAGATTTTTCAAGAGCAGACTGGCCCACCTAAGTGGCCACAAGACACACATCATAGGAATTAGCTGAACAAATAGGACCCTACGTGGCATTTAACCAAATGGATATTAAAAGTCTAATTGAGCAAAACTTCCCTCTCTAGCAGATGGATGTGATACCCTATCAAGACAGGGCATGTCCCCCCTACCTCATCCACACCCCCGGCAATCTCAAAGCGAGTCCCCCAGCTTTCACGACCTGTTCTTTTCAGACACACGCCAGAAATGAGCACAAAGGAGACAGAGAAGCATTCCCCAAGGTTGGACAGACCGGCTGATCTGAAGATGCTATAAGATACACTTAGCTGACTGAAGTCTGGCTGGGAAGTTGAGGCTGGATTCCATATGAACTCACTCCTCACAGGACCAGCTATGCAGCTTGAAACATGTCAGTACTGCACTCCAGTCACCCTTTCCCACAAGGGCCCAACTTTCCCCCAACCAGCTTTGCCTGCTGCCCAACTTCTAACTCAGCCCACAGGGCCTTTGAGCTGGAGGCTGCCAAAGACAGGTTAGCACTGAACATCAGAGCTCCAGGAAAACGAAGCTTCCCTACAGAGATGGTGTACACCACTGTATCTATAGGACCAACTTTCCAAGGCTCCTCAGATTTCTTACTTATACAGACTTCTGCGACTATAGCCTCCGTGGCAACTTCAGAACTGACTCATGGCTCAGGAGGTATTTCTAAGCTTAGGAATGAAATTGCTCAAGACAGCATGTTGTAATATGGATAAAGCTGAAAATTAGTGCTGGATGTTTGGAATAGATTATATGTGCTCATCATTTACTAGGAATTATCATTTAATAAGGTTTAATTAGCATATTTATATCATGTCCTTCTTGCCTAGCATTTATACATGTTCCAAAAAATTGGTAGCTAGTGTAACAACAATCCATGCAGCTCTCCTAAGTAGTAAGTACAAATGGGTTTAGCTAGCATTTGCTGGTTGTTCATCTCTTGTTTGCTCCTTTGTTGAGAGAAAGCATTCTATCTATTTACAGACAAGGAAACTGAGACCAGGAAGTTAGGGAACTTGCCGAATATCGCCCAGGACATATGGGTAAAACAGGGATCCAGACAGAAGCAGTTCGACTCTGGAATTTAGGCTCTTCATCTCTACACCTACTATTGTCCCTGTTAGGTGAGGACACTGAGACCCACAAACATTATATAACATGTCTGAGGTCACATCATTATTTGCTTTTCACATAAAAATACATACATCCCCTTCAAACAGTAAGCTAATTCTAAACCTGGGTCCTAGAGACTTTGATGCAGCCGGAAGAGTTGTCAGACACTGAAACAAGTAGCAACAAAGTGCACAGACGCATACAGGATTTTCTAGGTATAAAGCCCAATCAGATAGTGGCCAATGACATCTTCTGGTCTCTGATAACCCCTGTGCTACTAGAGCTGCTAAAAATGACACCAAAGGCATGAATCTGTTCAGATGCCAAGAGTTTTATCATAAGACCTGGCAGCTCATGATTAAAGAGGCACTGGAGTCCCCAGCACGAGAAACACCCTTTCGAAAATTTTCCACATTTGTTCTCGCTTCAGGCCATGATAAAGAGTTTCCAGTCAAATGCACCAGCTAAAATGAACCTGTTTTCTGCAAGAGAAGTGGCCAGTTTGGGTCCAGCACTTATAAAGGTTCCTAGTGCCACAGACTATGAAATAGGCAGAAGTGAAGTGGATTATTTGAAGGGGTTCACAGGGAATCTCAGAGGACCTTAAAACTTCTGAGCAGGACGGGTCCTGAGCTGTCATTGTCCAACCACTCTCCAACTTAACAGGGATGCAGCTGAGCTGAAGGGACTTCTCTGGAGCCACTGAGCAGGTTAAGTGAGTGGCAGGGCCAGTAACTGTAATGAAGGGTTGGACATGCCCAGGATGCCAACAGCCTCCATCCAAGGACTCATTCTTTATACCCCAAGCTTAGACTGAAGGCCTAACTTCTGGTACAAACCCTAGGAATCAAATTCTGATTTCAAACATTGTAAAGATGCTTCTCATTTTCCAGACCTCTCAGTGAAAACTTTAGGGACAAATCAAGAAATCTGTGGCTAATGTCATAGACCCTTAAACAAAAATGGCCCTAAAATATATACTCAGTCTCCTTTTCATAGACGACAGAGAGCCAGAGAGAGAGAGAGGGACAGACAGACAGACACAGAGACGGAGAGACAGAGAGAGACAGAAAGAAAGAGAGAGAGAAATAATACGTTACCCCCAGTACATACACAGAAAGTTCCTCGGCTTTCTCAAAGCAGAGAACCTCCAACTTGCTTGATTGAACGGTAGAAAAGGGGGGTAGCAAAAGTTGGAATGCAGTGAGCAACTGGAAACAGGAATTGGGAGACTCCTCTAGCCTGGAACTCTCCTGGTTCCCGCTGTGAACCGGTCTAGGGGCTTCCCGTCGAGGCCTGAGCACAGAAGAGCGGGCAGGACACTCTGGGCCGCGTCACCGGAGGGACTGCCCGTGCCCGGAAAATGAGCTGGAGACCAAGAATTGAATGCAACTCCCGGTATTCTCCCTCTGGGTCCCCCGGGAGGCCCGCGCTGGGGCGAGAGATCCCAGGGGAGGCTGTGGGAGGGAGATAAAGCAACAGCCCCAAAGCTCCAGTGAATGCACTTGAAATTTCTGCGCGCGAGAGAGAAACTGTTTTCTTTGACACCAAGTTTCCAGCCCACCGGGAAAAGTCTCTTGCGGCGCAGCGCCCAGGAGATCTGGGTCTCCCACTTGGCCGCAAGCCGCTGCCCCCTTAATGGAGACCCGCTGCGAAGCGCTCCCGCCCCCGATCCCCTCCCCCGCTGCTCACCTGCGATGTCCCAGAGCTGCAGGCGAACCACGGTCTCCGGGTCCCAGTGGAGCACCTTGAGCGCGAAGTCCACGCCGATGGTGGCCCGGTAGTGCGAGGAGAAGTTCTGGTGCACGTAGCGCTTGATGATGCTGGTCTTGCCCACGCCCAGGTCGCCGATCACCAGCAGCTTGTACAGGTGCTCCTTGTGCGGGACCTGCATCCTGGCGGCCCGCCAGCCGCGCCTTGCTTTGCAGTGCGGGCTGTGGAAGCGCAGCCGGGCCTTGGGCGGGAGAGACTAGCGGAGCGCGAGTGCGGGCGAGAGAGAGCGGAGGCGGCGGGGCGGGACTGGACGGGGTGAGGGGCGGAACTCCTCCGCGGCCGCCTGGAGAAACGCCCAGACAGGAGCCCAGGGGTTAATCCTCCTTCCTACTCCGCGCTGCGCGGCCTTGGAGAGGGGTGGAGACCCGAGCGACTCCCGGGCCCGATAAGTTAGGGGGCCTCAAGGCAAATGCCTTTTTCAGAGGTTATTCGTACAGCACTTTACAGTTTCCGAAGTGCTTTTCTCGCCTGTGATCTTGGCCACAAAGCTTGGAGGTGTGGTTTTTATTTTCCAAGTTTTGCAAGCGAGAGCGTCAAAAAAAATTAAGTGAATTGCCGAGACTGTAGTAAAAAGCCTGGCTGAACACAGGGCTCTTGAGGTCATGGGCCCCGCCACCATCCCATATGGCAGAGAGAGCGTGGAGGCAAGGCAGCAGATAATACAATTTCAAGAGGCATAAGAGCTGGATTTGGGTCCGGCACGTCCTGGTTTTCGAGGTGAGTGACCTTGTGCAAGTCATTTGAGCTGCCCCAGCCTCCTTTCTTCCTTGGCAATCTGGTAATGGTAATCCTGACCTATCAGCAGCCTGGGAGTGTGAACACTGAGCACCTTCACACCTATTCAACTAGTAATCGTCTAACCAGGAGGATAATTGGGCTGTAAATGCTGAAGGCATCCATGCTTTTAGCCTCCACCTCTCCTATCCTAAAAGCTCTGAGCAGCGTTGAAAGACAATTTAAACAACTAGTCAGATTTTTCTACATGGTAATAATACTAGCAAGCATCTATCCAGCACTTGCTATGTGCCAGGTTTTATACATATGTCACCTAATCGACCCAGCAGTCTTAGAAATAGATACCGTTACTCTTCCCATTTTACAAATGAGGAAACCAAGGCCTAGACATTTTAAGTAACGTACCTAGGGTCAAACAGCTAGTGAGGAGAAAGCCAGATTCAGACTTAAATCTTTCAGTATGAAAGAGTTTTGTTTTGTTTTTTTTCCCATTTACTCTTTTAACAGATATATATTTGTGCTTGGGATGATAAGGAATAACACAGACAGAGATTCCTAGTCTCAAAAGCTTTACCTTCTTGTGAGTAGGGACAGACAAGACAACTGAAAAATAAACACAATTTGTAATATATTAGTTGATTTCTACCCACACAGGGACACACCAGGCAGGTTATATCTAATAAGTGGACCACGTAGTCTGCCTACTTAAAGCATTGGCCAACACCGAGGCTTCACGAATGGGGGCGGGTGGGCGGATCAGGAACCTGAGGTGCCTAAGCCATTTTGAGAGCCTGCAAAAAATTAGGGGTGATGGCAAAATAAGACCCCACCAGATCTAAAATCCTGGTTCTGTAGATCTGAAAGACAAGTTTGGTCTGGACAAGAAGCTAGTATTTTTAACAGTAGAATAAAATAAAAAATAAAGATGAGAGTACAAAACAATGGCATTAAATGCAAATAAAAAAAGAAAATCATCAAAGCCAAAAGGTGGTTCCTTGTAAAAAAACAACAAATTGACAAACACCTAGTACTACTGATCAAGAACTAATTTGAGAAAACACTAATTGTCAGTATCAGTTCTTATAGACATAAAAAAATAATGAAAATATATTATGAACAGCTTTCTGTGAATAAATTTGGAAATTTAAGCAACATGGGCAATTCCTTGAAAAACACAACTAACAAAATTGACCCCCCAAAATGGAAAAACTAGATCATTCATTGTACGTTGATTAGAGATTGGGTCTGTATTTAAAAATTAATTTAAAACAGTAAAGCTTTCACAAGTTAACAAAAAAAAGAAGAAAGAAAGAAAGAAAGAAAGAAAGAAAGAAAGAAAGAAAAGAAAAGAAGCTAATGGTGGTCGAAGCAAGGAGGGGGTGGAAGTTGGAGACATCATGTGAGCCAGCTCTCAACACTGTGCCTGATCCAACTTCTTCACAGGCCTCAGCATGTTTTCCCAGCCAGTCCAGCTGAGTCATCCTCACTCACCTGGTCTCGTCTTCTGATCAGGAGCCTGTTGGAGCATCAGATGTTTAGATTTACTGTGTGGGGCAGGCAGACCAAAATTCAGATTTTCTGGGACCTGAAGCTTATACACTTGAGGGGAGGGGACTCTTTAAGCAAAAGAATGCAAAATTAAGGACCAGGTCCTAAAGTTTCAGCTTTCCTTCACTGCCTCTCTGGGGACAGTCACCAAGCATGGTGAGTGAGCTCCCTGGCTAGGCAGGAAGTACTGCAGTTCGTTTCCAGAGTCACTCATTTAGGTCTCATGACAGTGCTTCACAGTGGGAAGAAATGACTCTCGGTTTATAATTCTTAAATATTGTAGACTAAAGCAGCTTGGTGAGCACCCCAGGCTAGCAGTTCAGTAAAATCCTGAAAGATCCTAAGTAAAATGAGGGAGTTGGGTTGCAAGATCTCTGGGGAGTACTTCTGACTCTAAAATTTCAGAATTCTGGGTCTTCTAGACATCTTCCGGCAAGAGTGATACCCCAGCCTTCTAACTACCTCCACCATGGCACCATTACCCGAGAGGTGGAGTTTTCTATCCTGCACTCCATCCCCCCAGCAGCCCCACTTAAGGAGATTTGGGAGAAAGGCTGTGGAAGGGCCATTTCAAAGCAAACATTATACCATAGTTCCTTTCTGTTTTCATGGCTCTCTTCTCTCCTCAGCTGCTGTATATTTTTCCCCCAAGATAAGCGCTCTCCAAGCTCATGTTTTTGGAGGGCAAACCTTTCTGTGCTCCCTTGCTTTGCTTTGAACTTATTTCCTTTACTCAGAACTAGGTTGCAAACAGGAAGGCAGGTAAGTGGGAATAGAATATAAACTAGATTCAGGCTAGAGCTTCTTTAGATGAAAAGGGCATTAGCTAACAGGTAGACCATCCTTGTCTTCCTATCCTCCCTGTACTCCCAGATTATGAGGCTTCATAAGAACCCATTTGTCTCAGCCTGCGACTCCATCTGCCTCAGACTGTCCTCAAGGATGCCCAGCTTTATCCTGACAAGGCGGGCCTCCTTCTCTCCAGAGAAAGGACCTGGGATTGTGCCATGTGGCTACTCCTCCCAGCAGCCGCCCTGCACCATGGAAACCTGCTTTCCGCAGTAACTCTAAAAGCATCTCCAGGGATGTTTTGACAATCTTGCTACCCTCAGATTGCTAAACCACAGCACACCCTCTCCTGAAGAACAGGAAGGCAGGTGACCCAAGTCTCTAAAGGGGGAATGAGACCACAAAGGCTCACAATTCAAGGATGAATGGTATTCCAGACAGTACAGAGTCGGATTTCTCTAAGACTCCGTTTCCTTTTTGTCCAGTGTGGGGACATATACTCACACATATTAAGTGGAAAAACTAATTTAAATCATTGGAAATGGCTTTGCAAACATAAACTTGAAATCCTCATGTTTCCCTCCCAGACCAGCTGTGTAAGGTGAGCCCCTAGGAAGTTACCTTATTTGCTTTCAGCAATGAGAGCCGTAAGGAGTTATTCATTAGCTTTTGTAGTTCTTAATTATTGTTCTGAAGAATTACTTACATGACTGTAAGACAGAGTGCCAAATACTCTGTTGTAGGACAGGTAAGGTAATTTTTCTTAGATTAATGCAGTCTTCAAAAAGATGGCCTTTACTCTGAAAAGGCCTGTGAGAGGAGACCGTAAATTTTTATCATCCAAACCAAGATTCTTGAAAGTGAAAGGGGGCACTATTAATAATTACACCAAACCACAGGAACAAGCCAGGGCTGTCCTAAAGAATGTTCATACCTGAAGCAGAGGGTTAGACTTCTCAAATGAGATCTACAACTAAGAGTGGCATTTGAAAAATCTCCTAAATCACTATTTTAATAAATAGTTCTGCCAAGTTAAGGCTGAGGCTCATTTCTCTGTTATCTTCAAAGAGTTCCCCTTTCATCTAGTAGGCTTGTCTAAAGCCCGTGCTAACTTGCCATGGGAGTTACATCCAGTATTGATTCAGAGGTGCAGCTGTTGTCTGGAAGTACACAACACTTTTTAGATTATTTGGAAAGAGGCCAAATTGGATTCTGTACGGGAAGTGCTTGAAATGAGTACATTTCAGTCTACAAGAATTTTGATGTTGGACTTTTTCACCAGAAAGAAAAGCTGTAATAGGATATTTATTGATTATCATCAGAAAATGGTTGCAAGTGAGTTTCTGAACCCTCCATTAGTCTAAACCAAGAAAACCAGACTATGCCCTAAATCATTTCCAGCAATAGATTTATCAACAACTAAATTTATGTACCATAGCTGCACACATTAGATTTGCATTGGACAGACATGGTGAGTTAGGACTCATTTTCCTCCTAACCCACCTAACATGAATGAGTGGAAATGAGCTATGGAATGGGCAAAAGGCAAGCATTTGAGAAGAACATGGAGCAAAATGAGTCCGTATGAACTCAGAGTTTCCATTTCCTTGTATTGGGTGCCGAGCCACTTATCTTGGCTAATTTATTTAAACCTCACAATCACTCTGTTAGTATAAATCCCCACTTTATAATAAAGGAAATGGGGCTCAACGAGTTTAACTAATTTGCCCAAAAGTGACAGAATGAAAATTATAACTCCTAATTCCTAAATCTATGCTTTTTCCTACTCTAACACATTCCTTTTGCATGTGATAAAATCCAGGCCCAGACTTCTACTCCAGCTTTGTTTCTGCTAAACTGCTAAAAATATTCAGGCTGTAAGGAAAAGGGGTTACCTGTATATTTTACAAAGTCCTAAGTATGTAGGGAAATATCTAATAAAGGAGGAAAAGAAAAATGTATGATTCAAAGTTACAAGGATATATCTCACACTCATTCAACAACTCAGGCAAAAGGGCAGCACAAGTAAAAAGTGGCATGCTATTCATTCGTGGGAGTGACCTTACCCAGCATGTGTAGAGGGTATAAACCTAGGAGTCTACCCCTGTTACTCTCGGAGAAGTCAATAGCTTAATAATACTGAGATTCTCCTGTGAATGAGCCCCTCATTCATAACAAGTGGGGACACAGCGACTAGTACGATCTCTCGCTCAGAGGATAACTCAGGAAAGTTACTGACACACCATCAGGGTCCAATCAAGAAATATTTTCAGCATAAAGCACTATGACAGATTTTTTGAGGGTCAGAGTCAGGAGTGGGGTCTCATTTATCTACAGGAATACATAAAATATAAGCCCCTGTCATCAAACTGTGGGCATTCTGGTTAGAGTGTCAGTCAGCATGTGCGCACCTGGCCCTCCATCTCTCCATCTCCTTCTCAGATCCCTTCGCTGGCTTCTCCCCTTCCTTGCTGCCCACCACTCCAGAGGGCAATTCTCCACCCTTGGGACTCCGACTTTGCCTGCTTGAGTTCATCCACTCCTGTGACAGGAGAGAAAACCGGGCTAGAGATTAAACTCAGCAATCAGACCATCTTACTTGATTTCACATTTGAGGCCCACCACTAACCAGGTGTAATACCTTAGTCAAGTAATCTAACTTCTGTAAGCCTGTCCCCTCGTGTATAAAATGAGGATAATAATTTCTACCTCCTAAAATTGTCAGAAGCCTAAAGGAAGTAATGCAGTGAAGTGCCCCGCATAGTGTTTGGCCCAGGATATGCACTGAAAAGAAAATGCTGTTCAACTATCAAGTGTCTGCTGATGATTTCTATATTTGTACTTAAGACCCCAGCCTCACTCATGCATTTCACACCCTTGTTCCAGCTGCCTTTTGGGCATTTCTACCAGGCTTTCTGGAGGACATCTCAAATGTAACATGTGCAAAGCTGAAGTCATTATCTACCCTAACAGACTTGTTCCTTTTCCTGTATTCCTGGTTTTAGTCATTGGTCCCACCCTCCCCAAAGTCTACCAAGCCTGGAAACTCAGTCATACTTGACTCCTGCTTCCTTATTGCCACACATCCCAGCAGACTGTGTCTTCTGATTCTATCTCAGATCCCTTAGTGCATTTCTTCTACTCCCTAAAAGTACTATTAGAAGGTAGAGGTGAATATCCATTCAATATTATTGTGGGCAAAGGATTTTTAAGCATTATGCAAAAGGAAGAAATCATAAAAAGGAAAAGCATTTTAGATACACACACACACACACACACACACACACATATAAAATCACCAGAAGCAAGACAAATAGCAAATGCAAAATGGGGAAGATTTTTGTCTGCTTAAATGTCTGACATTTAAGACAGGCAAAAAGGGAATACATTATATATATAAAAAAAAGCTCTTGTAAAATATTTTAAAATATCCAAATAGATAAAGGAACAGGCTACAAATAAACAAATGACCACACAAAAAGCCAATAATAACATAAACAATATTTTTCACAGGAACAGAGTAGAAGAGTTAAACAATAATGAGATTTTTTCACTTTTCAAACTGACAAATATGTTTTAATACTAAAAATATCCAGTATCGATGAGGATGCGAAGAAATGG
The DNA here is from genome assembly GCF_025265405.1 of Mesoplodon densirostris. Taxonomy (NCBI): domain Eukaryota; kingdom Metazoa; phylum Chordata; class Mammalia; order Artiodactyla; family Ziphiidae; genus Mesoplodon; species Mesoplodon densirostris. Next base: position 45,832,665 of record NC_082667.1, on the reverse strand, counting down.
ACACTATCATGATCCTGGTGGGATTATAATTGAACAAAAAGCTGTTAGAGAGAAATTTGGTTATATGTATCAAAAACCTTAAAAATGTATGTGCCCCTTGACCTAAAAATTCTATCTGTAGGAATTTATGATAATCAATCATTACAGAGAGAGAGATTTATAAAAATTTAACTTCATGAATGCATATTACAATGTTGGTTATCATTGGAAAAAAACAGGCACTTCCTAAATATGTATCAGGTTAAATATTACAGTGTTTTAAATATGTGATGGCATATTATACAACCTTTATAAATGATGTTTAAGAAAAATATTGAGTTACCTGGAAAGATATTCACAATGTTTTTTCACAGTATTTTAAAATTGGAAAAAATATTACAAAATATATACCCAGTTTGGCATAAAATACATAATTTCCATTATATAAACATACACACACACACATACACACATAAAGATATAGAAAATCATACACCAATATGTTGTCAGAGATGATCTCTGGATGATAAAATTACTGCGTTGTTTTATTATATACTTTCCTACCTTTCTATATTTCTCATTTTATTTTTACAGGTAACATTATTGTTTTCAAAAGAAGAAAACAAAACTTAAAAAAAAAAAAAAAGAATGTGCACTGAATGGGTCTTAGAGGAGGATTCCCAGCAATCATCATAACGATTTTTTTCTAGGTCTCTCCAGTTGATACAGAGTATCAGTGTTTTAGGTTTCAGTAATTTTCCAGCCAACATTTTCTCATCCTGATTCCACTTATCTTATCAGTGCTGAGAGGTGTGCCTTCCCAAGAGAACCAAAGCACCATTTCACAGGCGGCATAATCAGGCTGACACTCCGGAACCTCACACAAGGTCCCTACACTGTCCTGGAGTGACTGCCACAGCAACCCAGGCTTAGCTCTCAAGAAACTGATCAAAGCCTCCCCCACAAGGTCCATATGCCTGAAAGGAAACTTATCTTCCCCCAAAGTGGTCCTCCCAAACCTTGATGTCATTTTTTCCCCTTCCTGCTTGTGCCCTACTTTTCCACTCAGACACCAATTCTCTGATTCTCCCCTCCAGAATCTCTTGCATTCATCCTGTCCTGTTCATTTCAGTCCTTCTTGACATCTCATCAAGTAGCTGTTTCCTAAGGATATCTCCCTCACTCTATTTTCCCTATTTGGACCTGTCACCATTCCCAGCTCAATCGTCATTAAAAATAAAGTACTTCAGTGGGGCACTCCTCCACTCACAACCTCTGAAATTATTTTATGTGTGAGAGGAATACATTCTATCTTATTTAACCCTTTGTTTCTTTCTTTTACTATTTTTATTGGCGTATACTTGATTTACGCTGTTATGTTACTTTCTGCTGTACAGCAAAGTGAATCAGTTACACATATACATACATCCACTCTTTTTTAGATTCTTTTCTTATATAGGCCATTACAGAGCATTGAGTAGAGTTCCCTGTGCTATACAGTAGGTCCTTATTAGTTATCTATTTTATATATATAGTAGTGTGTATATCTCCCATTTCATCCCACTCCCCCTTTCCCCCCAGTAACCATAAGATTGTTTTCTACATCTGTAACTCTATTTCTTTTTGTAAATAAGTTCATTTGTACCATTTTTTAAGATTCCACATATAAGCGATATCATATGATATTTGTCCTTTTCTGTCAGACTTACTTCAATTAGTATGATAATCTCTAGGTCCATCCATGTTGCTGCAAATGGCATTATTTCATTCTTTTTTATGGCTGAGTAATATTGCATCATATATATGTACCACATCTTCTTTATCCATTCCTCTGTCGATGGACATTTAAGTTGGTTCCTTGTCCTGGCTATTGTAAATAGTGTTGCAATGCACATTGGGGTGCATGTATATTTTCGAATTATGGTTTTCTCAGGGTATATGCCCAGGAGTGGGGTTCCTGGACCACATGGTAGTTCTATTTTTAGTTTTTTAAGGAACCTCCATACTCTTCTCCATAGCTGCTGTATCAATTTACATTCCCACCAACACTGTAGGAGGGTTCCCTTTTCTCCATACCCTCTTCAGCATTTATTGTTTGCAGATTTTTTGATGATGGCTATTCTGAATATGGTACTGGCACAAAAGCAGAAATAGATCAATGGAACAGGATAGAAAGCCCAGAGATAAACCCACACCTATGGTCAACTAATCTATGACAAGGAGGCAAGAATATGCAATGGGGAAAAGACAGTTTCTTCAATAAGTGGTACTGGGAAAACTGGACAGCTACATGTAAAAGAATGAAATTAGAAAACTCCCTAACACCATACCCAAAAATAAACTCAAAGTGGATTAAAGACCCACATGTAAGTCTGGATATAAAACTCGTAGAGGAAAACATAAGCAGAACACTCTCTGACATAAATCGCAGCAATATCTTTTTCGACCCACCTCCTAGAGTAATGAAAATAAAAACAAAAATAAACAAATGGGACCTAATTAAACTCAAAAGCTTTTGCACAGAAAAGGAAACCACAAACAAACAAAAAGACAACCAACAGAGTGGGAGAAAATATTTACAAACAAAGTGACCGACAAGGGATTAATCTCCAAAATACACAAACAGCCCATGCAGCTCAATATCCAAAAAAAAAACAACCCAATCAAAAAATGGGCAGAAGACCTAAATAGACATTTCTCCAAAGAAGACAGACAGATGGCCAAAAAGCACATGAAAAAATGCTCAACATCACTAATTATTAGAGAAATGCAAATCAAAACTACAATGAGGTATAACCCTTTGGTGAGTTGCGTTTTCTGTTCTATGCAGCGAAAGCAAATCCTAAATGATAAATCTCCTTGAGTTAGACAGGAAGAGGTCATCTCCCTCCCAAGTAATAGCAGTTTATATATATGCCCTCTCACTGTAATAGCAGTTTATGTATATGCCCTCTCACTGTCTATGTCCTGTATGCACTCTTTTTGTAGATTTCTTCCCAGTCTATATCCTGTCAATTCGATTCCTTACCAGCACCTGGCACAGCCCCTGCCATGCCCTACCTGTGGGCTCAAGACACATTCTGTCATTCAGGCTAGGCTGCATTAAATGTCCTTGAAACAGAGCAGGACCCTATGGTCCTTCCCCCCCACCCCAAGTCCTCAGCCTGCTTTTGTGGAAAAACTTTAACCAAAGAATAAGTTTAATCAGGGAAGTGAGAAAATGAAGAAACGAAGGAAAACAGCCAAAGGAAACCAAATAAAAATACTTTAGTCATTAAGCAAAGTCAAGGACCTTTAGTTCCTCCTTAACTGCTATAGGTAATATTCTGAGCCATATCCTGTGAGCTGTCTTACAGACACGGAAACCCCCAGAAGGTGGAAGAAGTTAACTACATGATGACCAGGCTGTAGCCATGACATAAGCTGCCACAATTCCGAGAATTGCTCTCAGAGAAATGGAAACAAACCGACCCTGGAACTGAATATTAACTGTACCTAAAACAATCAAGATGATGCTGGTCAGACCACTGATGACCAGTTTCAAGATGACTGTCAGAGCTGACTGTATTGTTTCTGCATGTAGCCCCCTCCCTCTGTCTATAAAAGCTCTTGCCCCCTGATTGTCAACGGCGGGGGGAGTTGGCCTTTGGACAGGCGTCCACCCTCCCTGCCGGTTGCTGGCATCCAAAATAAGGCAAACTAGGTAGTCACAAAGCACCCAGCTGATTTCCCTGTGCTATGCGGCTGCTTCCCACTAGCTATCTATTTTACATTTGGTAGTGTATATATGTCCATGCCACTCCCTCACTTCATCCCAGCTTACCCTTCCCCCTCCCCGTGTCCTCAAGTCCATTTTCTACATCTGCGTCTTTATTCCTGTCCTGCCCCTAGGTTCTTCAGAACTTTTTTTTTTTTTTTTTAGATTCCATATATATGTGTTAGCATATGGTATTTGTTTTTCTCTTTCTGACTTACTTCACTCTGTATGACAGACTCTAGGTCCATAGACCTCACTACAAAAAACTCAGTTTCGTTTCTTTTAATGGCTGAGTAATAATCCATTGTATGTATGTGCCACATCTTCTTTATCCATTCATCTGTCGATGGACACTTAGGTTGCTTCCATGTCCTGGCTATTGTAAATAGTGCTGCAATGAACATTGTGGTACATGACTCTTTTTGAATTATGCTTTTCTCAGGGTATCTGCCCAGTAGTGGGATTGCTGGGTCGTATGGTAGTTCTATTTTTAGTTTTTTAAGGAAACTCCACAGTGTTCTCCATAGTGGCTGTATCAATTTACATTACCACCAACAGTGCAAGACGGTTCCCTTTTCTCCACACCCTCTCCAGCATTTATTGTTTGTAGATATTTTGATGATGGCCTTTCTGACCAGTGTCAGGTGATACCTCATTGTAGTTTTAATTTGCATTGCTCAAATGGTTAGTGATATTAAGCATCCATTCATGTGTTTGTTAGCAATCTGTATATCTTCTTTGGAGAAATGTTTATTTAGGTCTTCTGACCATTTTTGGATTGGGTTTTTTGTTTTTTGATATTGAGCTGCATGACCTGCTTATAAATTTTGGAGATTAATCCTGTGTCAGTAGCTTTATTTGCAAATATTTTCTCTCATTCTGAGGGTTGTATTTTCATCCCATTTATGGTTTCCTTTGCTGTGCAAAAGTTTTAAGTTTCATTAGGTCCCATTTCTTTTTTTTTATATATATATTCATTTCTCTAGGAGGTGGGTCAAAAAGGATCTTGCTGTGATTTATGTCATAGAGTGTTCTGCCTATGTTTTCCTCTAAGAGTTTTATAGTGACTGGCCTTAAATTTAGGTCTCTAATCCATTTTGAGTTTATTTTTGTGTATGGTGTTAGGGAGGGTTCTAATTTCATTCTTTTACATGTAGCTGTCCAGTTTTCCCAGCACCACTTATTGAAGAGGCTGTCTTTTTGCCATTGTATATTCTTGCCCCCTTTATCAAAAATAAGGTGACCATATGTGCATGGGTTTATCTCTGGGCTTTCTATCCTGTTCCATTGATCTATCTTTCTGTTTTTGTGCCAGTACCATACTGTCTTGATTACTATAGCTTTGTAGTATAGTGTGAAGTCAGGGAGCCTGATTCCTCCAGCTCCATTTTTCTTTCTCATGATTGCTTTGGCAATTCGGGGTAGCTTGTGTTTTCATACAAACTGTCAATTTTTTTTGTTCTAGTTCTGTGAAAGATGCCATTGGTAGTTTGATAGGGATTGCATTGAATCTGTAGATTGCTTTGGGTAGTAGAGTCATTTTCACAATGTTGATTTTCCAATCCAAGAACATGGTATATCTCTCCATCTGTTGGTATCATCTTTAATTTCTTTCATCAGTGTCTTATAGTTTTGTGCATAGAGGTCTTTTGATCCTTACGTAGGTTTATTCCTAGGTATTTTATTCTTTTTGTTGCAATGGTAAATGGGAATGTTTCCTTAATTTCTCTTTCAGATTTTTCATCACTGGTGTATAGGAATACAAGAGATTTCTATGCATTAATTTTTTATCCTGCTACTTTACCAAATTCATTGATTAGCGCTAGTAGTTTTCTGGTAGCATCTTTAGGATTCTCCATGTATAGTATCATGTCATCTGCAAACAGTGACAGTTTTACTTCTTCTTTTCTGATTTGGATTCCTTTTATTTCTTTTTCTTCTCTGACTGCTATAGCTAAAACTTCCAAAACTATGTTAAATAATAGTGGTGAGAGTGGGCAACCTTGTCTTTTTCCTGATCTTAGAGGAAATGGTTTCAGTTTTTCACCATTGAGAATGATGTTTGCTGTGGGTTTGTCATATATGGCCTTTATTATGTTGAGGTAAGTTCCCTCTATGCCTACTTTCTGCAGGGTTTTTATCATAAATGTGTTGAATTTTGACAAAAGCATTTTCTGCATCTATTGAGATGATCATATGGTTTTTATCCTTGAATTTGTTAATATGGTGTATCACATTGATTGATTTCCATATATTGAAAAATCCTTGCATTACTGGGATAAATCCCACTTGATCATGGTGTATGATCCTTTTAATGTGCTGTTGGATTCTGTTTGCTAGTATTTTGTTGAGGATTTTTGCATCTATGTTCATTGGTGATATTGGCCTGTAGTTTTCTTTCTTTGTGACATCTTTGTCTGGTTTTGGTATCAGGGTGATGGTGGCCTCATAGAATGAGTTGGGGAGTGTTCCTCCCTCTGCTATATTTTGGAAGAGTTTCAGAAGGATAGGTGTTAGCTCTTCTCTAAATGTTTAATAGAATTCGCCTGTGAAGCCATCTGGTCCAGGGCTTTTGTTTGTTGGAAGATGTTTAATCACAGTCTGAATTTCAGTGCTTGTGATTGGTCTGTTTTTATTTTCTATTTCTTTCTGGTTCCGTCTCAGAAGGTTGTGCTTTTCTAAGAAATGTGTCCATGTCCTCCAGGTTGTCCATTTTATTGGCATATAGTTGGTTGTAGTAATCTCTCATGATCCTTTGTATTTCTGCAGTGTCAGTTGTTACTTCTCCTCTTTCATTTCTAATTCTGTTGATTTGAATCTTTTCCCTTTTCTCGTGATTAGTCTAGCAAATGGTTTATCAATTTTGTTTATCTTCTCAAAGAACCACTTTCAGTTTTATTGATCTTTGATATTGTGTCCCTCATTTCTTTTTCATTTATTTCTGAACTGATTTTTATGATTTCTTTCCTTCTGCTGATTTCGGGGTTTTTTGTTCTTCTTTCTCTAATTGCTTTAGGTGTAAGGTTAGGTTGTTTATTTGAGATGTTTCTTGTTTCTTGAGGTAGGATTGTATGGCTATAATCTTCCCTCTTAGAACTGCTTTTGCTGCATCCCATAGGTTTATCCCATAGGGTCATTGTGTTTTCAATGTCATTTGTTTCTAGGTATTTTTTGATTATCTCTTTGAATTCTTCAGTGATCTCTTGGTTATTTAGTAGTGTATTGTTTAGCCTCCATGTGTTTTTATTTTTTACAGATTTTTCCTGTAATTGATATCTAGTCTAATAGCGTTGTGGTAAGAAAAGATACTTGATATGATTTCAATTTTCTTAAATTTACCAAGGGTTGATTTGTGACCCAAGACATGGTCTATCCTGGAGAATGTTCCATGACCACTTGAGAAGAAAGTGTATTCTGTTATTTTGGGATGGAGTGTCCTATAAATGTCAATTAAGTCCATCTGGTCTAATGTGTCATTTAAAGCTTGTGTTTCCTTATTTATTTACATTTTGGATGTTCTGTCCATTGGTGAAAATGGGGTGTTAAAGTCCCCTACTGTTATTGTGTTACTGTCAATTTCCCCTTTTATGGCTGTTAGCATTTGCCTTATGTATTGGGGTGCTCCTATGTTGGGTGCATAAATATTTACAATTGTTATATCTTTTTCTTGGATTGATCCCTTGATCATTATGTAGTGTCCCTCTTTGTCTCTTGTAATGGTCTTTCTTTTAAAGTCCATTTGGTCTGATATGAGAATTGCTACCCCAGCTTTCTTTTGATTTCCATTTGCATGGAATATCTTTTTCCATCCCCTCACTTTCACTCTGCATGTGTCTCTAGGTCTGAAGTGGGTCTCTTGTAGACAGCATATGTATGGGTGCTATTTTTGTATCCATTCAGCTGGTCTATGTCTTTTGGTTGGAGCATTTAATCCATTTACATTTAAGGTAATTATCGATATGTATGTTCCTATTACCATTTTCTTAATTGTTTTGGGTTTGTTATTGTAAGTCTTTTCCTTCTCTTGTGTTTCCTGCCTTAGAAAGTTCCTTTAGCATTTGTTGTAAAGCTGGTTTGGTGGTGCTGAATTCTCTTAGCTTTTGCTTATCTGTAAAGGTTTTAATTTCTCCATCGAATCTGAATGAGATCCTTGATGGGTAGAGTAATCTTGGTTATAGGTTTTTCCCTTTCATCACTTTAAATATGTCCTGCCACTCCCTTCTGGCTTGCAGAGTTTCTGCTGAAAGATCAGCTGTTAACCTTATGGGGATTCCCTTGTATGCTATTTGTTGCTTTTCCCTTGCTGATTTTAATATTTTTTCTTTGTATTTAATTTTTGATAGTTTGATTAATATGTGTCTTGGCAAGTTTCTCCTTGGATTTATCCTATATGGGACTCTCTGTGCTTCCTGGACTTGATTGACTATTTCCTTTCCCATATAAGGGAAGTTTTCAACTGTAATCTCTTCAAATATTTTCTCAGTCCCTTTCTTTCTCTCTTCTTCTTCTGGGACCCCTATAATTCAAATGTTGGTGCATTTAATGTTGTCCCAGATGTCTCTGAGACTGCTGTCAATTGTTTTCATTCTTTTCTCTTTATCCTGCTCTGCAGTAGTTATTTCCACTATTTTATCTTTAAGGTCACTTATCTTTTCTTCTGCCTCAGTTATTCTGCTATTGATTCCTTCTAGAGAATTTTAAATTTCATTTATTGTGTTGTTCATCATTGTTTATTTGCTCTTTAGTTCTTCTAGGTCTTTGTTAACGTTTCTGCATTCTATTTCCAAGATTTTGGATCATCTTTACTATCATTACTCTGAATTCTTTTTCAGGTAGACTGCTTATTTCCACTTCATTTGTTTCATCTGGTGGGTTTTTTACTTTGCTCCTTCATCTGCTGTGTATTTCTCTATCTTCTCATTTTGCTTAACTTTCTGTTTGGGGTCTCCTTTTCTTGGGCTGCAGGTTCACAGTTCCCATTGTTTTTGGTGTCTCTCCCCAGTGGCTAAGATTGGTTCAGTGGGTTTTGCAGGCTTCCTGGTGGAGGGGACTAGTGCCTGTGTTCTGGTGGATGAGGCTGGATCTTGTCTTTCTGGTGGGCAGGACCACGTCTGGTGGTGTGTTTGGGGTGTTGTGAACTTATTATGATTTTAGGCAGCCTCTCTGCTAATGGGTGGGTTGTGTTCCTGTCTTGCTAGTTGTTTGGCATAGGGTGTACAGCACTGGAGCTTGCTCATTGTTAAGTGGAGCTCGGTCTTACCATTGAGATGGAGATCTCTGGATGAGCTCTCATTGATTGATATTACGTGGAGCTGGGAGGTCTCTGGTGGTGAAATGTCCTTAACTCAGCCCTCCCACCTCAGAAGCTCAGGCCTGACACCCGGCCAGAGCACCAAAAGCCTGTCAACCACACGGCTCAGAAGAAAAGGGAGGGAGAAAAAAAAGGAATAAAACAAAATAGTTATTAAAATAAAAAAATAAAGTAATTAAAAAAAAAGAAGAGAGCAACCAAACCAATAAACAAATCCACCAATGATAACAAGTGCTAAAAATTATACTAAGAGAAACATAAAAATCAGAAACTAGTCTGTTGCATTCAGCAAACCCCAAGTCTACAGTTGCTCCGAAAGTCCACAGCCTGAATTTTGGGATGATCCGTTGTGTATTCACGTATTCCACTGATGCAGGGTACCTCAAGTTGATTGTGGAGATTTAATCAGTTGCTCCTTAGGCTGCACGGAGAAATTTCTCTTTCTCTCTTCTTTGTTCGCACAGCTGCCGGGGTTCAGCTTTGGATTTGGCCCCGCCTCTGCATGTAGGTCACCCTCTGGTGTCTGTTCTTAGCCCAGACAGAAGGGGGTTAAAAGAGCAGCTTATTAGGGGGCTCTGGCTCACTCAGGCTGGGGGGAGGGCGGGGTATGGAATGCAGGGTGAACCTGTGGCAGCAGAGGCCGGCATGACGTTGCAACAGCCTGAGGCTCCCCATGTGTTCTCCTGGGGAAGTCATCCCTGGATCACGGGACCCTGGCAGTGGCGGGCTGCACAGGCTCCTGGGACAGCAGGTGTGGATAGTGACCAGTGCTTGCACACAGGATTCTTGGTGGCTGCAGGAGCATCCTTAGCATTTCATGCCCGTTTCTGGTGTCCGCACTGATAACCATGGCTCCCACCCCATCTCTGAAACTCATTTAGGCGGTGTTCTGTATCTCCTCTCCTCATGCACCCTGAAACACTTGTCTCTTGCCTCTTAGGCAGTTCCAGAGTTTTTCCTGGACTCCCTCCCAGCTAGCTGTGGCGCACTAGCCCCCTTCAGGCTGTGTTCACACAGCCAATCCCAGTCCTCTCTGTGAGATCTGACCTCCAAAGCTCCAGCCTCAGCTCCCTGTCCCACGTGCCCTGGTGGGTGAGCAGACAAGCCTCTTGGGCTGGTGAGTGCCGGTTGGCACTGATCCTCTGTGCGGGAATCTCTCTGCTTTGCCCTCTGCAACCCTGTTGCTGAGCTTTCCTCCATGGCTTGAAGCTTCCCGCCCCCCACTCTGCCAGTGAAGAGGCTTCTTAGTGTGTGGAAACTTTTCCTCCTTCACAGCTCCCTCCCAGAGATGCAGGTCCCATCGTTATTCTTTTGTCTCTGTTTCTTCTTTTTTCTTTTGCCTCCCCAGGTACGTGGGGGAGTTTCTTGTCTTTTGGGAAGTTTGAGGTCTTCTGCCAGCATTCAGTAGGTGTTTTGTAGGAGTTGTTCCACATGTAGATGTATTTCTGATGTATCTGTGGGGAGGAAGGTGATCGCCACATCTTACTCCTCCACCATCTTGAAGGTCCTCGTCAGGAGTCAACCAACCTGGCCTCTTTATTGGCTTTTGAGCGGCGAGCAGCCGGAACTCACTTTCATTTACAACCTGACTGGCACAGATTCTCAGTAAATGTTTTAATGAGAATGGAAAATAGGAACGATGTGAAACCATGTCATATTACTGCCAAACACTCTGAGTCCTGGGTGCTATATGCTGCCTGTCTTTTTCTACAAGGAACTTGAGCATTGCTGTCAGCTTCTACAGAAAGCAATGGGAAGGGGGCAGGGGGTCCAAAGTCTGCTGGACTGGAAGTTTTAAGGACTGTGTTCCATTTGTGACTCTGCTAACTCCCAAGTCAACCTGGTCACTTCACCGCACACCCCTGCAACCCCCTTTGAATATCTCCTCTAAATTGTTCAGACCTTCTCAAAGATAACCTGGCCATATGCATTGAGTCCTAAATATAGGCATAATTATCCAACGAATAGTTAATGCCATTTAAACAGTTACTCTGCTTGTAAGAATCCATCCTAAAGAAATAATCAGTCTTTCAAAGATTTATGCACTAGCTATTTAAAGCAGCACTATTTTTAGCAGCCATCTGAGTACCAATGAATAGAAAATTGGTTAAAAGACAATGTCATATCCATAAAATTTAATATTTACAGCCATTAAATGTCATGTTTATGAAGAATATTTAGAGCCATGTAATGTTTAGAATATAACATTATTTTGGAAAAAGCAAAGTATAAAATTACATATGAAACAAATATATATATATATATATACATATATACATATATATATTCATCCTTATTTTGCAAACATATGTGCATGATTATACATATAGCTGGAAGGAAACAATGAAATATGAATGATAGACTTATTGGTGATTTTTGTTCTTTATGCTTTTCTAAATTCTCTACAATATATATATACTGACTTAAAAATTGGTGAAAATTAATGTACAATTATTTTGGAAATCTTTTAGGATTTACTATTTATTTTTATTTTCTTTTGGCATTTTGAAATTTTACATAATATACTTTGTTTAAGTCACTAAGTAATTTCTGACACCTAGATACTCATGCACGTGATTTTCCAGAAGCATTGTTACATTATTTCTTAGACATTTTTTCTGCCTTTTTCTAACTAATCTAACTCTAGACCAGCATTATTAAGACTTTTTACAATTACTGTTTTGTTCTTTTTGTCTCATTCTACTTTCTGGAAGATTTCCTCAGCTTGCTTTTCCAAGTCTTCCACTGAGAGTATTTTATTAGTCAATTTCCAAGAGATGTTTAGATCTATTTATCTACTTTTTAAAGGAATGTTACAGCTTCCTAAAACATAAATATACAGCTTGATCAATTAAGTTGTTTTCTCATAACAATCTCATGTCAGCTTCCTAAGAATTATTGGAAAATTTACTACCCAGCACTTCCCACCCACCAGTGCACCACAATGGAAGTGTTTAAACAGCACTGGAATTGTAGGTTGCATATAGATGCACAAGCCCTAACATGCCCAGGCCTCAGCAATAACCTAGGTGTTTTGTGAAACAGGTAATAGATGGCCTGTGGGGAGCAGGAATTCTTAAATTGTATTATTGTTGGAAGACCCTTTCGTTGAAGTAAACTTAACTTGGGGAAAGCTGGGAGGCAGGAAAAAGTGACTTGTTTCTGCTGTTCCCCAATAATCCCTTGCCCCCCCCCCCCCCCCCGCATCAAATGACCATCTTTATTTCAGAAAGTTGGGTTAGGAAGAACTCAAAGGAAATACAGAAAATGTGACAATGAGGAAAGGTGGGAGTTTGTTTTTGTTGTTCTTACCAAACAACAACAACAACAACAACAACAACAAACTCTTAGCTTTGGTCTGTTTAGACTAAGTCTAACCAGTAAAGTTGTTTGGAAATATCTTTCTGTTGATCAGCGTCTAGATTCCAGATCTTTGTCAGCAGCAGGTTTCCTGAGTCAGAAGTCATACTGACTGGTGGCAGCCTCCTTCAGCCAGTGAGCCTTGGAGAAGAGATGCTTATCTAGACAGCTGGGATCATCTTCACCAGGTAAGGCATACTGTTGCACAAATTGGCTTATGCTCTAGGGAACACAAGGAGGATCAGAGGCCCCCCAGACTTGCCTGTTAGATTTCTTGAAGCTGATAATTCCATGATAAATTCCAAAAATAAAATGGCACGAGGACCTCCAGAAGTCTCAGGAAGATCAGGGCCATATATATCTAAAACTCCAGGCCCCATAGGACAAGCGTTAGGTTTTTTTGCTGCGGCTTCCTCCATTTGATGAAACAGTACTTCAGCCAAGCCTTTACCACTGACTCATTAAAGCTGAGTTCCTCCGAGGTAATTCAATCTGGGCATATGGTCTTGCTAAACACATCTTCCAACATTCTCAGCTGTTCTGGGATAGAGTCTGTGCAACTTCATTGAGCACACCTTGGCTTTGCCGACTTGAGATCCTTTGGGAAGGCAGTATTTCAATCAGCTGAATCCCCTGAGCCAGTGCCTCCTTGGTCACTCTTAGCACCTCAGTTTATGTATCATTGTTATTTTAATAAAAGGTTTTACATTTTGTTAATTCTCTTCCATTTAGGAAAATTTTACATTGCCAGGAACTTTTCTTGAGTCATTTTTAAAGGAGCTCCCTTGGAAAATATCCATCAGACAAGCAAGGCCCTGAAGCTTCCCCATCTCCTGCCCCATCCGGGTCATGGCCTCTCTGCTCCATGGCCCAGTCTTCCAAGCTCCTGGTATGCAAGGCTGGCATTCTTTCCTACTAAAACCGACTCCTGAGGCTCAGCCTGGGGGATTAGACAGCCCCTTGCCCTCTAGAGTAATGGGCCAAATAAATAATAATTGAAGATGAAAGGGATTTTCACAGTTTCAACTAAGGCTAAGAAGATTACATGTATTCTAACCCCAATCACAGTGGTAGCTTTATGGCATCTGGGTTCACAGTGAGGTCACAAGTCACTGGCAGTAAATAGGGGCCTTGGAAGAATAAGAGTTATGTATCAATGTGCATTGTCTGCTGTTTGCTAATTACCTAGTGCTGCCTGGCATTTATTATACAGAGAAGTTAGCAGAACTAGGAAAAACAAGATTTGGAACACTGGGCTGACAAGCATTATTAAAAAGGTTATATTTATGGGTCCCAGCAAGGAAAGTAATGGTCATTTCGGCTGAGAGAAGGAAACATATATAACAGATCCCTGGGGCATACTAAGTTGGGAGGCCAGCGGTAACTCTCAACTTTGCATTCATGTTTCTTCAAATTCCACTGAAAAAGACAAATTACTGGGTCTAGTCTCAGCTCTATAACTCACTTGGAGTGTGACCTTGAGCTCTCATTGGATCTCTTGGAGCCTCAGATTCTTTAGCAGTAAAATGTGATGAATATTATCATCCTCCCTGGCTGTAAAAATCAAATCAGATAAATGACTAAGCAATCGTTTAGGAAATTGAAGAGATCTCTATACAAAAATAAGTTATAACTTCTTAGTACTCCTATTGCCCATGCTATAAGAGGAAAAGAACTCTGCTATAAGACTGAATACCAATACTCTACTGTAAAACTAAATATAAGGCTTACGCTATAGGGCTAAAAGAACTCTATAGCTCATACTGTAAACCTAAAAGACAAAAAGAATTCAACTTCCTCTAAGAAAGCATCACTGAACTCTGCCAACTAGAATTGATTTCCCAGCCCCTCTGTAAGTCTAAAACACATGCTGCTTTTGCCTCAAGCAGACCTAAGTTTGAACTGTGGCTCTACCGCTCGCTACCTGTATAATCGTGGGGAAGTCACTTAACAATGTGTCTTGGAGATTTTTTCATGTCTGTATCCAGTATGTAATTCAAGCCCATTCTTTTTTTATGGCTGACTAGTACCATTATTGCCATTTATTTATGAAGAAACCCAGGTTGAGAGGCTAGATCCCTTTTCCAAAAATATAGTACATGTAAATACTTGAACTGGGATTTAAACCCAGAACCGTCTAGATCTGAAGTATCCATCCTTTCCATCAAGCAATGATGCAAAATCAAAATTTCAGAGCACAGAACAGACATTTGGTACGTGCAGGCAGAGGATACTGGTTCAGTTTGACCCGGGAGCCAAACCACCTGGGTTCATTCTGCTGCTGCCATTTATTAGCTATGTGACCATGGGCAAGACACTTAACTTCTTTGTGCCTCAGTTTCTTCCCCTGTAAAATGGAGATAAAAATAGTGCTAGTTTATATGGTTGTTCTGAGTACTACTTTAATGCATTAAATTAGTAGGTGCTCAAAAAATATGAACTATTATTGCTTAATAGTAATAATTTTCTGAACTTCTCTTCACAAATCTGTAACATACTATTGTCCACTTTTTGAAGGAACAAAATATAATTACCAAAAAGAAAATTTATTTTTGGAGAGTTACTAGCAAATCATAAATGCTTCTGCTAATACATATATTAAATGTTGAATTTTCATTCACCACTCTCTGAGACAAATAGTAGCTATTTTTCTTTTTCTATTATACATTCATATAGGTGCATTTTTCAGGAAGTTTGGCAAATATAGAAAGTAGAAAAAATAAATCAGCCATAATTTCATCATCTAACACAATCACTGCCAACATTATATTGCATGTTATTTTATTATTAATTTCTATTTTTGGAATGTATATGTAATATGTAGATATATAAATACAGTTATAACAATATTATATATATACCTTGGTTTCTTAATTCTACTTGTTTACATAATGGTGATTTCCTTCATTTCAAACTTTATGAAATGCATTTTTTCCAAACAATCAGATCACTGTCCCTTAAAAGTGTATCTAAGATGAAGCTTAGCAAATTATCACTTTTCAACCCAAATAGAGCTTGTTAAATATAACATCACTAGAGTCTTAATGAGTTTTTTTCTTATTTTTAACATATTACGTAGGAAGTGATGTATCACAGGAAATGATATGTTAAGAAAATATCACTTCGTTTTCAAAAGATAATAAAACCTCTGCTTTTTTTTTTTCAAAATTAAATCGGGAGTAATAAAAATAGTCTTCTTGAGCTATATAAATTATCTTTCATATATTTTCAGAGTTCATCCAAATGTGAATTTTACAAAAAATCAATGTGGTGTTTGAACATAATTTTTAGCACATGCAAATTTTCTACGTCTAATTATACTTAGTACTTAGCACTCTTTATCTTGAATGCATCAAAGCATTTCACACATTTTAATAAAGACTGAAAGGTTTTTTTTAGTTAAAGATTGAATTTGGGGTGATATTCAACAAACAAATTACACAAAAATATCCTTTATAAAGTGCTACATGTAATATATGATAATATATGATATACTCAATTTCTAGAGCACTAAAATGAATACTGTATTTCAAGATGAAAATACAGCAATAAAATCAAACCTATTTGTTTTCATTATTTGCCTATTATAATTATTTGTTAAAATGAAATAGATCCAAATAGTAATTTTTTTTATCAAGTATGGTCAATTAGATAAATAAACAGCTTTAGAAACTTTACTAAATCCTCATGCTTTTCTGTCTTCCATTAAAATGTTTTGCGCTGCCATTTTTTTTAGTTTTTAGCCCTTTGTGATTATTATTTTGGATGTCTGTTTGCTCTCTACAGTAACCCTCCCATGATATGCCTGGGAAGTAGCAATAGACATCATCCCATTTGGCCAGTGATGTGTTACTTTTAGAGTCAGAAGAAAAAACTATCCATGCAGTAGTCTAGGAAGGAAAGGAAGTACAGATTTCATAAGGGATATTTCTATTTATAGTCTTGATTAGATATTTAAAGGGCATATAATCCAGAGTATTTGTGCTGAGGAGTATCTGTTGGGATTTCAGTTTAATCTTGGAGGATGGAAATTTAGCCATTAGCATGTTTACCTGCAAAAGGTAGTTAGGAAATTAGGGTGTTGGAAAAGAAGGAAGGAAAACAGAAAATTAGGAAGAGAAGGTAAAAGAAAATAGAAGGAAGGTGAGAGAGAAGAAAGAAAAAAAAAGAGGAAAAAAGGGAGGGTTCATTATACTCCTACTCTGTGCCAAGCATTTTGACTAAATCTGTACCATTTAGCTGTTAATCTAACCTTGAAATAACGGTATTATCCACATTTTTACAATGAAGAAGCACAGAAAAGGATAGCTTAATTTCATAATTAACACAGTTTGTAAGTAATTAAATTGGAGATTAAACTCAATAGTATCTGACTTCAAAGCCTATATTTTTTTCCCTTAATATGACTGTACCATTCTAGATATTGCCCGAATGCTCTATGAGCTTTTCTCCTTCCTGATTTATGGAAGTTGCTCAGTCTGGCTTTTCTCTACATTGCTGAGTCTGATACACAGTAGCATTCAGTAAACATTTGTCGAATGAATGAATGATTCCCAAAAGCAGAAAAAGGAAATGGGAAAATGAGCTTCTCTTCTTATAAATGAAACAAAGGGAGGCAGACACCAGAAAGTGAAACTATGCTTAGCTCTATTTTGGCCTTGGAAAGTAGGGTTGTTTGAATTTAGTTTAAGACATGAGTTCAGATTGGGTATTACCAAGAAGTGTGATTAGGACTCAGCTGATCTCTCAGCTGGAAAAAGCAAACAGACAAAAAACTGAAGTCAAGTTTGCACCAGAGACTAATCTGTAGATTTTCTTCTGCTCTAGGGAAGTTCAAAGATGTGGTTATAGATTCTGAGACCCTAGTGGAACATCCTATACCACATTTCTACTACAAGATTAACTCTCAAACCTGGAATTAGCCTGCCCCCAAACTCTTGTCTTATGTATTTTGAAGCCTCATCCCTTGGACCAAACTGAATCTCCCAGGATGCAAGCCTGATACATCAGATACTTTATTGGAAACCCAAGCATTAAATATTCTGACTGTGCTTTACACAAATAGATAACAGGAAGTCATCAGGGGGTGTTTGTTAGATGATGTTAATGGAAAATTCAACTGGCAACTGTGTTAATTACAATATTTGGCACGGCAAGTAGTAGAAAATCCAACTAAAACTCTTCAGCAATAAAAAGAATGTTAGCTAACATCACTGAAAACTCTGGTGATACAGTGACACTTGACTAAGTAGCTCAAGGATATCAAGGATTCCATTCTTCCAATCTTACTACTCTACCTTCCACAGTATTGGTGTCTGTGCAGAAACTGGTTAGCTGTTCACCAAAGTTTTTAGCTCTTTCTCCTGATGATGCAAGTGGATTGTATGATTTCCTAGCCTTCCTCACAGTTAGGTTTGGCCACGTGACTGAGTTCTGGCCAAGAAGAAGTAGCAAAAATATAATAGCTTGTGAAAGGAGAAAGCATGCAGAATCATGCATGGGCTACACACAGAAGAAGTCATGAACTAATACTAAAGATATCTTGACCACACATGACTCAAACACATACAGGCTCCAAAATTTCAAGAACAGAAAAGAAGTATGAAATCTATGCAACCCCTGAGAAAGGACTGCTCCCAGACTAATTTCAGCTGTCACCATAAAAGGTCAGGGAGGATAATTAATAGGGAAGTACCTCCCAGAAGGAGGACTCAGGGCCTGCAGGAAACAACAGCTGAAAAAGTACTTTTCAGAAAGCAGAATAAAATCTAGTCAAGGAACCTCCCCCATTTGTTAGGGGCAAGGGGCCTCCTCAAGCCTGCCTGACAGAATGTTCACCATTGCTATGGGCCACTGACTTTAGTAGAATCCCACTCTTTTCTTGGTCTGAACGGAAGTTTGAGCTGTAGCTGGCCCATCTCTGCTCCAATACTTTATATTGGGTGGGCATGGGGGAGCAAATAATTTAATTTGTTGTTTCATATGCTGCAAGATAATTAGAGGTATATTCAGACTCAATGGAGAAGAAAGAGCATCACCCAAAGATCATAAATACCTGGATGGCTATCTCCCTTGACACAGAATGTGTCTTCTATTATGTGGAAGGAAGAGTAAAATAGGTATTTGGTGCCCATAAAAGTGTAATGTGGCAGAAACTGGTTAGCCGTTCACCAAAAACCATTTCCTTTTTCAGTTTGGCCATGTGATCGATGTCTGGCCAGGGACATGAGCAACCCCTTTCAGACATGACTCATAAAAATTACCTGCATGTGATCCTCTGTGCTCTTTCTCTTTCCATGGCTTGATGGAAAAGAGCACAGAGATCTTGCAAGCTTTGTATTGAGAATGGAGGAGCCACGAGATGTAAGGAGCTTGGGCACTTCTGCTTTTAACTGGGATGAAGTTAAGAAACTAGATTTACCCTCCTTCCTGAAACAATCAATAAATTGGACAAAATATTTGAAACAACGGTTTTCAAGGCATTGGTCATAGATATCAGGCAGTGAAGAAGTGATCACTGAGAAACTGTAAATAAGGCAAGCCCCTACAACCATCGAGAGAGAGGTTCTGGGACATGGTTCAGGCAGTGAGACTTCGGGCAGGGCCCATAACACTGTCTGGAGGAGGATGGGAGTCTGGGGGGACCAAGGCAGCTAGAGTTTACAGGATAAAGTACTATAAAGGGCAGAGCTGCCCAAAGAGAAAGACCTTGGGCGATATGCAGAGGGAACCCCTTGAGTGTTCAGCAAAGTACTGATCAGCAAGTGTAAGGAAACTATTTGGGCCTGGAAAAAGAATGTTCTAGAAGGTACAGTACCTGGAACTCACACAAGGCTGAAATTAGTGTGTCTTCTCACCAGCTAGGCTGAAAAACCTCATAATTCATGGGGTATTAGGTAGAGTTTTCAGAAGGCTCTTGTCTCAGCAGTAGGACTAAATTAGCTCGAAACTAAATGCTCTCTAGTTCTTTCAAACAAATATTAAAAGTAAATCCCAAAAGGATAAAACTATTTCTAACATAACTTCATCCCAGAGCAAAGCTCAACAATGTTTATAGGGACACAGAGAACATGTTGGGTGCTGGCAATTTTTGACTGGATGTCAGCAATAAAAACTTAGACTTGATATAAGTTAGGAACAAACCTGTATTGTATTTGAGACATTTCTGTGTGTTTGTATGTTGCATACCAATATAGCTTCCTATTGGGGCTGGTCCCAAGATCTTATGGTCATATGACAGTAATCTGCATTAACTAAGGCTATATCTTTCTTATTCATGTCCAATGGGACCGAGTGTCTTTTTTAATAGCTTCCATAGAAGAAAAATAATTGTATTTCCCAAAGCCTCCATTAATGTATCCTTGTATTTTATTAGTCTAAACTGATTCATGTCACAATATCTACGTGAATGATGGTCGAGGCCACCATAGACAATTGTGCATGTTACACCTTGAACAGGGGCACTCAACCAAGGGAAGAAATGGGGGCTCAAAGCCAGCATGTGCCCTGTTTATCAAACAGTGCAATTTGGTGCTGGGCTGCACTCACCTGGAGAAGGGGGCACCTTTCTTTTGTTTGAACAAAGCTGCCACACGGCCTTGTATAGACCCTGATCTTGGTGATCAAGCAGAGAGACTCTAGTAGGAAACGGGTATAGAACTGAATGCTAGCTAGGGATCAGAGGAACAAGAAAATGACTACTACAACAACCTCAATGATGTGGTTGTTAGTATGGCTATCATTCGTTATATTTCAATATATCTTTTCAGATATCCTAAATGAAAGGAATCTCACTTATCTGAAATCTTATACAATTATATCTTATAAAAATCTCTTAGAGAGAGAATTACCTTTAATTATAATTAATTGCATGCATGTAACAAGTCAGGGATGCAACACAGAGAGAGCCAAGGATTGGAGGACTGTGTGTCGAGACTCTTGTAGGACTAAATGGAGACAGGGAATTCTTTTGGCCAACACAGGAAAAGCCGGTAAAAGGAGAAAGAGTTCAGCAAGCATTATATTTTGAGTGGAAAGTACTTAGGTGGAAAATGCTACTATGCCATCTTTCCTTTTCTCAAGACAAGAAATAAAGTGATTTCTTCAGCATATAGTGTGTTCATTCCAGCAATGACCAAGAGTGAGAAAATGTCTTGATGGATATAGTACTCAAGCAGGTTTCCTAGACACTTCTAAGATGCAGCAGTGAAGTCTCATTAAATCTGGGAAACCAAACACAGGAGAAAACTGATCATCTAGAGAACCAAATTAAAAATTAATTCTGTGTCCTGGTTTTCTTTTGGATTTATAATCAGTTTGGTGCTGTGACAGCTGAAAATTGTCATAGCATCATGTTAATAGGTCATGTTGAACTCATACTGATCTGTGCCCAAACAGTCAAATCAAGTTGCAAGCAAATATATTGGGCAGATCATTTGTTTCTACATACCAACTTATACAAGTTCATTGGCACTATGTATAGTAGTAAATATAAAATGAAGAAAAATTTTTAAATGGTGCTTTAATTTTTCCAGTATTACACTTTACAATGCAACACTAATTTAATTGGCCCACTAAAATAATGTTTTGGTAGTTACAAACATGTTTCTATTAAAAATGAAATTAAAATGATAGGGATAGTGAAAAATACCCAAAAATTAGTCTGAGCTGTTCAACAGAATAAAATCAAGTAAACAGAAAGTAAAACATATAAACAATAACCTACTGTATAGCACAGCACAGGGAACTATACTCAATATTTTGTAATAATCTATAAGGGATAAGAATCTGAAAAATAATATATACATATATATATATATATATATATATAAACTGAATCAATGTGCTGTACACCTGAAACTAACATGACATTGTAAATCAACTATATTTCAATAATAAAATAAATAGAAAAGAAAACAAATAGAAAGTAAAACATAAAACAAGCAAATGCATATTTGTGCTATTAAATTCAAAATTGGCATTTAAATTTCAAAAATGACATCATCTATCACATTTAATTAATATTTTAATTCTAATAAAATAAGTCCTACATTTATGTATATAATCTATAAATGTGTTTTGGTGTTTTAGTTCTAAAAGAGCTAATGAGTTTATACCTACTCTTATTCTTAAACATATTTTATTAACATTATAATAAAAACAAGTTAAGACAACGCTAGAAATCCATGAAAATATTTTCCTTTTAAGGGAGGTTTATATTTTAGTCAAGTTTGAGAAACAATCTTATATAGAACTTTTTCTTAAGTAAACGTGTAGCTAGAAGGCTTGCTCTACATTTCTGAAATTCTCAAGCCTGATGGGAAAAATACCAGAAGAAATGGAATCCAGGAGAAAGAGGTAGAAGAGAGTTATGAAATGGAAATGTACCACCCAGAAACTCCTCACCCCTCAGACAATTAATAAAAAACCCTCTGTGAATGGAGACACTTCAGAGGTGTCATTATGCCTTTTGTTCTACCCTAGACTTTAAGTGCCTTAAGGAAGTTTTCATATCTGATTCATCACTGTTTTGTATTCTATCTTATTTTAAAAATATGTGTTAACTTAAGAAAATACATTCTAAAATTAGTCAGAATTAAGGAAGTGGCAGATTAGTCCATAAACCAAACATATTTCAATTCAACAAAATTTATTAATTATGTACTGAGAGAAGTCACTATGCTAGATGTTGTGAAAATGAAATGATATAATATATCCCCATGAATAATCACTAAGAGAAATAGACATAAATAAATTGTAAAACAGTATGATAAAAATTGTAAAATATGTATATATACATATATGTGCCATTACCTGTGTGTGTGTGTGTATATATATCTATATCTATATCTATATCTATATATCTATATATCTATATATCTCAGGAAATTATTCAGAAGACAGAAAGATTAACTTCGGAATGGTAGCAAGATTCTGTGGGAACAACAGGAACCAGATTAAAATTTCAGAGAAGGGATTGCCCTGGGTAAGTGAGCTGATGATCTCCAGTCATTTTCCCCACTAAGGACACTTGCCCATTCTGACAGCAGGCTGAGGACTGGGTTTGACCCAAGCCTATGGCCTCTTCTGGAGAAAGAGAAATCACAAAGCTTTCAGCAATCATGCAGGGCTGGTGTGAAACAAATTGGAAACTTGAGGGACCTCAAAGGCTGCAGTGATCCTGCTCCCAATTCCCAGGGTTTTGGGAGGGTTTCCCACACCACCACCAATTCTCTGACACCAGCTGGGTGTCCTACAATTCAACTCAATTCTGACTCTATCTACCAGGAGATAGCATCAGATTCCACAGGTTAAGGGCTCAGTCCCTTGACCACCTTAACATCAAACAAACAAACAACCCAACTGAAAATGGTTAGAGGACCTGAAAAGACATTGTCCAAAGAAGACATACAGATAGCCAATAGGCACATGAAAAAGTGCTTACCATCACTAATCATCAGGGACACGCAAATCAAAATCACAATGAGATATCATCTCATACCTATCAGAATGGCTATTATCAAAAAGACAAGAAATAACAAGTGTTGATGATGATTTGGAGAAAAGAGAACCCTCATACACTGTTGGTAGGAATGTAAATAGGTGCAGCCACTATGGAAAACATATGGAGTTTCCTCAAATAAACTAAAAATAGAACTACCATATGATCCAGCAATTCTACTTCTGGGTATTTATCTGAAGAAAATGAAACACTATTCTAAAAATATGTATATACCCCTATTCATTGCAGCACTATTTACAATAGCCAAGATATGGAAGCAACCTAAATGTCTATCCATAGAGGAGTGGATAATGAAGATGTGGTGTATATATATATATATATATATATATATATATATATACACACACACACACAACAGAATATTACTCAGACATTAAAAAGAATGAAATCTTGCCATTTGCAACAACATGGATGGACCTGGAGGGTATTGTGCTTAAGTGAACTAAATCAGACAGAGAAAAACTAATAGAGTATGGTTTCACTTATATGTGGAATTTAAAAAAACAATACAAACACATAAAACAAAATAGGAACAGACTCCTAGAGAACAAACTGGTGGTTGCCAGAGGGGAGGGAGTTGGGGAGTTGGAAGAAATAGGTGAAGGAGATTAAGAGGTACAAACTTATAGCTATAAAATAAGTAGTCACGGGGATGTAATGTACACATAGGGAATACAGTCAATAATATTGGAAGAATTTTGTATGGTGACAGATGGTAACTGGTCTTATTGCGGTGATCATTTCATAACGTGTAAAAATGTTGAACCACTATGCTATACACTGGAAACTAATATAATATTGTATGTTAATTATAAATCAATTTTTAAAAAACAAAGGGAAACATAAGGTTTATTAATAAATAGTGCTGGGGGAAAAAAATCTCAATATGATGCCCAGTGCACTGTTCTAATTGCTCCTCTTTCTTTCCCAATCAGAATGCAAATGAATGAGATATGTCATTTCGTCAATCCATTCTGATTTATTTTTTAAAAGCAAATCATTCCTTGGAAATTTTACTTATTATTAAGCTAATAGTATGTTAAATTGGTAATTTTCTCACTATTGGTTGAGGACAGAGAAACAAAGCAATATATGACAATACTCACTCCCTCAAAATTTCAAAGGGATTCAAACCACCTATGCAGATTTTCTCAAACAATGTGACTAAAAAGCCACCTCCTGAGTTGAGGTTCAATATTGAGAGAAATACTGAAGGAAAGTAGTTGAGAATGTTATAATATTTTTTTCCTCACCATTTGCTCTTTGATAAAGGAAAAGGTGTGCTTCTCCTTACTTCAGACACACTGAGAAAGGTTTCAAGAAATCACCATTTGAGAAGTCTAAAATGAATAGGCTGTGACTATTGTCCTAGTGCCAGAATGAAAAGCAGTATCTACATTGGGAAACAGCTTAGTTTCCACTGATGTCAGGGAGAGATGTATATTTGTCAAGGACCTAACAAAGATTGTAGAGTAGGGAGCCAGTCTGAAGCATAAACGGTCCAAGAGTCAGCTTCATTATGAAAGTGTTTATTAGATTCATAAAGAAAAGGGTAGAGATCATTAGTAGACAACCAAGGTGAAGACATTGCAGACATCCAGGGTGTGGAAATCAAATGTCCCTAATTGGGAAATCTCCAAAGAACTCACAAATGTACTTCATGAGGGGAAAAAAAAAATCACTGAATATTTACCATGCCCAGAGAGCACTAGCTCCATATTACAACCATACAATGAAAGCCTGATATTTTCTGAATATGATCTCTTTGTTCTTTCCCTATACCTAGCCTAGCCTTGAGAATCACAGCTAGTGAAAAGAAGCCCATCATGCTTCCTATCCCATAACTGGCTTCTCACCATGATGGAGATACAGGATGGAAAGAGGAAAACTTTAGTTTCAAATGGATTTCATAGTTTTATTTTTTCAGACTGGACATTTCAATTACTAGACTGAGATTGTTCTGGGAACTAAAGTGATGCCTTTATTATCTGGGAGTGACTGGAATAGTCTTAAGACATGATCTAGTTTTCAGGTAGAGCAGGTAAGAAACAGCTTCAGAGGAGTTGTATGAATTGTTATCAGTCAGGGGGAGACTGTTGACTCGTCACAGACAAGCTGGATACTGATCAATTCCATTACCTCTACCAGGGAACGCAAGAAAAGTAATTCTCAGCTTCTGTTGTAGTTGGGTTGGGGTCATGTGACTGGGATCTCACCAGTAAAATGTGAATGGAGATATACTATTATGTAGCCCTAGCTATAAACCACTCCAATGATTCCCAGTCTAATTTTCTCCTGACCTATGTCTAGAAATGAGGGAGACTATACATGAGGGAAATCATGCTGTGTAATGGGAAATCAATATCCCTGAGTCACTGCTTGGAAGCCAGCACTACCTCAAGATCTCCAGCAAATCACCTGACCCTAGGCAGACTGTAATATGAGCAAAAAATAAACTTTAATTTTTTTTAATCCACTGATTTGAGTTTGTTTTCCTCAGCAGCTAGAATTAATTACCCTGATGAATACACAGCCTAATTCTCTTTCCACAAAATTTTGATAATATCAGCAATTATATGCATCGTATTCACAACTGATTGTGATTAATCAGTGAATGGTAACAGTAAGTAGAGAATGATTTCTGTAGAGAACCAAGTATCCAAGAGTCTCTCTCCCTAAAGCCAGATGTGACTCAACAGAAATCTGTCCTTTAGTGGACGGGGTTATAACTATGTCATAAGGCTGTTGTGTGGAGAGAGGAGTAGTGTTTATCAATATGAGGTCCACAGGAATGGTTAAGACCACCTGAGAATTCTAAACCCTATCCAATCCTGATCTCTGGTGTCCTCGGCCTGCAACGGCTTGAAGCAGGGTTTCAGTTCCCGACCAGTGATTGAGGTCGTGTCGCGACGGTGAGCGCACTGAATCCTAGCCATTAGACCAGTGGTCAGTGACAAGGCCCTGGCCCTATGGCTTTGCAGAAAGAGAATTCCCACAAAGACAGAAAGTAGTGAAACAAGTAAAGTATTTATTATTATTATTAGGGAAAAAAGGGTACAGTATGTGTGGATAGACACACGGGGTGGCTCAGAGAGTCACGCCCTCGTGGCAGTTTAAATCACTTATATAGGGCATTTCTTCCTGGTTTCCTTTGGCCAATCATTTTAATTTGCCTGGCTCAAAGTCCATATTTGGTATATCTCAGGATTTTCCCATATGTGCATGCACATCTCTTAGCCAAGATGGATTCTACCAAAGAGGCCTATGGGTAGTGAACATCAGTTGGCATCAGTTAGCATCACTCCCCTTTTGACATCTAAGGAGCCTTTCTGCACATGAGTAGTCAGGGAGGTCTCCTGACTTGAGAGTGAGAAATATGTGGTGTCTTATCTTCTATCTGGGCAGTGCCCCGCCTCCTCTCTCAACTATCCTGTTATTCCCCTCTCGGAGTATGGGTCCACAAGGAAGGAACTCAAACCATTTGCCCCAGGGGCCCATCTATCCCCTGCCTCAATCCTAAAACAAGATTAACTCCTGGTTTCTCAGTGGGAAGAAGAAATTAAGACTTCTGGTTGGATTAGTCAGAGAAGAATTTGGTTAAGCACCAATTTGAACTTGGCCTGGAGAGGTGGGGAGGATCTGATTAGACAAAGAAGAACAGAGCGGGTATTCTGGAGCGAAGTGCAGCCCCAGAATGGCTGCAGATACAGGATGAGTGTGTTGCTAGGATAGAAAATGGACGAGTCATTCAACATGATAGCTTCCTATATTTGCACCATGGACATTAAGGGGAAAAAAGATGAAAAGGGATACAGGAGAATTTTGAATAAAGGATTAATAAGATAGCATAACTGACTTTTAGATGATTCCAAGGGAAAATATATTGAGAGCTTACCATGTGCCAGTTACTGTACTAGGTTGTTTATATTTCATTTAATTCTTATAATTCAGTGAGGTATGGACTTTTATTAGTTCCATTTTATAGATGAGAAAATTGAGGCAGAGGAAAGTAAAGTAACTTGATTTCAAGTCATAAGCATAGCAAGTATAACATCCAGAATTCAGACTCAAGTAGGTGACTCTAGTAAATACTCTTAACCACTATACTATGTTTTAAGAATAAGACAGTGAATGTTGGAGGTGGTGAGGAGTAGAGGAAAGAGTTTTACCTTTGAAATCATAATAATTGTGGCTTGAATCCTTTCTCTGCTATATGAAGTCTTGGGCATATGAAACTTTCTGAGTCTAAATATTTTTTAATGAAAATAATACCACCTACCTTTATTTATTTTTTAATTCAAAAGATCTCTGGTATAAAGGGTAATGTGTACAGTACATAGAGCACACTAGGTGGCTCAATACACAGTAGCTCTTATAATAGTGCAACATTGTATGGGGTGAAAGAAGACTATGTATTTAAATTTAAGATATTTTTTATTTTGCAGTTAGATGACAGAGATAAGCATGTCTAGAAAGTGCCTAGCAAATACTTGGTATTTAAAGTCAGTTTAATAAACAACAAGGTCCTACTGCATAGCACAGGGAACTATACTCAATAGCCTGTGACTAACCATAATGGAAAAAAATATTATATATATGTATAACTGAGTCACTTTGCTGTACAGCAGAAATTAACACAAAACTGTAAATGAACTATACTTCAATAAAATTTAAAAAATAAAAAATAGAGTCTATTTAATCTGAATCTGATTTTGGGGTTGTCATGGGGCATTCAAATGGCACTGCCTGATGAATTTACAGATGTATGACTGGAGCTTGGGATAAAGGTGAGCATTGAAACAACAGGCACCTATATAATGTGCTAATTGAGTTCGTAACAGTGGATGAGATTTGTGAGAAAGAGGTGTAAAGTGGGAACACTAGTGGCTGTTATGTTGTGGGGCATGAAATGAATCCAGGAAGGAATGATCAGAGAAATAGTAACTGTTACCTTCAAATAAAAAAAGAGTTTGCACTTTCTAGAGAGAAATGGGCTCTGATAGGAATTGTCTCTTACCTGGAATACCTAGTGTCATGAATAAAAAGATTGTTGAAGATGAAGTATTTGTCACAGACAATCCACAATGTGGGTTCACATGTGCGTAATATTTTTTAATTGTATTTTTAAATAAAAAGTTGCCTTTCTCTCTCCTTGAAAATAACTGGTGAATTAGAAATGTTGTTATTCATTCCTATTTGTTATCATGCAAACACTTTAAACAGCTTCTTGCGTTTCTACTGGACTTTTTTTTTTTTTTCAGAATAGCAAAAAGAAAACTAGTCCTTTCCCATGGAGAGTTTAAGCCTACCTTCTCTTTTCAGTTTCTAATTTCTATTGCATTTTTTTCAAAGTAATCTTTCTGCTATTTATTCAACAACCAAACATTTGTCAAGCACCTACTAGATGGAAGGCACTCTGGTAGGCTCTCTGGGGATTACAAAACTAAATTTAAAAACAATCACTGTCTTTAAGGCCTGTGTATCTCAGTGAGGAAGGAAGATATTTATACAGAAACTATGCATACAAATGACCACATAACAGGCCCTATGTGAAAAAAATCTTCAAGTGGGCTAAGGATGCAGCACTGAGCCATGCAGATATTTAAGATCCGTACAGGTAGAAATGAGAAGTGAGGAGGAGGAAACATTGCCTGAAAATTTGAGTAGTTATAAAGAGTTAAATTTCAAGATTTTATTGTTCTTGTTTGCACAAAGCTAATGTATAATTTTGATGTGTTGCATTAACTAAATATCAAAGAACGTAGATGGTCCCTCTTCCTTTTGATTTTTTATTTAATCATATTAAGCAGTCTAGCTTATATAAAAATTTTAAGACAAGTAGTTGTAACTTTCCATAATCATCCTACTGTTTGAAATATACCTACTCAGGCGTAATTCTAAAGTTCACACGAGTATGTTCAGGGAATTTTATCTTGGATCTTTCTAATCTGTCACCTACACAGAAGGCAGAAAGAGATTCCTTTATTGCAAATCCATTGGCCACAAGAATCTAACCCATTCAAGATGGAAGAACTAATTTAGTTACTAGCAGTTTATTTATGGCATTTTCAGGATTGCTATCTATGAAATAAATTAAGGTTTTATCCGATGACTAATATACCACAGGGATAGACCAGTCCTCAGAGTTCTGGAGCAAACCTTTTTTCTCTTTGAAGGGTGTACAGAATTTTAAGGGTTTGTTACCAAGGGAATATAGTAGAGGGAAAATAGCCCACTGTACAGATTTTGTTAAATCCTAGCTTCCTTCACTTACTATCAGAACTGTCACTTCTTGAGAGAAAAGCTTAGAGAGATCTATCTCTACCATGTTTTGCATTATCATTCCTATAGTTTTCCATAATGTGTGCTGCCAAGAAGAAGCAATCATTGATTGGATAGAGATTCAGGCTCTAACTCATTAAGAAAAAAAAGAGGGGCTCCTTATGAGACTTAGTCATATTTTAATAACAATAATAATAATAATAGAACTCATTGAATACTAATGATGTATCAGATACTGGGCTAAACAGTTTATCACACATCAAGTTTGCAGGTATCATGGTATAAAGAAAAGAGCTCATGTTTTAGGGTCGGGTATGTTTGAGTTCAAAACTGACTTGTGACTCTTAACTATCTGGGTGCCTTGAACAAGTTGCATATCCTCTTTGAGTCTCATTCCCTTATCTTTAAGAAAGGTATCAAAATATCTAACAGCTATTATATGTGTAAAACCTCTTCTAAAGCACTTGACACATAGTATGTGCTCAATAAATCTACAAGCCTAACAGTAGGTACAAAAAATTTATCCATGCTTTGAATACCATTGTCCTAATATTTCTCACCATGTGGCCTTAGTGTCACCAGTTAGAGGACAGACTATAAATGACTTTTACAAAAAAAGCTAGACTGGGGTACACATTAATCTTGAATCAAAAGACAGAAATTATTGTTAATATTTACAATGCCTTGTTTAAGGCTGAAAAACTAAGTTGGTTGCAGCTGAAAAATTAAGTCAGGTGACTTGCTGCTTGCCTTTGGATTCTCATGGTAGCTTTACATACATAAAAATTAATTTATTCCACCAGGCCGCTCCATTTTCTTCACCCTCCCTCAGCTGCAGTTTGAAGATCACTAGTAACATTACTTTCTTTAGCTCCTCTGATGTTCCAGACACTCATAAGACATACCACAACCTTTCCTGCCAGACATGAACAAAGCTTTGAAATCAATGACAGTTTTCACAGAACTTTTTTAAAAACCATCCTATGATGAGCAATTAATAGGTTGTCTCCTAATGGGGGCTTGTGTGCAATTAGTGCTAACATTTTATGGGCAAACTTGAATGTTTTTGTTTTTGATCTGGATGCAGCCAAGTACGTTTAAAATCTCTCAGTAATGTTTCATAGTGTTCTGTGTAGAGGGAGACCTTGTGCATCATTCATTAGCTATGTAGTTAAAAATTTTTTTTCTAATCACTTTTGCTGGTATATAAAATGCAAATTCATATTTGTATGCTGAATTTACTAAATTCACTTGCTAATTCTTATAGATTATCTGGAGATCCTTTCGGATTTTCCACATCTATAATCATGTTGTCCACAAATAATGAGTTATTTCTTCCTTTCCAATAGTCACACCATTTGTTCTAACTGGATCTCCAGTATATTGTTAAACAAAAAAGGTGATAGTGGGCATCTTAACCTTGTTCCTGATCTCATGGTGCAAACTTCAAAGATTTTACCATTAATTGTGAAGTATACAGTGAAGGTTTGGTCGATGTTCTTTAACATATTAAAGAAGTTTCTTTCTATTTCTAGACTGCTACAAGTTTATAACATGAATGGATATTGAGAGGTATCCATGCTTTTGTCTGAAACTATTGAGATTATCATATGATTTTCTCCTTTATTTTATAAATATAGTGAATTATATTGATTTTTGAATATTGAAACAATCTGAAATAAACCCACCTTAGTCTCACTTGATTCAGTTATCAGCTAATACAATTTAGGATTTTTGCATCTATGTTTATGAGAGATATTAACCTGTAATATTTCTTATAATGTCCATATCAGGTTTTGTTATCAAGATTATACTGGCCTAGTAAAATTGGAAGTGTTCCCTTTTTTTCTATTCTCTAATAAAATTTAGCAGAGGTTGGTGTTATTTTTTTCCTTAAATGTTTGGAATAATTCACCACTAAACTTATCTGTGCCTGGAGTTTCCTTTGTGGGAAAGTTTTTATTTTGAGACACATTTCTTTACTAGATATAGAACTATTCAATTTTTATAATACATCTGTGTATGTTACAATAAATTGCATTTTAAAGTAACTTACTCTTGGGACTTCCCTGGTGGCACAGCAGTTAAGACTCCAAACTCCCAGTGCAGGGGGCCCGGGTTTGAGCCCTGGTCAGGGAACTAGATCCTATGTGCATGCTGCAACTAAGAGTTCACGTGCCACAACTAAGGAGCTGGCAAGTTGCAACTAAGGAGCCAGCCTGCCACAAACTAAGACCTGGGGCAACCAAATAAATAATAAATAAATAAATAAAAATTTTTAATAAATAAAATAACTTACTCATTTAATCAAAATTTCACTTTTTTTTTTTTTTTTTGCGGTTCGCGGGCCTCTTCACTGTTTTGGCCTCTCCCGTTGCGGATCACAGGCTCCGGACGCGCAGGCTCAGTGGCCATGGCTCACGGGCCCAGCCGCTCCACGGCATGTGAGATCTTCCCGGACCGGGGCACGAACCCGTGTCCACTGCATCGGCAGGCGGACTCTCAACCACTGTGCCACCAGGGAAGCCCCCAAAATTTCACTATTTGTTAGCAAATGTCTTTCATTATTCTGTCATTTTAATTCTCTCATATCTGATAATAATGCCCTCACTTTCGTTCCTGATATTATTTGTGCTCACATTTAATCTTCATAACAATTCTACGTAGTGATTATTATTATTTCTCATGTTTTCAAAGGAGTAAAGGAATCTCAAAGAGCTAAAAAGCTGCCCATGTTTAATTAGCTAGAAGGCACAGAGCTAGGACTCAAAGCAAGGTCTGTAGCCTCAAAAGCCTATATTCTTTACAAACACATCAACACTCATTTCAAACATACATTGTAGTCATGACTATGCTGATTTCAGTCCTTTCAGAAAAAAAAAAAAAAAAAAAGCATGTAGGGGCAGGGCTTTTGTCCAAGCAAATGGAACAGGAAAAAGATAAATTTACTTTCCTCAGTCTCTAAACACTTACACATTTGACATCAGTGCTGTGAATCATTTTCCACTTAACATGCACCATTATATGCTCTTCAATTTCTCTGAAGAGCTCCTCCCATCCTATTAGAAAATACTGAATTATCCTTTAAGCACCAGCTTCTATTCTGTGAAGGATTCTTTTCTATTCTATTCTTCTACAGTATTCTGTGTCTTTGATTCCATGAAGGATTCCTTAACTCTCTCAACAAAACAGATGTCTCTGTTGTATTACCACTATAGTTACTGAAAAAAAAACAAAAAAACTCTCTATTACAGATTATATACTTATATATAATATTGTGAATATGTTTATAAACATCTGCCTCTCCTAATGAACTATCAATCTCTTGAGGATATTAGGAACCATGTCTCCTGCATCTTTCTAGGCCCCGTGTTCAACATAATGACAGAGGAGGTGCTCGGTGAAAACACCTTCATTATTTTATAGGACTAATTATTTTTACATGCTTTTCTTACCTCCCCTAAGAACTTTTCTCTCAAGGAATCTACCACAGCAGAACTTTGCTTGGCATGCACTGACTGCGTTCTCTACATATGAAATTTCTTGAAAGTAAGAACAGTTTAAACTTCTTCCATTATTTGAGGTTCTAATTATTTTAAATGATGATACTGATACATGGTTTCAAAAATTGAATCACATTTTAATGTTTACATTTAATTAATTAATGCTTAAACATATGCATTTACAGACTCAATAGCTGTCTATATTATCTCAATTACAGATAATAGCAAAGTCTAAATCTGATCTAAATTTGAGGTTTTACTAAATGTGAGAGTCAAAATAAGTATTTTTCCTTCTCCCCTTCTTACTCCGCTCCATTCTCCCCTGTTCTACTAATTACGAACATACTGTGTGATGGGCAAACCGAAACTATCTGACGCACCTCATTGAAGGCCTAAGAAAACCGGGTAGAACTTAGAGCTGCAATATAGGGCAAAGCCACTAGGTGGAGCCCCATAAAATCTATGGTCATCTCCTGCCCATTATTAAACACTTAGTCCATAGGATGCTGATACTGGAACGGACCAAGCAAGGAAAGCAAGGAACCAACCCCTTTATTTTCACAGAGGAGGAATCTGGGAGCCAATCAGGAAAAGAACCAACCTAGGTCACACATTCACATTAGTGAAACCGAGCAGAACCCTGCGAGGCCCTCCCAGTTACGAAAGCCCTTCTGTGTCCCCTGTCTCTTGCTTGTAGAAAAGCTGCAGTCTCCCAGGCATCCCCTGAGTCCCAAAAGGCTCAAGCAATTAATGGTTAGGACAATAGAGTCACAGAATCTGTAGTTCCTCCCTGAAGGACATAGATAACAGTATCTAATGCACATTCCTGAGTTGTTTTGCAGATACTATAACCACCGCCAGAGGGAAAAAGCTGGCCAGATGACCAGACTATAGCCATAATGTAAGCTGCTGCATCTTGAGCAGTACTGAATCTATGGCTTGCACAATTCCAGGAACTGGCCTCAAGGAAATGGGAACAAAGAGACCCTGGAGTTGAAGACTAACTGTGCTTAAAACAATCAAGATGATGCTGACCAGACCACCACATGACCAGTTTCAAAATGACTGTCGGGGCTGACTGTGCTGTTCTGCACATGGCCCCTGCCTGCACACCCCTGAAACTTCCCGGCTTTTCCCTATACAACCCTTTCCCTCTAACGAACAAGAGGGAAATGCTTTGGGAGACAACAGTCTGCCATCATCCCAGGTTGGCGGCTTCCTGAAGAAAGCATCTTTCTTTTTCCACCAACCCTTGCCTCTCAAACATTGACTTTTGAGCGATGAGCAGCTGACCTTGAGCTTGGTTCTGGCTCTGGCTGGTAACAGCAGTAGAAACCCCAAATCAGCACCCAGAGTCTGCATTGCCCTGGGTCTTTGCATTTGCTACAGCAATGGTTTTCTCCTAAAGTTATGAATGGAAGAGCTGTACAGCTTAAATAAAAACAGGATACATACCTAATCAATCTCCTCAGTGGCAAAGAAAAGCAATATTGGCATAACATTAATTAGCTTGTGTTCTGGAGTCACATACTTTTAGCCAAAGGGAGTGAGTTTCATAGTCAGTGCCTGCAACAGTGTGCATTAGAACAAAGGTATCTAGGCTTCTTTCTACTGGATAATTTAAGGGACCTTATGTCACTGTTCTGCCTCAACTCTGGAAAGGGGTTTGGGCAGAGTGAGTGGAAAGGACTGCCTGTAGCTTTTCCAATGACAAACGGTGTGGTCTCAGAGGCAAGTTTCCTGCCCACTGTTTCCATGGGGGAAAATGGTGCAGGCTGCTTTGCCTAATGGGCACAATCAGAACAAGAAGTTATGGGGCTTTGGGATAAGATGATTACAGGACAAAACTGATCATCACAGGTTGTCACTGGTAGCTTCTCTGCCCCTTCAGTCCTATCCCTTTTCCCACAGTTGTCCTCATTCTATCATGCCTCTGTCCTAGAAGGGAACATAGCAAATAAATCACAATTACATACAGTGATCTGAGAAATGGAAATAATACAATAGGGATGATTATGACATTAGGAAAAATATGATTCAAATGTCTAGCAAAAACTCTGGCATATACACAGTAGTGTTAAAAAAAAAAAGGTTGCCATTTCTATGCTGCTTCCTTCCTCTCCGATATGTTTACTATTAAAGAAAAACGAAAGTGAGAATATCTTTTTATCTCTATAACGGAAGAGATCAGGTCTTCCGACAGAGGACTTTTGTGTCAGTTAAATATTTGCACATAACGTGTAATAGCTACTCTAATTAGAGATGCTTCATAGCCCCAAATGTAAGGATTAATTAGGCTCTGGTATCTTCATTTTTTAGATTTGTAAACTGAAAGTAAAAAGTAAATTAGAAACTTCCTATAACATTTACAGAGAGAAAAATATGCAAAGCATGTTGGTGCTCTCACACTTTGTTAGTGTCATTCCATATTACTAAAAACATTTGAGAAACATTTTTGTAATCTAGTAGACAATAATTAAAATGTAGACAATAACAAAGCACTTACTTATTCCAGGCACTGTTTCAACTGCTATATAGAAGCATTATTTTGCTTACCACAGCCAAATTTGTGAGTTAGGTAGCATTACCCCAATATTTCAGAAGAAAATGCCAAGACAACAATACAAATAAATTGTGTCACAGGTAAATGTCAGAGTTGGAATTTGGCATTTGGTCTGTTTGGCTCCAAAACCTGTGCTCCTAACTACTACATACTTAGGTTCATTATTTGTTTCCTTGGATTCAAAGCTAAGAAAATTAACTATGGAAAAAGCTACTTGCATATAAAGGTTTATTTATAATAGTGAAAAGTTAAAAGCCAAATAAAGTACATATAGTGGAAAACAATAGTAAATAGAGCAAATTATGAAGGGCTATATACATATATATCTCCCATATCTTTATAGATAAAAACATGAAAAATGCTTATTGTATAACTTCTTTAAAGTATGATATAAATCTATACTAATTCTTTTTGAAAATTTCTTGTATATATTTCCATTTCAGGGATAAAGAAAAGAGAACGAATGTCAAGTTTTTGATGCATGGCATATACTAGAATAAGAAGGTAAACATAATAAACTCATTCTGATCAGCAAGTTCTAATTATGAGAATGTTTTAGTTCCTAGTATTACTAAGCTTTGTCTCACCAAGCATGTGAGATGATAATAATTATATCCTTGTTTTTGATAAGTAGGTTTTAGAAGTAATGATGCTTGTAAGACTAAAGCCTGGGCTTCTGATGTCCCTACGTGGGAACCTAAGCTGGAGAAGAGCAGGCCCCCCTGCCTGTGATGACAAGGTGGAAGGTGAACCCTGGAGAGGCAGCACTGCTGCAGTGCACCCCCTGCTTATTTAAAGGATTCACTGAAATCTGACCAGTTAGCTTCTCCTTTAAGAACATCAAGTAAAGAAGGGAGTTCCATATGGTAAAATCATTGCCTAAAAATTAATAGTAATATCACACCCATTATGAGTTATATCCACTCTAAAGGGTAATCCCAGGAGAAGACCCACAATGAGACAGAGAGTGAACAACAGGGATGAGCAATGGATCCCACTGATTTCCTCTAGGTCCTCTGTACCCTACCTCTTTCCCTTTTTTTTGGGGGGGGGGAACCAAGTGATTAATTGCTCTCATAGTGGTAGATTATTGGGGCTTCTTTTCTCTCTCTTTGAATTTTCTAGCAACAGATATAAAAACAAGACAGGAAAAAAAATACACAAACTTGTTACCTGAAAAGTAATCATAGAACAAGATCATCAGTGACATGTGTACTGATCAGTGGCAGTGACATATATATACTTCTTTCCCTTGTTTTGTTTTCCCTATGGAGTGACATTGCTTTAAAACTTTCTTTAAAGGAAGATCATTAAAGAGACTGGAGAGCAGTTAGTGTAAAAGGATCTAAGAATCTTGGAAAACCCAGCAACTTTTCTTTCTACTCCAGGTAAGTCTGAGACCTTTTTTTCTTCCCTCTATTTCCGTTCTCAGAATCTAGTGCTCTAACATCTCACACACACACACACACTCACACACACACAGGTATATTGCCATATTTCCTACTTTCTAAAATCAGCTCTCCTCCTCCTGGGTTCCCTCTTGCTATGAGATCTGTTCTGGCAGTGAAC
The DNA here is from genome assembly GCF_025265405.1 of Mesoplodon densirostris. Taxonomy (NCBI): domain Eukaryota; kingdom Metazoa; phylum Chordata; class Mammalia; order Artiodactyla; family Ziphiidae; genus Mesoplodon; species Mesoplodon densirostris. Next base: position 45,795,819 of record NC_082667.1, on the reverse strand, counting down.
TATCTCTCCCCTACCCTTCTCCACCTCGACTTCTACACTTTTTTTTTTTTAATTGAGGTATAGTTGATTTACAATGCTGTGCCAATCTCTGTACAGCAAAATGACTCATTTATACACATACAGACACTTTTTCATATTCTTTTCCATTATGGTTTATCACAAGATATTGAATATTGTTCCCTGTGCTATACAGTAGGACCTTGTTGTTTATCTATCCTATATATAATTCGACATCTACACTTCTTTCCTCACACTTTATATTCCAGTCATTTGGATGCACATCATTTTTCCAAATACATCAGCATGTTCAGTAACTCTGTGCCTTCCTACATGCCTCCCCTCTGAAAAATCCTTTCTTCTTCCTCATCCCAAATTACATATTCTTCAGGTGACCTCTTCCCCTTAAAGCCTTCCCTACATCACACTCTCCCTCCCCACTAGTGAGACCCTGCCCCTTAGGGTTAAAAAAAAATTGGTAACGAACACTAATTCTTGAGCTTGTCTTACAGAACAGCAGATAAAGAAACAACTTGTTGAAATCCCCTCTGCGCCTAACACAACAAGACTGGCTGAAACCAGTTGGAGCCAAGATGGCTGATCAAACTTTGGGCAGAATAAACCTGCTTGTCCGACTGGTGACCCTTTGATATTGAGACAGGCTGGGACCTAGGACCTGGGACCCGGGATACCTTGCTGCAGTGCTTGCACCTGGACAAACTGTCTCATCAAGCAACAAAATACAGAGAAACTATAAGGGACTAAAAATAACTTTGTGCATGTGCAGCTGGGCCAAATTATGGACAACAAGATACAAAAAGACCAAAAAAGACCAACTGCCACTTCTGAAGAGCCGGGAGCAAAAGCAGGGGGTTGGGAGCAAAAGCAGGGTACTGAGAGTGTCCGAAGCACAAAACACCACCTAAGAGGTGGGCAAAACACCTAGGCCACCCCTCCAGCCAGACCCCTGGACACACCCCTACCCTAACCCCATATAAGGAACCAGCTCTCGGTCCTCCCCTCCCCCCCACCCCCACAAGCAGGCAGGCAAGTGTGGGAACCTGTTGTTTGTTCTCGCTCCCCGCTGCTGCAGCAGGGGCCCCAATAAAGTCTTGCCTGAATTTCTTGTCTGGCGTGTGATCAATTTCTATTGATTGAGGAGACCAAGAACCCTGATTAGTAACAATATCACAGCCCAAATTGCCACTTCTTGCTTCATACCAGCTCCCTGGAATTTGCACATGCAGAGACAGGAAGCCTGCTTGGGCCTGTGCATAGGAACTTGGCACTTCCTTAGCCTTTTTAAGCACAACACCCTCCCTTTTTCTTCACGGCCCCAGAGCCCAATCCTTAAATATCCACCTCACCTTGCCATCTGGGAGACGGATTTGAGAGTTCTGCTTCGTGTCTCCTTGCGTGGCCGCCCTGCAATGAAGACTTTTTCTCCCTGCAAAAGACTGTTGTCTCCGTGTCTGGCATCGCTGGCGGGGGGCAGGGAGGGTTGTGGGGGGGCAATACAAACTCTGCTCGGTGTCCATCTTTAAGGCCCAGTACTTTCAGAATCCCAGTAGATCCCCCATTTTATAATACAAATATTTGTTTATATATCTATCTCTTCCTTTGTACTCTGAGATCCTTAAAAGCAGAAACTCTTGGTTGACTTTATAACTTCATATCCCAGCACAACATAGATGTTCAATATTAGCAGCGAGGATGATGATGATGATGAATGGATGAACGGATGAATAAATGAAAGGGTATACATCAACGGTAGGTAAGATGTTTGAAATCCCGCCAACCAGAAATCTACTCTGGAGCCTCGGGTGGCGCGTGCGCAAACCCTCTGTCCTGTTCTCCTTCGCTGTGAATACATCCGGGTTGGCTGCGCCAACGGAGCCTGCAGCCCCGCCCTAACTGAAGTACGGGAAAACTGGAGGTTGCTTAGTGCACAGGAAAGCCTCACAGCGTCAGAAACTAGCAATCTTGGATTCTGCTTCTCAGAAGAATCCTGCCTTAAATTCTTAAGCAAAATTCTACTTTAAATTAGCCTGTGATCTTGGGCAAGTCTCTGTAATTTTCCTGAGAAAATTGTTTCTTCATCCACAATGAAAATAGGAAGTTCAGTCTACTTATTTCCACGTTATGGTGTTAAGAAGGTGCTGGAGCCCGGGGCCTGGCCAGGGGAGGGAAGTGCGTCTGGAAACACGAAGAGCTGGAGCAAGCGCAGGGTGGCTGGAGCGGTGTCGGCGGGAGTAGACCCCAGCCGGGGATTCTGGGCAGCCTCGGGCGACAGACTGTGCTCTCTCCACCAAGCCTTCTGCAGGTCCTGCGGCCCTGAGCTGCCCCAAGCTAGGTGACAACATGTCCCGCTGCCACCATGGACTAGGTGTCTGTCGTGACAGAATGTTGTTTCCACGAGCGCAGTGAATCTATAAAGACCTGGAGTGATGGCTCCTCGCTGGATGGAAGGAGCGCCGGAGCCCCCAAGGAGACCCTGCCCCCTCTCAACAACTTTTTTGTCGCAGAAAGTCCCTGATGAAGACCAGGAGACGGAGCCCAACACCTTTGTCATACGCTGCCTGCAGTGGACCACAGTCATCAAGAGGAACATCCACGTGGACTCTGCAGAGGGAGGTGAGTCTGGGCCTCCTCGAGGCCACCCTTTGAGAGCTTCCAAGCCCAGTGTGAGAAGGGGCGCAGATGGACAGATTAGGAGTTTACTGTCTCAGCCCTTCCGCGATCTGGGAGGAGCAGGGCTTCTCAGTCCACTGACCCGGTTCTGCGTCCTCAGACTGGCGGGCTCGTGGGAATCCTGGGTGGAGCTTGTTGACAGTACTGGGGCGGGGCCTCTGCCTGTCTGGAGATATGCGGAGGGTCAGGGGGCTGAATTTTTTTTTTTTTTTTTTTTTTGTGGTACGCGGGCCTCTCACTGCTGTGGCCTCTCACTGTTGCGGAGCACAGGTTCCGGATGCACAGGCTCAGCGGCCATGGCTCACGGGCCCAGCCACTCTGCGGCATGTGGGATCCTCCCGGACCGGGGCACGGCCCTGCATTGGCAGGCGGACTCAACCACTGCGCCACCAGGGAAGCCCAGGGGGCTGCATTTTTAATGAGCATCTCCATTGATTTTGAGAGAGGTTGCCCAGAGAATCAGTTTTTAAAAGATTATTTAATAATTAGAAGAGATGATGTAGAATCACTTAGGTCAAAACAAATTGTATGAGGAGGTGTCTGGTGAAAGCTTTGCTCTCACTTCTGCCTCATAGGCTCTCTCTCACCCCCGAGTTAACTGCTGTTCTTCTGTGTCTGGGAAGAGCTTCCTCACACATGGACAGATCCATTCAGATCATTTTGGGTTTGCATTGTATGCAAACTGTTTTGAACTTGCTTTTTTCACTTAAGTTATCTAGAGGAATCTTTCTGCTTCCATATATAGAGAACTGCTGCTACATTTTTTTTTCTTTTTAATAGCTGCACATGTACGCCCCTAAGTTTGTTTAGCAGTTCTTTATTAATGGTGACTGGGGTTGTTTCCAAACAATGCCACAGTGAAGTATTGGGTTGGCCAAAAAGTTCCTTTGGTTTTTAAGTAAACATTAAAGACACATTTTTCATTTTCACCAATTATTTTACTGAACAACATATTCACTGTTTTGTTCCACTACCTTCTGCCATTTTTCAGGCAACTTCATAATTCCATCTTCCCAAAATTTATCTTTTTGAGCAAAGAACTGTTCCAGGTGCCTTTTACAGTCTTCCAGGGAATTGAAATTTTTTCCATTAAGAGAATTTTATAAAGACCGAAATAAATAGAAATCCAAAGGTGTTATGTCTGGTGAATATGGCGAATGAATCAGAACTTCCCAGCCAAGCTGTAACAGTTTTTGCCTGATCATCAAAGAAACATGTGGTCTTGCGGTATCCTGATGAAAGATTATGCGTTTTCTGTTGACTCGTTCCAGACGCTTTTCTTTAAGTGCTGCTTTCAGTTGGTCTAATTGGGAGCAGTACTTGTTGGAATTAATCGTTTGGTTTTCCAGAAGGAGCTCATAATAGAGGACTCCCTTCCAATCCCACCATATACATAATCACCTTCTTTGGATGAAGACTGGCCTTTGGTGTGGTTGGTGGTGGTTTATTTCGCTTGCCCCATGATCTCTTCCGTTTTCACAGCTTGTTTTAAAAACAGGATGTTTTCATTACATTTCAGTAGAGAATAGCCTGTGGAAATACAGTCGAGAAGGTTTTCTTCGCTTAACTTACGTGGAACCCAAACATCAAAGTGATTAACATAACCAAGCTGGCGCAAATGATTTTCAGTGCTTGATTTGGATATTTTGAGTTTGTCGGCTATCTCCCGCGTGGTATAACTTTGATTGTTTTCAATTAATGTCTCGATTTGATTGCTATCAACTTCAACTTGTCTACCCGACCTTGCGTGGAGCATCGTCCACCAAGAAATCTCCAGCACAAAACTTTGCAAACCACTTTTGACATGTTCTGTCAGTCACAGCATGTTCTCCATATGCTGCAAAAATCTTTTTTTGTGTTTCAGTTGCATTTTTACCTTTCTTGAAATAATAAAGCATGATATGCCAAAAATGTTGCTTTTTTCCTTCCATCTTCAATATTAAAATGGCCACACAAAAATTCACCAATTTTGATAAGTTTTTTTTTTAAATGCATGCTGATGTGACAGCTGTCACAATACAATCTAACAAAATTGTTTCAAATGACATTAAAGACAACTAAGCACTACTAGAGCCATCTTATGGAAAAAACCAAATGAACTTTTTGCCCAACCCAATACCTTGTGCTTATTTCATTTGACATATGTGCAAGTAAATCTGTAAGATGAATTCTTAGATGTAGGATTTCTGGGTCACAGGGAATATGCATTTGTAATTTTGAGAAATGGCTCTATTAGGCCATGTCTAAGAGAGTTCTCACAGCCTTGTTTTCAAATGTTGGATTTTTTACCAATCTGATCAGTGGGAAATGGCACCTCAGGGTAGTTTTGGCTTTTTTTCTGTGGGTGAGTTTGAGTGTCTTTTCATATGTTCAAAGGCCATGTCAGTTTCTATACTGTCTGCTCATATCCTTTGTCTATTTTTCTATTGGGTAGTTGGTCTTTTTCTTATTTATTTTTGAAAGCTCTTTATGTATTAGGGAGCTTAACGCTT